>NC_138860.1:40056425-40467285 GCF_965194805.1 Balaenoptera borealis
ATTTTTAGAAATCAAGTCATGTATTACTCCAATTTATTTCATTGACAAAGAGAATTAATATCTGGTTCCCTTGGCTAACAGGGAATAGGGTGTGTGTGTGTGTGTGTGTGTGTGTGTGTGTGTGTGTGTGTGTGCGCGCGCACACCCACCAAAACCCTTATCAGCAAGGGAAATACATCAGCGAGGCAGGAAAAATGAAGTAGAGCATTTTACTCCTGGAAAATAAACCTCAGTGAGTCCCACTGCATCAATCTGATTTATCTCTTCTTTCAGGTTTCATGAGAATGCCAGGCAGACACCTAGGTGGCATGCAGGGAGCATTCTCGGTTGACTCTGCCTATCCTACTAAACAATCCCTCACGTCACCTGAAAATGTTCCAGTGGGGATGATAAGGAAATATTCTGACTCAACTACATCCCCTAGTTCACCTTTGTCAGAGAAAACTTGCAAAAATAATTGTGAAAATATCAGATTACCTTTAAAATGCTATTTATGAGTTTACTCAGTTAAAAAAGTAAACGGCCTTTCTAGATGGTAGCAAGATGACACTCATCATGAGTGAGCCTATCGCTGTGTAAGAGCTACTGCACTGAGAAATCTTCAAGTCAGAAACTAGAAATCAGGGAATCACAAATCTGCAGGAGAAAAGGAGACTGCCGGAGGGTGAGACAAGTTAAGAGACTTTATTTACATCTGCTCTGGTCTTGAACCCCAAAGGCAGGCTGTGATTGATTTACTGAGCTATAGATAGTTAAAAAAAAAAAAAAAAGGATGCACTGGTATACACAGCATTATGCTCTGAGCTCTATAAATATTAGCATCCAAATGTGGTAGGATTTTAAATATCCTCAGAGGACACAGCCCCCAAGGGAGCAGCCACAGAATGTTTTTTATTTCTTGCCATTTAACAATCACAATTTTGTCACATCGAGGATAACATGCCCCAGTTTGACTCTCTCATGAACTCCACTCTTATCTCTCTGCTGCGTCTCAGAAAACTGCAAGGAGTAAGGATCTCTGGTAGAGCCGGAAAATCAGCCGCAGAGCCAGGAAACACTGCGACATGAAAGAGCTCCTGGCCTCCTGGTTATCTTCAGGGGGATGGAAAAGACTGCTGTGATACCTCCTAATCCCAAGCCTCTGGGAATGACATCTTCTGTATTTCCTGATGAGCTGGACCTCTTCGGGAGTATAGTTGTTCTAGAAATCCCGAGCCATCTCCTCTCCTAGGTCCCCAGTGTTATTTAAACCATACATGCATGTGATATGGCTGAGGTGAGTGCTAAAATATGTGGTCCCAGAGCTGATTAAATGACCCATATGGGAATGTTACTGGCCTCATTAATGCCATGTTTCCAATGAATTAACCAGTCACAGACTTAACCAACCACGGAGGCAGAGATGTACTAAAATCTACTTTAACACTCTTAAAATGCTAGAACTCAGTCAAATCTGAAGAAGTTTATATAGAAATAAGATGAATGTGACCATGAATTGCCACATTTGGGTGACTGACATCTGTCATGTGAAAACTTGCAAAGATTCTGACAATACCAGAGGTGCTCAGTTACCTTCTTCTGTCTACTTGGAAAGGGTTAATCTACAAAGGTATGAAATTGATTCAAATGCCTTCCTAACCAAAGCTTTTTTTTCTCACTTTCTTTTCCCTCAATACATTCCAGAACGATACAATGCTTTACCCAACACAAATTAAAGTTTAAATCTTGATCCTCGTGCAGAGATTGCCTTGGCAACCTCCAATTCTCTGTAACGAGAGTCACACTATAGGCAAAAAAATAAAAAAGGCATAAAATTATTTGTACAAATCAGAATTACAAACCTTTACATGAATCATCCTCAATCGGCTGTTTGAAAGCTGTTATGTCACTGAAAGTGCAAAGAAATAAAACCACTTTATCCTGTTCATTTCGAATTGGAGCAATTTTCACAAAGAACCACACAGGTGTCCCTGAAAGAAATACCAAAAGGTTGGTCAGTAATTTGCATTCTCATTTGAGGGGCTATGGAAGTAAAGACTTGGGAATGAATAGGTACAAATATTAGTTCGTTTTTAGAATCGTTTCATTCCTTCAGGGACTGAGTTTTACACCATTAATTTTTCCTCTTGCTGGAATAAAAGCTTCCATAGTAACTACTCAGTGGGGAGTTTTCTCCGTTCAAATAATTTTGTAAGTGCAGATTTCTTAACCCTTGTAAAATGATTAGAAAATGAGTTGAAAATCCCTCCTGATCTAAGGTACAGAGACCTTAAGACTTACCTTAGACCATGTAGTGAACAAGTAAACAGTAGGGGCCAGTTTGGGTATTGCCAGCCATGGCCGGCCAACCATGAAACTCAAATTTCCATTGCTAAAAGCTCCCAGTGCCAAAATTCAGCTTGGGAATCCATCAATTTGGCTCAATGGACCATGGGCTAGAAACTATGTTTCTAAATCTCCCTCCCCAGAATAAAAATCCCAGAGGTCCTATACAATGGCAAATAAGGACACACTGAGGAAGGAAAAGAATCACCACAATGATTCTCCTGGCAAAGGCTCCCCCAGAAAGGGAGTTTCCAGGTGGGTTTCAGCTGTGATTACTTAGTACTTTAGGAAGCTCAATGAATGTTTCAACTTCCAATCCTTGCTCCTGAGCTAAACTGGGGGATAAATGAGCTCTTCCAAAGCACTGCCCTAAACCACAGAAGGAGAAGGTGGGCAGGGCTCATCTGACTGACTTCTCAGAGAGGTCACTCACTCAGGTATCTGTGGAGAAATACCTGCACAAAGTCAGTCTCTGGCTTCCAAAAACAAAAAAAAAAAAAAAAGAAGGAAAAGAAACATGTTTTCTATCTATTGAGGACATCACAGCAAGATCTATCAGTCTCTTCTGTGATACAAAATTAAATGGGGCACAAAGCAATGGTATGTTCACCCCATCTTGTTCTTGTATCCCCGTTCCTAAAACAGCATCTGGCATATAAGAACTTAATAACTATTTGTTGAATTTTGCATAACCGGGATAATGCTTTACATACTATTTTATAACCATTTTCAAATTAAAATACAGTAAATATTTCCCCATGTTGTTAAGTATTAGAGAAGCTTCCTATGCACCAGGTGCTGTGCTCAGCATTTTACATATTTTATTTTAGGAGATAGCAAGCAAACAACTCACTGAATACTGGAGATGGAAATAGATCCCCAAAAGGTCACCTGGGTCTCTCTGCCTGCAATCACATCAAACTCTATACTATACAACAAGGACAGAGAGACATCTCTGATTAACATTAGGATTAACCAATTTTACTTAACAATTATAAGATTATATATCTGACTATACCACTTATTCATATGTAAGTATGAATAACCCCACAATGTACAGTCAAACAGGCAGCAAATGGATCAGATAGGAATACATTCTCCTTAAATCTTGATTATTTATATATTCATCCACAGTTAACTTTAAACCTCTATCCACTTCCCCTTCCCTTTTTAGCTGCTGGTTTCTGGGTACTCTTAGAAGACAAATACATTATAGTGTCACCCTAAGAAAAATGTGTTTTGAAAGGAAAATCCACCTTACAAAAATCAGGGGAATTCCCTGGTGGTCCAGTGGTTAGGACTCTGCACTTTCACTGCCGAGGCCCTGGGTTTGATCCCTGGTCGGGGAACTAAGATCCCACAAGCTGACTGGCGCGGCCAAAAAAAAAAAAAAAAAATCACACATAGTGTTCCAAAATCAAGAAGAATATGGTCTCTGAGTTATCCACTGTTTTTGGAAGGTCTGTGTTACTATTCCTCCCAGTATCCTCCTCAGAACCTGCAGTGGGTTTTAAGCCACTTTCAATTAAGCAACAGAAAACTCAAAAGAAAGCATCACACCAGTCGAGCCCACAAACCCACAGCTCTCAGTTGTATCCTAGCTGGTAAGACAAAAAGAGGAAAAAAAAATATTTTCTTTTTGCTCTAAAGAAAATTAAACAATATTCTCTCAGCTGGGTAAACGAGAAAGCACTCCTAATTTACCAAACTAGTAATAAATCAGAAGAGAGGCCCCCCACTCATGTTGTCTAACACCAGAAGCCTCGTCTTGCTGCAATCCCCAGGACCATCCCCTTCACAGCTGCCGCCTATGGGCCATCCCCTGTGCTATACCAGCTGGGCCGGATATCTATGAACTTGTTCCACTTGGGACTGTGCCATCTAATCTTTATGACTACTAGGACTGATGACACTAACCCACATCTCCCAGATCACAAGAGCTACTGTATTTGTCATATTGGGAGGCCTTTTTCATTTTACCATAGTTCAAGCTCCCCATGAACTTTCCTCCATTTCAACAGGTCAATCTGTTTAAAGCTACGTGCCTCTCTCCACCACACTGTGCCCATTGCTTCCTTCCAGAAATGTTCCCTGACTAAATGCATGCTACTCTGATCATTCCATTTCAATATCTAAATATGTTTCTCGTGCCAAAAATTCATAGAGTCAGTATGTATTACTTTAAGAGTTCCTCGCCGGCTGATCACTTGGGCTTGTTGAGGGTAGGAACCTCTTTTCTGCTACTGGTGTTTCCTCGTGGAGGGACATCTTTCAGTGTAACACTCCAGGTCTTTTCCCTGGGTTGGCAATTTGGGGGACAAGAATTGGACATGTGTAGCCTGGCCACTTCTCCTCCTCTGCTTAGAGATTAGTGTGCATTCTGCTCTACTTCTCCATTCTATAAATGTTAGGGGAGAAGTCAAAGGGCAGGGGGGATGGCTGGTAGGAGGAGAAGCCTGTGGTTCTCCGGTGTTACCTGGGTTGGGTGGGTAAGTCTGATTCTAGGATTCACTTTTAGAAACTCACCTGCCCACAGATATAAACTACATTTTCTAGGATCTGCTTTACTAGTCATAAAGGTGGTATTTTAACCTCCATTTGCCTGATTCCTGTATCTCTCCCAATTGTTTCTGACCACAGGCAGGAAAAGAAAGTGCTATGTATTGGGCCCCCTCAAAGCTTAACAGTTGAAGACTATTTCTGTAAATAATTCATAATGCACTCCAAGGGCAGGAGAACTGATCTACTTCCTCTGTCTGATGGTCCTGCACCCTTATTCTAATGGCATCCAATGCAGTGCTACCCATGGGGTGTCACATAGGCCATTACGATGCTCAACCCCAGGAGGCACCAGCCTGCAGCAGTGAAACTCAACAAGCTCTAAGAATGCTTGCTGAGTTTCAAAGAAATAAATCCTACTTCCAGTGTCTTCACAGTTACTCAGACCTGCCTCTCTTCCAAATTGTCACACCCAAACAATCTAGGAATGAAGAATGGGTTTAAATTTTCATTTCTGAAATTCTTCCAAAAAAGACTGAGTGCCTCTTAGATAGCACAGACCAGTCATTTCAACCTTTCACTTTTTAAGAGCGAAGGGTTTTTAACTAATGAAACATTACTCAAAGTCTCAGTACATGAAACAGTTCCTTCAAGCAAACACGAACCATTCAGAGCCCAGAGCGCCACCCACCCAGTTTCCCTTACACACCTCTGGATGCACCCAGGGATATTCAGGAACCCTTTGGCTCCATTCAAATGAAGACCTGCCCGGGGGCAGACGCCTGAGCAGTTGGCCTCCGGGGACCTCTCCTACAGCCCAGATTCTACAGCAGCATCCATTCCATCAGGATACAAGAGAGACAATGAATGCACAAATATTCACACACACACACACACACACACACACACAATCAGGAAGAGGTTGAAATTCTGGGAAAAACCAAGAAAAGCAAGTACTTAATGCCCTGTTTCTGCAAAAAAGAACAAAGGGTCAATGATAAATTTTCTATTAAAGGCAGATCAATACACAAATCCAGGAGAAACACATCCTACTGATGGCAAAGGCTGCAGCTCTCTCCTGGATGAGGATGCCCAGTAGAAGGGGAGTTCCAGGTCAGGCTCCTCCTTCTGGTCACTCTGCGATGGTCATCCCTTATGTAGCTCCCTCGGGTTATGCAGTAATTAACCTGACAACCTAACCTGGCTATAGGGTTTCTCAACCACAACAGTCAGATAACAAAACAGCAAGGCTCAGGTGTATGAGAGAATTTTTGGCCTCCTACCCTGGACCTCCTCCCAGGTACTCTCTAGAGCCAGGCATCCAGGCCACGTTTGACAGCAACAGAACTGACCAAGCCACTGTGATTGGCTCTTGAGAAGGGTTGCATGTGCTGGGCCATTCAGATGGGTCCAGAAACTAGACTAGAGAATGGCAGTTAGCCCCAGGAAACAGACCAATAGGATTTGAGTCAACTTTATTGAGACAAATGACAAGTGTAGAGAGGATGAGAGAGCATGAGGGGGAAAGTAGTGACCACTGGCCATTAGAACATCTGATTCAGAATCCCAAGCCGTGCGTTTGAGCTCTATCTCTTCATGTATTTTATGTCTTGGCCACACTACTTTAACTTCTCTCAGAATCAGTTTCCTTATTTGTAAAATGGGAATAATAGACCTACTTTAGACTAAGTTAAAATGTATGATGATACACAGATATTTAAAACTATTACTTTCCTTTCTTCCTTCCTTATAAATTCTTTACCTATAAGGTTAAAATGTTCAATCTCACCTCACAGGGGTGTTCGTATGACTTTAAAAGAGAATGTATCTTAAGGTGTTTAATGAAACTCCAAAGCTGCCTGCACCTGTTCAGAAGGAAAAGGACCAATCTCAACCATAACAAGGGAAAAGCTAGAAAATTCAATGCTTAAGCCTCCATGTAATTTAAATTTGATTGAAGGGCAAAAAGCAAAACCTCAATAAATGGAGAGAGTTACACTGTTTGTAGATTAAAAGAATCAATTCTGTAAGATGTCAAACCTCCCTTTTTAATATATAAATTTAATGCAATTTCAATCAGAATCTCAATTGTTCCTTTTTTCATTTGTTTTTCTCAGAGCTTGATGAATTGACATTCAATTCAAACAGAAAATTAAAGGTAGAAGAACAGCCAAGAAATCTTTGAAGAAAAAAACGTATGACAGGGACTACCTACTATAGTAACTAGGAGCCATTGGCAATGACCCTAAAACAAGCAATAATGAAGACAATAATATCATTTACTGAGTGCTTCCAATGGGGCCAAACCCTGACACATCATGGTTTACCTTTCACAACAACTCTGTGAAGTGGAATTGCTACTGTGACATTTTCCCCAATTTAAATATGGACAACCCAAGTGGGAAAGCATTTTAACCAAACTCACGTAGCTAATAAGTTACACAAGGAAAAAGAGGAGAGACACAAACCCATGAATGTGTGAGAACTTAGCATATTTAAAAAGAGCATTTCAAATTGGAAAGAAAGAGCTGGATGATAATAAATAGTGCTATAAAAGTAACAGAAGGAAAAATGGAAGAATATTTTTATTATTTAGGTAAGGAGAAGAGCTTTCTAAGTATTATATAAAGGTCAGAACCATAAAGGAAAAGACTGACAAACATTTTTTACTTCTATATGGTATTTAAAAAGTCTTTAATTAAAGAGAAAAAATTTTAATAGGCAAAATTGTTTTCAATATGTGTGTGATTTAGGATCAATATCCCTCACATATAAGCAGCTTCTTGTACTGAATAAGTAAAAGACAATCTATTGGTAAAATAGGCAAAAGACGACTGTTTCCTATTAGATTTGTCTTCACAACAGATTGTCACCTCCTCAAAGGCAGAGTCGGTTTCTTATATGTGGATCTCTTTGGCTCAAACCCACAGGCCTGCAGTAGGTAATCAATGAGGACTTAGCCGGCAGCTTCTCTTGCTCTAAGCTGCCTTTCCCTGGGCTTCTCTGATCCACAGCTCCCAAACCGGGGCCCCCAGCCACACCATGAATTGTGGAATCAGTCAAATGCTGGGGGGTGTTATCCAGAGGGTGGACTGCTTTCACTCAGGGCTGATACTTCTTAACTTTCTTGTTCAAAAAATGGAAAAGCTGGGCTTCCCTGGTGGCGCAGTGGTTGAGAATCTGCCTGCCAATGTAGGGGACACGGGTTCGAGCCCTGGTCTGGGAGGATCCCGCGTGCCGCGGAGCGACTGGGCCCGTGAGCCACAATTGCTGAGCCTGCGCGTCTGGAGCCTGTGCTCCGCAACGGGAGAGGCCGCGATAGTGAGAGGCCCGCGCACCGCGATGAGGAGTGGCCCCTGCTCGCCGCAACTGGAGAAGGCCCTCACACAGAAACAAAGACCCAACACAGCCATAAATAAATTAATAAATTAATAAATAAAATTTAAAAAAAAAAAAAAAAAAAAAAAAAAATGGAAAAGCTAATTGGCCAGCCCAAAAGTGGCCACCTAAATATTTGCTGAATGAGCTCATGAATGATGACTGTCATTGATATAAGAAAATTATCCAGCATACTGAGAATGAGTTAAGTCACAATACAAAATATATAGCAATTCCAAAATGCCCAGGTTTAATGGTCAGACTGGCCAATAGATAGAAAGAAACCTTTCAAATAAGCCAGTCTCCAAGATAGGTAATAGTATTACACACACTCATTCCAAAACACACCATGAAGCCTTCTGCTAATTACTTCCAACTCCCCAAAAGGTAAAATAAACATGAATGCCTATCACTAGCGGATCCTTTCTACAAAGTTATCCATCCGTGTAAATACTAAAGAATGGGAGGGGGAGGAATCAAAACAATTTATTCAGAGTTTATAAAAAAATCAATAAGAAAATCACAAGAATTAAATAGAACATATGGGCAAAGAATCTGAACAATTAACATAAAAAAGTAATTTTAAATGGATACTAAATAGGAAAAATACTTCAGTCTCATTAGCATTAAAAATACTCATTAAACAAAAAAATGTAATTATAGGCAGTCTGATCATTTAAAAATAATACTATTCGGTGCTAGAGCAATTCAATGAGTCAGACACTCACAGTCTGCAAGTGAACTTCGAAATGCGTTCAATTCTGGAACACAATTTGGCAAAATGTCTCAGGAACCTTGGTTCACATTCTTTAACACAGTAATTTTCAACTTCTAGGAAATATTTCACAATGTTGACTAATACCTTTGCACGAAGATCTTCACCTCAACATTATATTTAATCAAGAAAGTTTAGAGCCTCATAAATACCCAACAATAAAGGAACTGTTAATAAAATTCCTTCTAAATTATGTTTATGGGGAATTTTAATGATAAGGATATTTTTATGATAAAAAAATTAAATAAATGTACAATTTCAAATTGCATACATGTCAAAGTCTCAACTATGTAACACGTGCAAGACAAAAACACCAAAATGTTAATAGGCTGGTAGTATTTCTCCAAGTCTTTGAGTCTTTAGGGTGATTGATTTTCTTCTTTAAGCCTTCATATGTGTTCTCCATAGTAAAAATGCATTAATTTAAAAATCAGAGAAAAAAGAAAAAAAACATTCCTTTAAATGATGACATTTCACATTTTAAAATCTCAAATGGGGTGGCATTTCCCCCACGGGACTCCATACTGCTTTAAAATGCTGAAAGTTTCAATCTATTGAACTACAAATTGTGAAAGTAGCAGCAAACCTGCCTCCTCCTTTCTCTCCTCCCATCCATCTCTGTTCAGTCTGCTCCTCCCGGGCCAGCTGGTCAGTTCAGCCCCACAAGGCTTGCTCCTTGGCTCCGAAGCCCTCACTCTGAATCACATACCCCTGGGTCACTCATCTGTTTCTTGGTAATTGTCAAGTTCCTTTCAAAGTCACTCAGCAAACATGTGCCGAGCGCCTCCTCTGGGCTGGGCTGTGTGCTAGACACTTGCCAGTCAGTGGGCTCCACTGGCAAGTCCCTAGGCTCAGCCTCCTCCCACTTCCCCGGACACCTCTCCTTCTCAGCTGCCTCTTCCCCACCCCTCCCCCAGCAGGCCACAATCATCTTGCCACCGCGGTGATTCCTAACAGGTCTCCCACCTCTGGTCTCCTGTGATGCATTCCATCTCCACTCTCTAAGGGAGTCATCTTTCTGAAATGAAAATCTTATTATTACACACTTAACCCTGCTTAAAACCACTCAACGCCTCTCACCCCACCCTCTGTCCCCACCACCTCTGCTTTTAAGACAAATTCTAAACTCTTTAACGTGGCTGCGTGATGGGCCCTTCTCAACCTCTCCAGCTACACTGGTGACCCATTCATTTACAGATTTATTTAATTACTCCATGAGTTCAGGTGGAACACCTTCTGGGTCAGGCACTGTGCTGGGTGCAGGGGATCCAGCTGGTTATAGATGCACCCTGTAAGCGTGGAAGTCAGCCTTCACTGCAGCTGCTTTCTGTCCCTGCTACTCAGAGTGTGATTCTTGGACCAGCGGCATTAGCATCACCTGGAGCAGAATCTCGGGCCCTTCTGCAGACCTACTGAATACAAATATATATTTTGTTTGATTTGTAGGTGATGTTATATATCCTGTCAAAGTCTGAGGAGTCCTGCTTTGGGTCTCTTCAAATGTCAGTGCTGCTCTCCCCTACTGCCCTCTCCACATGCCTTTCATCAGCCTGGGATACTCTTTGCCCTTCTCTCTGCCTAACTCCCCGTTATCCTCCAGTTTCTGCATGAATTTCCTGCCTCCTAGGAAGACTTCCTTCCCTGACCTCCTAAGTTAGGGTGAAGGGACACCCTCCATGTGGTGTCACCATCAAAACACTTACAGCTCTATACTATGATGCCGCCCCCGACCCCTGCAAATGCTGTGGGAGCAGAGGCTGGGTCTGTCTTTTTGTAACCACATTCCTAGCAGCAAGCCTAGTGTCTGACAGAGTATAGTCAGACCTCGCTTTATTGCGCTTCACAGACAACACATTTTTTTTTTAACAAGTTGAAGGTCTGTAGCAACCCTGCATTGAGCAAGTCTATTGGCGCCATTTTTCCAACAGCATTTGTTCACTTCATGTCTCTGCGTCACATTTGGTAATGTGAATTGGTAATTCTCACAATATTTCAAACCCTCTACAGCAAAAAGATTACAACTCACTGAAGGCTCATATGATGATTAGCATTTTTTAGCAAAAAATTAATTAATTAATTTTAATTGAGGCATACACATTGGTTTTTTATAGACATAATGCTACTGCACACTTAATAGACAGTTATGTTTACAGTATACCACTATAACAACTTTTACATGCACTGGAAAACCAAAAAATTTGTGGAACCGAACTTACAATATCTCTGAGGTATGCCTGTGGTTGGTCAATAAAAAGCCATTAACAAAAACATAGAATTTGGTGCAACTGTAAAATACCCAGGCTTAAAAAATAACTTAAAGTTTCTAAATTCCTCAGGTGAGGGTGGATTTGGAGGAGTTGGGGACAGTGAACCGGTTCCTAGGAAGAAACCAACACTATCTGCATCCATTTCTGCTTCATGTTTTATGGACAGGCTTAGCCTTGGACGAAACCCCTGCCAGCCCACTGGACAGCCTTGTGCAAATTAGAAAGAGAAGTTCCTCCCTCAGCACAGATGCAATTCTAGGCCAGGGTGCACTGAGGACCTAGCAAGCAAACTGGTTTCTGGTTGCCCCCATGCAGGGTATAGCCTGCACCACCATATGTGGTGGCCCTGCCTTGTGCCCCGACTAAAACCAACCTGGTCTGGAAAGAACAGCCATGGAGCAAGCACTGGAAACCAGGTCCTGGCTCTGCATGACCTCGGGTGAGGAATTTACCTTGTTATACAATGGAGATACGTAACGTCAGCCATGACTACTTCACAGGGCTCCCTCAACATTTTTAAATAAAGTGGCGTCATACCTTCCACAGAGTGTATTTTCTAAAATCAGAGGGTAAGGTAGAAGTTGCATATGACCACAGTTGCTCTTGAGAATGCCTTCACATCACCCATGAAGTAGAGTCCATGCCCAGGCTGACATGCCACTCTGGAGACTGGCATGCGTCTCTCTCAATAAGCCCGCCACAACCTCCAGGGAGGGAAGAGATGCCAATTCTTTGATAAAAAAACATCAGTTGAACTGACTGGCTTCCATACCTAGGCCATGTCTACCTAATGTACAGAACCGGAAGTACCAGAATCACCCGCAGTGCGATGAGGTACTCAAAATACGAGGCCTTCAGCCCCCGAGGCAGCTGAGGGAACAGCAGATCCCCCCCTGCCATCTCATACTCACTCTGGGGTACATGCCCACTGAAGAGAATAGCAAGTAGAATCACTAATTCAGTTTTAATTATGTTTCCCTCTCTCTCCCTTTTATGCTCAACATGTATAGTTGACTTTGAGCAAGTTAAATGCATAGTCTAATGAAGCTTGAAAACTCTGAAGCAAAATATAAACGCAAGGCATTATCTTTGCGATACGCCTACCTGATTAGTACTCTGTGACGTGGGGAAATCCACACTGTTCAGGACACAAAGCTACCAGTGTGGGAAACCTTTAACTCACTCCCTTAGCTCTGGGCACACGGCAGAGCCCCTCCTCCCATGAGAAGGCACTGCTGGCGTGCTCCTGGGAACAGCTGTTGCTTTGAGTTGTGTCCCCCGCAGAGGAAGGGCTGGCACAGAGCCAGTCACAGTCTTTCACCTCATTCCTCTCAGGCCTATTTGGCAAAATGTCTCAGGGTAGGAACTAGGGTAGGGCTCGAGGTAGGAACTAGACCTACTAGCTGAGGAGGTGAAATGGAGCAAGGCAGCAACTCTAGTGTGAAAGCGCAGAACCAACCCTCTCAGAGTTGCTGATGCCCAAAGCTAATCTCTCAGCTCAGCGTCTGCACTGGCCACCAAGCAAAGAGTCCTCTCAGTTGCCTGCACCAACACTCCAGACTGAAAAAAAGTCCCAGCTGCTTCCAGATAAAAGCCACATGTGCCCACTGCTTTCCAGAGCAAAACATATCATCCTGAACACCACCAAAATAAACACTTATCCTAACGCGCCACCTGGGCCACTCTGGAAATGTTCTAGTGAACCAATGACCTACTTAGTTCAATCCTACATATAAAGAACAGGATTCCTTACAACCAAATAGTGTTTTTAAAAACAAAGCACTCGGGCTTCCCTGGTGGCACAGTGGATAAGAATCTGCCTGCCAATGCAAGGGACATGGGTTCGATCCCTGGTTCGGGAAGATCCCACATGCCGCGGAGCAATTAAGCCCGTGCGCCACAACTACTGAGCCTGCGTTCTAGAGCCCACAAGCCACAACTACTGAAGCCCGCGTGCCTAGAGCCCGTGCTCTGCAACAAGAGAAGCCACTGCAATGAGAAGCCCGCTCACCGCAACAAAGAATAGCCCCCACTCGATGCAACTAGAGAAAGCCCGCGCACAGCAACGAAGACCCAACACAGCCAGAAGTAGATAAATAAATAAAAATTAAATTAAATTAAAAAAACAAAGCACTCTTCAACACCTCTGCAGCCCTGCTATGGCTGTGTTTCCATACAGCCCACTTTCCATACTTCCAATACAATTAATCTCCATTCAACAGGAAACTGCTAAGAGAAAGCAAGTTCTACACTTGTGTATAACTATTGACCTAGATTCTTCATTAATATACTTGTGGAAGTTATTATACACAAAGCAAATACAAATTAACAATACATTTTGACTAACAGTGATTACAGTATTAATTTGATTAATACTGTCTCTGACAGAATACTGGGGTCACCAGGGAAACAAAATTTTATTTAGAAACTCTTAACTGGGCATCTACTGGTGTTACCCACTGTGCTAAGTGCTAAAGGGAGATAGATACAAAGGTGAACTGGGCAGAGATTCTAACCCACCTCCTCCCTCCCCACCTAAGAAGCCTTAAAGTCTACAAGTGCCTTAGGCCAACAACTCAACATAAGGAAACCAATAGGAAAAACACTAACTCTGGGCAGAAAAGAGATCTAGAAGTCTTAATTGGTTAGTGACAAGTACAAATGCTCCTGTGCAGAACAGTAACTCATCAATCCATACCATTTACCCCAACATACACACTGGCTACAAGGAACAACATTTAGCTGATGGGAGAAAAGAAAACCTAAGACAGCAACAGAGAAAGAGGAGATATTTCACTCTTCCAAGCACATCAAGGTATGGTTCAGAATGGTCTGAATACTCACTGTTCTTCTTGTACATCAAAATTTCAAAGGAATTCATCTCATAGTTCTCAAATGTTTGCCGCACCTTTTCAATGGTGTCTTTATCAGTCAGCTCCCCGTACATAAAACTGCAAAGCAACCAAACAGTCCAAGTTAGATGAACAAGTATTTATTATTCTACAAGCATCTGCTACATACCTGCTCTATACCCAGCACTGTGCTATGCACTGTGGAACACACGCACACACACACACAATGAAGACATTTGTTCAATCAAAAACAATTTATTGATTGAGCTGGAATCAAGACTCCATCCCTGTCCCCCCAAAACTGACAGTCTAATGAGACACACTAGAAAACAGTAGATTAGAGAACAGTATGACCAACACATAAGGAATTACAGCACGAAGAATAGGCACAGAGCACTGTCTGAGTAGTCAGAAAAGGCTTCCCAGAGGCAAGAACAAAAGAGATCTAAAGAGCAGGTGGAAATCTGCTGAGAAAAGGAGGGAAAGGAACATTCTAGGTAAAAGATAAGCATGTGCAAAGGCACAGAGGTGAGAGGAAGGTTAATTCTGGAACCTGAATACGGTTCAGTTCAGTATGTCTGGAATGTAGACAGTAAGGGGAAAATTAGCAACAGGTAATATGGAGAGGTAAGCAGGGGCCAAATCATGGAGGAGACCATGGCATTACAGGTCAGGTGAAGTCATTTAAACTTTATCCCGAAAGCAACGCAGGGAGGGCCACTGGAGGGTTTCAGGCAAAAGAGTTACATAATGAGATCTGCATTTTAGAAATACAACTCTGAGAGACGTCCTGAGAAGGATGGCAGAATAAATTTGGACCACAAATTTTTCCTCTTCTAATTCCTAACAAATTAAACAAAAGAATAGGAAAAAAAACCTACAAAAGGTCACCACCCAAACAAGAAAAAGGGCGCAATTTGATGCTCTAAACATCAAGACATACTGTAGCTAAGGAAGGAAAAGAAGATTCAGCAAACAGAAGACTCAGCCACTGTCTGTGCAGCTCTTTTTCCTACCCCACCACTAAGAAAGAAAAAAGAGCTCTGGGTTGAATAAATCAAGATGACAAAATTCTACAAATTCTTTCTAATACATCTCCACACTCCTCACATTTGGAGAAAAGTAAACTAACAGGGTAAATAAGCAGCCTGAAAAAAATATTAGAGAAAACCTCTGGATAGCAGAAGCTTCTGCCTACTAACACTGGTTCTCAGCAGAGGCAGGAAAGCTGCCAGGACTGTCCATTTTCTTGGGTCCACACACTGAATATGGTCTGAAGACCAAGGTTTTTCCCTCTAGGAATGGGATAACATTCCCAACAACTAGGCTGAGCGACACTAACAAAACGTGAGAGGAGAGAAGCCATCCCTCAATGGGGCTGGAAAAGCCAGTCCTCCAACAAAGGCTGCCCATGGACCCCCAAGCATGTCCCCCGCCCTCCCCAGGCCTTCAGACGACACCAACAAGGACAGCCATGCTTAGCCCTCAAGGCTTATGTAATGTGTAGAAGCAGTGGCATGGGTTCCCAAACAATACACAACCCATCTTCTAAAACTGCGCATACCTAACTGTGCAATTTAGCTTTTTCTTGATGACTTGAATCATAGAATCACAGAATTTCAGAACTAACAAGAACCTCAGAAGTTATCAAGCACAATTCCTGAACCACCAAATCAAGCGCCATGCTCAGCTTGATACTGGAACAGGCGTGGGCTTACTGTGAGCTTCCAATTTCCAGCACCCTGCAAGAAAAGTGCCCTAGCTATTGACTTTATGAATTCTGTGTCACTTTTGTTATCACGTCCCTTCCCAGCCCACTGAGAGATGCTATTATCTGTGGTTCCCTGTGTGCCCATCTCATGTAGTACTCTGCTTTGGGGCTGTGTTCTTCATCTATAAACCAGGAAAACAGATAACCGAGCTTGGTGAATTACCTTTAAAAAGAAGGATAGATCAAGACTAAATTGGCCATGCCTGAGAACAAGAGGATTTCTTTCTCCTAGGAGGTAAAAACTTAAGCTCTATAACCATTTTACTTAGCCAGTTTTGCTCTAAGGCCTTTTTAGCTTCCTCCCACTTTCCCTTTCTGAATGGATTTGCTAGATAAGTGACCTCAACTTATGTGATGGTGTATAGGCTGGCAATGTCCTTCACAAGGTAAAACCAATCCCTGCAAAGTGGAGTCTTCAAATAAATGAAGTGCCATAATTATGCCCAGCTTTCCTTACTCTTACATACTTTTTCAAGTTGTAGTTTAGTGGTAGGTGTAAATTTCCTTTGTCTGGACATTAGATTTCAGATGCCTGCAATGCAAGAAATAAGCCAAAAGGCTCCTGAGCAATTAGGGATGTGGCTAACACAAAGGCATGTTTACTTTCCTTCTAGAGAAGGGACACCTTCAGGGAATTAAATAAGTTTCTTAGAGTTGTGCGTAAAAGAAAGTTGGCTAAATTATCCAGTTCTCTTATCTGATTTTCTTAAAGTGTCTGATTATAGCCAATAAGAAGCAAGAAAGGTAAGGAAAGGTTGCTCAAGTCACACGAAAAAGCAAAGCTCACTCCCAGTGTGCTCTGATTGTGTACGTGTACATGCACGTACAGATGGAGACATAGATGCAGATACACAGATACTTAAGAGGATAACAGCACACCAAGAATATAAGAGAATTCTATCATAATACTTGAGTCATAATTTTTAAACCTTTGAGGGAATCTTTTTTTTTTTAACACCTTTATTAGAGTATAATTGCTTTACAATGGTGTGTTAGTTTCTGCTTTATAACAAAGTGAATCAGCTCTACATATACATATATCCCCATATCTCCTCCCTCTTGTGTCTCCCTCCCACCCTCCCTATCCCACCCCTCTCCTTTGAGGGAATCTTAAATTTTCCATTTCCCAGTCCCAAAAACCTAAAAGTTAAGAAAAATGATAATATTTTCAAAACATTTAATACTTTTCACCAAATGAGTTACTTGGCTGATTTAATACCAAGAAAATGCAACTTCTGAGAACCAAAGACTATGACTGGGTCAGATGGGTTTTTCCACCCTTTGGAGATGAGTTCACTTTTGGGTGTAGCAGGTTTAGGAAAATGATTCCACTGCATGCGAACACCACTGAAGACAGAAGACTCTGAGGAAGGCGAGGAGCGAGAGGAGACAAAGGCTGTGGAGCCAAGACCCTGTTGGGGCAGCACAGGGTCCAGGCCACATGCTCCGCATGACACCTTGAAGATGCTCTAAAAGAGCTTTTCTGGTGCCACGGCCCAAGGGCGCTGCTTGGTTAGTAACCCTGTCAAAGGCACACGCTGCACAGCACCCTTTGCTTCTGCCTTTGAGTCAGTGATCAGAGAGAGATGTGACAGCAGCAAGGCAGCAAGACATGGTTCTCTTCTCGTTTTCTGATGAAAAGCCCTATGAACAAGGCCCTTGTCTCCAACATGGTGTTTATTCTTAAAAAACAGCCATACATGTTTTAAAATTAATTTAATCATCTAAAATCATCCATTTCATTTTCATTGATTTTATTTAATCTTCTAACTTTCACATAATTTCCATCTAAAACCTCATAAAATTTTGAGTTCACATTTTATTGATAAAATGATTTTCCTGAGTTTTTCTAGGTTTTCTCCCATCTCACTGACTGTAAATTCATTAGTTGTAGGGACTATGTTTTAGATCTTCTTTGATTTTCCAGTACAGTGTGTGAACTAGAGATGATAGTGCAATAAATATTCCTGAATGAACGCTGCATGAAAGGAAATTCCCAAGCTGAGTAAGCCATTTTCTTTTTCCAAAAAGATACCATGATAGAGTGTTGAACAGAACCCCAAACATAAATACCTGCAGGTACTGCTTTTTTGCATCACTTCCGCCCTGTGATAGCCAGACAGCTTGCAAAATCCATCATTGCTGTACACGATGGGCCAGTCCACTATCTGGGCATTCCCCAACACAAAATTAGTATCTGTTAAAAAAAAAAAAAAAAAAAAGAAGAAGAAGGGGAAGGAGAAAAGAAAAGGGCACATGAGGCAAGACATTAGTTGAGATTCAATGAGGACATAAATAATAACCAATCCAGGTATTTTTGTTTCCCTCCAAAATGGCCCTCTGAGGAATACAGAAGAACAGAGCTTTAGAACTGAATATCTGGAATGCAAATGCTGAGGTTTCTATACTCCAAAGGAAGCATGCTTAACCAACCAACCAGCGTTTTCGGCAGAAATCCAGTGATTTCTATAAGACATACTCAAGTCCTAATTTTTCATCTCCATGAGATTATGCTGGTAATGTGGAGCCAGAGAGAATCCAAAAGTAATTTCTTCTGCACTCCATCCAGCATCTTGGCCCTGTCAGTCTTTGGGACAGAAGCTACAAACTGACCTAATTCACCCTGATTAATATTTGCTGATCCTTGGAGGAGAAGGCCTTCTTAGAAAGGCAAGGGGACAGCAGGTTGCCTCCTGGAATACACACACCAGAGAGCCTTCCTCTCCGTAAAGAAATGACTAGACCCTCCTCATGCTAGGGCTCCGTAGAACCTGATCAAGATGCTGGCAAGGACAAAAACTTTCTTACTAATTTTGAAATCACGGAGCCACAGAAAGCACATTTCAGAGCTCTTTCACGGAGCACGGGCCCACCATTCACTTGTGATGCAGGGATTAAGTAAGCCAGATATGTTGGGCTGCTTAGCGTGTTCTCACCACTTTCCACATTTTTAAAGATCAAAAGTCTTCGATACCTTTTGTGCTCAGGAAATCAAGTGTCCCTCTTTTCTTTTCAAGACCTTAAGCAAATAATATCCAGAACTTAAATATAATCATTATTTTGGCTTGGCTCTCTCCTCTCCACAGAATAATCACTGCTTCCACACCTTCCCCCCACCAAAAAAAGGAATGAAAGAACACACATACAGACCCTTCTTTTGTTGTAAACCGGAGGGGGTCTTGTTTATATATGTACACTATGTGGAGTGGAATAATGGTAACATGTAATGTCCTCATTTAATTGGGAGGTTAATTTTGTTCTAGTACAGCATTTGCAGTTTATGCACAATATGGGTAACCATCCTTTCCTGTCTACGTGGGAAGGAATAGAGGAAGGAGAGGCAGGAAGAATAGCTAAATACCATAATCTACTCTTTTTTCCGACATTTGGTTTGTTTATTAACACTTGCAAACATTCAAAAGCTTTTAGATTCGAGTGGGCAGCTTAGCTGCCACCAGCTTTAAGAAGACTCTCTGCAGTGCTCCAGCTACACAGCGTACCTGGATACCTGTTCCTTTCTGGTGGTCCAAAAGGACGGTCCCTACCTCACTGTGCCCTCACAATCTGCTGCAGCCCCTTCCAGTGTGAGCAATCTTGGTGAAAGGTGATGTCTCTGCTTGGTGGTTTCTACCACCAGGAAAGCTGACAGCTAAAGGGGCTGTAGCAGTGGCTCCCCACCCCGCCAAGAGAGACCTTACCTCAGCCAGATGGACCCCACGCACCTGAGCCTCTGACAGTGGACACGAGAGGGAACTAGCAGATGGTCACTAGGTGGTGGGGTGCTCATCCACCCCTTCCTGCTGGAAGAGCACGGCTGCATACCTCACCCAGCCTGCAGATGCCTTCAGGGTCACCTGGGATCCTACACCTGGCTCCCCAATCTAAGGTGGGTGCTGTGGCTCCTTCATTTCCTACTCAGAATTCCCTTTTACTCCAAGTAGTCAGAGCTCAGCTGTGTAGTGGAAGTAAGACTCCTCACTGAGAACCCCTGGGTGTGGTGATGTGGGCACTGCTGACCCCATGGGCTACAGCACTTGCAGCCAACCTGAGCCTCATAGGTCAGAGATTCAGCATCAGATAAAACAACAATATTGGTTCCACAGTCGGAAGTAGCAGAATTAAAATGAAAGAAGAGCTTACTTACTTATTTATTAGCAATGGAAGCTACGCTTACTGTCAGTCTGAGCAGGGACTTCAACTAGAGGGATTCATTTTACGAATACGCACAGCTTCAAAGTTCTAACCCCTGGCTAAATTTACAGAGTGCCTATCACTTCTTATTTGTTCAATTTCTTTCTCTTTGCTGAAGATACACATCTGTGTACATATCTATTGTGATGAGTAATACAGTAAGTTACTCTTAATGTACTCTTGGGAATGCTTTGATATACTGAAAAGGAACAGAAAACAGCACCGTCATGAAGTGAAACTGCAAACCTGCTAATCTTATAAATATGCCTTTAGTAAAAATACACAACCAGTCCTTCCCTCTGTCTCTTCCCATATATGCACAAATACTTCAAGTTCCCATTGGATATCAAGCACAATGCAAAACCCTGGGATATCCAGCTTGACAAGGTATGGTCCATGCCCTTCGGGAACTTACCAGAACAAATAGGCCTGCATACAACTAACTAAACAGGGCATGAAATGCTTAACTCTGTTCGAGGGAGGTAAAGGACTGTGTCTCAGAGTGGTCACAGTGGAAGTTGCTCTCGTCTGGAAGGATGAGTAATATTCACTTAAACATTTTGAATGCCTAAAATGTACCTGCCACAGATGACACAAAAATAGATAGAGAACTGAAAATATGACACCTGCCTCTGGTAAACGTAAGAGGCTGTGGGAAGAACAGAAAATTTCAGGCAGAGGACCCAGCATGAGCAAAGGTCGGGCAGCACAGGACATAGAGCAGACTGGTGTACACACAGGGCAGCCAGGAAGATGAATGAGCAGGAGGTGAGCCTGCAGACCAGACTGCAAAAGGTCTAGAATATCAGGGAGCTCTGACTTTATTCTGGAGACAGGCTAACCCTTCATGCTGGTCTTCTCTCCCTGAAAAAACTCACATTTCTTGAACTGAGTAACTAAGCCTTAAAAGAAGTACAAAATTCACTGAATTATCCCTGAGTTCATACGAAGTCTAGTCAGTTTAACTCTCTCTCTTAAGTTCTTAAGAAGAACTTAAAAAACAAAAACAAAACAAAACAAAAACCTAGTTAGTATCCTCAGAAAGACTCAAGTGATAATATACCCATAAAAAAAAAACAAGATGCTGGGTGGGGGTGGGGGTGGGGGTGGGGAAGACCCATAGGAGAACAAATGAACAAGTAAATAAGAGCTCCTGTAAATTGAAAGTGAGTAACAATTAAAAATTCAACATAAATGTTAGAAGGCAAAATAAAGTCTCACAGAGTATAGTACAGAAAGAGACATAAAAAAATAAGACACAGAAGATCAATCAAGAAAAACAGCATGCATCCTAATAAGAACAGCAGAAAGAACAACACAAGAATAGGACAGAAGACATTTTTTTTAAATTAAACAATCAAATCTGAGGGTAGAATAACAATATTTTCAGATGTGATCTTCAGATAAGATCTGGGAAATTTATTTCCCATATATTCTTTCTTAGGAAGTTACTTGAGGATGTGTATCAGCAAAATGAGGGAGTAATACAAGAAAGAAGACAACATGGGAACTAGGAAAAAAAAGTGGCTCCAAATATAGAAAGCAGGGAAGGAAGCTAATAGAAAACATTCAATACGGAATGCTTCAGAGAACAGAAGTTCCAGAAGAGAACTTATTTAGAGATAAAGGAGGTCAGGAGTTAATGATATTCTTGATAATCTGGAATAACATAAAAAGTTTAGTAAACGTATATAATTTGGGGGGCAGGAAAGAAAACTAGAAACATCAAAGAAAACAAAATCTGTGCAGGAAGGGAAACCAAATCATACTATATCACATCATTGTCATGTAAACACGTTATTAAATTTCAATTTCTACAACCAAGTCAAAATGGACAGATCATCCAAAATGAAAATAAATAAGGAAACAAGCTTTAAATGATACATTAAACAAGATGGACTTAATTGATATTTATAGGACACTGCATCCAAAAACAACAGAATACACTTTCTTCTCAAGTGTTCATGGAACATTCTCCAGGATAGATTATATCTTGGATCACAAATCAAGCCTTGGTAAAATAAAGAAAATTGAAATTGTATCAAGTATCTTTTCTGACCACAATGCTATGAGACTAGATATCAATCAGAGGAAAAAGATCTGGAAAAAATACAAATACATGGAGGTTAGCCAAGACACTACTTAATAACCAAGAGATCACTGAAGAAATAAAAAAATACCTAGAAACAAATGACAATGAAAACACAACAACCCAAAACCTATGGGATGCAGCAAAAGCAGTTCTAAAAGGGAAGTTTATAGCAATACAATCCTACCTCCAGAAACAAGAACATCTCAAATAAACAACCTAACCTCACACCTAAAGCAATTAGAGAAAGAAGAACAAACAAACCCCAAGTTAGCAGAAGAAAAGAAATCATAAAGATCAGATCAGGAATAAATGAAAAAGAAATGAAGGAACAATAGTAAAGATCAAGAAAACTAAAAGCTGGTTCTTTGAGAAGATAAACAAAATTGATAAACCATTAGCCAGACTCATCAAGAAAAAAAGGGAGAAGACTCAAATCAATAGAATTAGAAATGAAAAAGGAGAAGTAACAACTGACACTGCAGAAATGCAAAGGATCATGAGAAATTACTACAAGCAACTCTATGCCAATAAAATGGACAACCTGGAAGAAATGGACAAATTCTTAGAAAAGCACAACCTTCCGAGGCTGAACCAGGAAGAAATAGAAAATATAAACAGACCAATCACAAGCACTGAAATTGAGACTGTGATCAAAAATCTTCCAGCAAACAAAAGGCCAGGACCAGATGGCTTCACAGGCGAATTCTATCAAACATTTAGAGAACAGTTAACACCTATCCTTCTCAAACTCTTCCAAAATATAGCAGAGGGAGGAACACTCCCAAACTCATTCCACGAGGCCAGCATCACCCTGATACCAAAACCAGACAAAGATGTCACAAAGAAAGAAAACTACAGGCCAATATCACTAATGAACATAGATGCAAAAATCCTCAATGAAATACTAGCAAACAGAATCCAACAGCACATTAAAAGGGTCACACACCATGGGTCAAGTGAGGTTTATCCCAGGAATGCAAGGATTATTCAATATATGCAAATCAATCAATGTGATACACCATATTAATAAATTGAAGGAGAAAAACCATGTGATCATCTCAATAGATGCAGAAAAAGCTTTTGACAAAATTCAACACCAATTTACGATAAAAACCCTGCAGAAAGTAGGCACAGAGGGAACTTACCTCAACATAATAGAGGCCATATATGACAAACCCACAGCCAACATCATTCTCAATGGTGAAAAACTGAAACCATTTCCACTAAGATCCGGAACAAGACAAGGTTGCCCACTCTCACCACTATTAATCAACATAGTTTTGGAAGTTTTAGCCACAGCAATCAAAGAAGAAAAAGAAATAAAAGGAATCCAAATCCTAAAAGAAGAAGTAAAGCTGTCACTGTTTGCAGATGATATGATACTATACATAGAGACTCCTAAAGACACTACCAGAAAACTACTAGAGCTAATCAATGAATTTGGTAAAGTAGCAGGATACAAAATTAATGCACAGAAATCTCTTGCATTTCTATACACTAATGATGAAAAATCTGAGAGAAAAATTAAGGAAACACTCCCATTTACCATTGCAATAAAAAGATTAAAATACCTAGGAATAAACCTACCTAAGGAGGCAAAACATCTGTATGCAGAAAACTGTAAGACACTGATGAAAAAAAGTAAAGATGATATAAACTGCTGGAGAGATATACCATGTTCTTGGATTGGAAGAATCAACATTGTGAAAATGACTATACTACCCAAAGCAATCTACAGATTCAATGCAATCCCTATCAAATTACCAATGGCATTTTTCACAGAACTAGAACAAAAAATTTCACAATTTGTATGGAAACACAAAAGACCCTGAATAACCAAAGCAATCTTGAGAAAGAAAAACGGAGCTGGAGGAATCAGGCTCCCTAACTTCAGACTATACTACAAACCTACAGTAATCAAGACAGTATGGTACTGATACAAAACAGAAATATAGATCAATGGAACAGGATAGAAAGCCCAGAGTTAAATCCACACACATATGGTCACCTTATTTTTGATAAAGGAGGCACGAATATACAATGGAGAAAAGACAGTCTCTTCAATAAGTGGTGCTGGGAAAACTGGACAGCTACGTGTAAAACAATGAAAGTAGAACACTCCCTAACACCATACACAAAAATAAACTCAAAATGGATTAAAGACCTAAATGTAAGGTCAGACACTATGAAACTCAGAGGAAAACATAGGCAGAACACTCTATGACATAAATCACAGCAAGATCCTTTTTGACCTACCTCCTAGAGAAATGGAAATAAAAGCAAAAATAAACAAATGGGACCTAATGAAACTTAAAAGCTTTGCATAGCAAAGGAAACTATAAACAAGATGAAAAGACAACCCTCAGAATGGGAGGAAGTATTTCCAAATGAAGCAACTGACACAGGATTAATCTCCAAAATTTACAAGCAGCTCATGCAGCTCAGTATCAAAACAAAAAACAACCCAATCCAAAAACGGGCAGAAGACCTAAATGGACATTTCTCCAAAGAAGATATACAGATAGCCAACAAACACATGAAAGAATGCTCAACATCACTAATCATTAGAGAAGTGCAAATCAAAACTGCAATGAGGTATTACCTCACATCAGTCAGAATGGCCATCATCAAAAATCTACAAACAATAAATGCTGGGGAGGGTGTGGAGAAAAGGGAACCCTCTTGCACTGTTGGTGGGAATGTAAATTGATACAGCCACTATGGAGAACAGTATGGAGGTTCCTTAAAAAACTAAAAATAGAACTACCATACGACCCAGCAATCCCACTACTGGGCATATACCCTGAGAAAACCATAATTCAAAAAGTGTCATGTATCACAATGTTCATTGCAGCTCTATTTACAATAGCCAGGACATGGAAGCAACCTAAGTGTCCATCAGCGGATGAATGGATAAAGAAGATGTGGCACATATATACAATGGAATATTACTCAGCCATAAAAAGAAACAAAATGGAGGTATTTGTAGTGAGGTGGATGGAGTTAGAGTCTGTCATACAGAGTGAAGTAAGTCAGAAAGAGAAAAACAAATACAGTATGCTAACACATATATATGGAATCTAAGGAAAAAAAAAAAAGGTCACGAAGAACCTAGTGGTAAGACAGGAATAAAGACACAGACCTACTAGAGAATGGACTTGAGGATATGGGGAGGGGGAAGGGTAAGCTGTGACAAAGTGAGAGAGTGGCATGGACATATATACACTACCAAACGTAAAATAGATAGCTAGTGGGAAGCAACCTCATAGCATAGGGAGATTAGCTCGGTGCTTTGTGACCACCTAGTTGGGTGGGATAGGGAGGGTTGGAGGGAGGGAGATGCAAGAGGGAAAAGATATGGGAACATATGTATATGTATAACTGATTCACTTTGTTATAAAGCAGAAACTAACACACCATTGTAAAGCAATTATACTCCAATAAAGATGTTAAAAAAAAAAAAAGAGTCATGTACTACAATGTTCATTGCAGCTCTATTTACAATAGCCAGGACATGGACGCAACCTAAGTGTCCATTGACAGATGAATGGATAAAGAAGCTGAAGCACATATATACAATGGAATATTACTCAGCCATAAAAAGAAACGAAATGGAGTTGCTTGTCGTGAGGTAGATGGACCTAGAGTCTGTCATGCAGAGTGAAGTAATTCAGAAAGAGAAAAATAAATACTGTATGCTAACACATATATATGGAATCTAAAAAAAAAAAATGGTTCTGAAGATCCTAGGGGCAGGACAGGAATAAAGACGCAGACCTAGAGAATGGACTTGAGGACACAGGGAGGGGGAAGGGTAAGATGGGTTGAAGTGAGAGAGTGGCATGGACATATATACACTACCAAATGTAAAACAGATAGCTAGTGGGAAGCAGCTGCATAGCACAGGGAGATCAGCTCGGTGCTTTGTGACCACTTAGAGGGGTGGGACAGGGAGGGTGGGAGGAAGATGCAAGAGGGAGGGGATATGGTGATATATGTATACGTATAGCTGATTCACTTTGTTATACAGCAGAAACTAACACAACATTGTAAAGCAATTATACTCTAATAAAGATGTCAAAAACAAAATGTCAAAGCATGGAATATTTAACTATAAGTATCTGAATAACCACATCAATTCTAACACTGCAAAAATACAAATGATAAGCTTAGAGAGAGAAGAGAAAACAATCATGAGATGGTATTTAGAGCTGATACAGTAAAAAGAAAGGTATAAATATTTCACTTAAAGCTGCAAAGATAACCAGTAAGGGAGTAATATAACTATATTAGGAGGAGGGGTAGGAAGTAGATAAAGTAAGCTAAAAGCTCAAATAAATTAACAGAAGTCAACAGATAATACCTAAAATTGATAAATCTGGAAATAGCTATAATGCATGTTATTTAGAGATCTGGCAGAAACTATAAGAAGAAACAGCTAAAATTAGAAAATGTGGCCTCTGGTGAGCAGGATGGGTGAAAGGACAAGGCATAGGATGACTGTTTTTCTTTATGAGCTTTTCAGTTTGATATTTTTAACCATGAACATATACTACTTTGATAAAAATAAGTATATTCTTAATTTTTAATGAATTTAATCAGAAAAGATTAACTTATTGATTTAATTTTTCAGTTACTAAAAATATTAGAACAGGATATATTTCAAGCTCCAGATATCACTGTAATTTCTCATAAAAGTATTCTGGTCATCTTTTAAAGGTATTGATTGTTCCTCAAGCATTGCCACTGTTCCTGGGTGCATATTACAGCCTTATCTGGGAAAAACCAAGTCCACTAGCATCTTCTTTGACTTTAGAAAGGAAACAAAGAACAGGAAGTGCAGTAGAAATAGAATCATCAGCCTATTGATCATCCACTTAGAGGATTTCTCATCATAGAATAAAATTCCAAAAGAGTTTCCTTTCATTGCTAACCCAAGCAAGAAATTATAGCTTCCAAATAGCAAGACTCCTTTCTCACTATGTGATAGAGGGCTAAGAATTCCCTCTTTTGAATTAGAGTTTTCTCTGGATATATACATGCACCTCAATGTTCACAGCAGCACTATTTACAATAGCCAAGACACGGAAGAAACCTAAGTGTCCACTGACAGATGAATGGATAAAGAAGATGTGGTGTATACACACACACACACACACACACACACACACACACACAGGAATACTACTCAGTTATAAAAAAAAAGAATGAAATAATGCCATTGCAGCAACATGGATGGACCTAAAGATTATCATACTAAGTGAATTAAGTCAGACAGAAAAAGACAAATATCATATGATATCACTTATATGTAGAATCTCAAATATGATACAAATGAACTTATTTACAAAACAGAAACAGACTCATAGACATGGGAAACGAACTTACGGGAACCAAAGGGAAAAGATGGGAGGGAGGGATAAATTAGGAGTTTGGGATTAGCAGATACAAACTACTATATATAAAGTACATAAACAAGGTCCTACTGTATAGCACAGGGAACTATATTCCAATTATCCTGTAATAAACTATAATGGAAAAGAATATGAAAAATTATATTTATATATGTATGTATAACTGAATCACTTTGCTGTACACCAGAAACTAACACAATATTGTAAATTAACTATTCTTCAATTGAACAAACAAACAAATAAACAATATGCCTTGGGAGAAAACAAAAGAATTCCCTCTTTATCCAAGGACTTGGAGTGAATGAAGGAAAGAATTCTAGTTCCAGTCACAAACCCATTTCCTTCTAATACCAGAGAACCCAAGCATTTAGAAATTCTTCCCCATTCCCCACCCCATCCCTAGCACACGCATGTGTACCCTGCTCTGGTTGGCTGGAAAAGGGCATATTCTGGATTCTCTTCAATTTATAAGATATAAATAAGTAACCTATAAATTACGTTCCAGAGCACAATCTCTGGATTTGTAAATTGGGGGCTACCCATACAAATACCATAACATCACATATCATCAAGAACTAAGGGATTCTACATAGGTGATATTCCAGGTATTGATGAGAATGGGCACCATTCACTGAAATTTACTCTGTGCCAGGCTCTGTACTTTATCATGTACCAAAGTGGGTTTTTTTTAACCTTTATAACAATCTTTGTGAGGTGGTATTACTTTATTGAATGAAGTGTCATGGACTTTATCATTTTACTCATGAAAAAACTGTCTAAGGACATAGTTACAGCAGGGTACAGTTGGGATTTGAACCTGGTCTATCTGACTTCAAAATCCATACTTTTAATCATTATATTACATAGTCTCCTTCTTATTCCACTAAGTACTAAGATCAGACCATTTCTATGAAAATCTTTACAACACATTAGATTTATGTACTTTCCTAAAAAATGCTAGGTATAATGAGACCTTTAATTGATGAGTTACCATTACCATTATTGTCATCATATATTATGATTCTTCCTTGTAATATACAATGATGCCCCCAGGAAATATTGACGTGGGTGGAATGAATTGTTCCTCCTCTAAATGCTTGGGTTCTCCTGTCTATCTTTCCAATGTTTCGTCTCTTCTCTCTCGTAAACTATCACCTCTTACTTCTTAAAATTTAGTGTGCCAACCTATTTCTAGAGCAGTCCTCCTTCCACACAATGATAGAAGAGGAGGAAGGACAGGAGAGGAGGAGGAGAGGGGAGATGTTGTGTCTGGATCTCCATTTGAGACTCAGGGGTGGGAGAGACCACCACACTGGTGACTCAAAGGTGCTGGTCCTGTCAGCACTCCTGAGCCTCCCTCAGCTCCCATGGGGTCTGGAAAGGATCCAGAAGGTTCCAACTGTCCCACTGCTGCTGTAGTTGCCTAAGCAGATGGTTATCACAGTGGAGTGGGGTGACCATGTAGACAAATGCTGCATGTCAAACTGCCCAAGCCTAAGATCAACTTGAGGGTTCAGGAAACTATCAGGGCCAGTGAGAGCCTCGATTAGATCAAGTTACATACACACATACACACACACACACACACACAGAAAGAGAATATATGCTGAGTTGGGGCAGAGCACCAAGTTCTGTTCAATCCAAAGAACAGAACATAAGTTCACCAACTGCAGACTTGAGCCCCACAGATCAACTGGTCACCCAGCGACCAGCAGACCAGGGGCCATTGCCAGAGACCCAAAGAAATAGTGGGGGAAAATAAGGCCTTGCATCTGGGGATCTGAGGTCCCCAAGGTGACGCAAGTGCCTGCCTCCACCACACATACCATGTAGAGAGAAGCATATGGGGTGGGTAGAATCGGCATCTGAACACAAACCGAGTTGCCCCAAGAGACTACCTAAACTGGAAGAGCTTGAGATACTAACTGGGAGGTTCAGAGTCCCCCCACTAACTAATTTCCCCTTGCTGGTCAGTGGGGTGGGAGCGTGTGAGGGAGAGATAAGATCTGTTAAATAAAATAAAGAAGTGGACCTAGGTGGGTCTGAGTCAATTTGCCATCATTCCTCCAGAAGTGTATCTGTCATGAGAATAGACAGGCTCAGAAAGTGGGACTCTGCTGAAAAAAGTGCATAAATTCTGGTGCAAGGACTCCATGACAGCAACTTTGTTGAGCCAAGGCTCCTTAATTCCTCCAGGCAGCTGGCTATATTCTTGCTGGTTAAGAATGCCAACTAAGAGGGCTCTAGTGAAGTGACACAGATCTTCTAGCCAAATGGAGAGATGTGCATTCCACATCCAACCATAAATGACTCAGATTATTTACTATTTCCAAACTCAGTAAATGAAAACTTATTTTGAAGCCAAGCAAAACAATTGGGAAATTAACCCACTGAATGGACAAAATATCAAAAAAAAAAATGTAATCTCCTAAGACTGCATCAGAATTGGCCAGATCTGGGGAATTCCCTGGCGGTCCAGTAGTTAGGACTCCACGCTCTCACTGCTGAGGGCCCAGGTTCAATCCCTGGTCAGGGAACTAAAATCCCACAAGCCACAGGCTGCGGCCAAAAAAAAAAAAAAAACCTCAAAAACAAACAAAAAGAATTGGCCAGATCTGGATCTCTGAGATTTGGAGATTTTAAACTGAGAAATGTTAGGATATCTAACATTCTTCATCTATGAAGACAGCATCATCACCATCAAGACCACGTGTATTAATACTCATCTGTCAGGTGGGCAGGCACTAGTACTAACACATTTTTATAGATCTTGTAAGAGGGCTTAGAAAATCAAAGGAACTTTTCCTACGTCATACATCTAATAGAGCATGTACTGTCTCACATCTAACACTGTATCAGTCAAGGCTACTCAGAGAAACAGAACCAATAGGAGATATATATATATATATAGAGAGAGAGAGAGAGAGAGAGAGACAGAGACAGAAAGACAGATAGAGATTTATTATAAGGAATTGGTTCATGTGGAGGCTGACAAGTCCCAAAGTCTCAAGCTGGAGACCCTAGAGAGCCAGTGGTATAGTTCCAGTTCAAGTCCAAAGGCCTGAGAACCCAGAGAACTGATGGTATAAGTTCCAGTCTGAAAGCTGGCAGGCTCAAGACCAAGGAAGAGCCAATGTTTCAGTTCAAACCCAAAGGCAAGAAAAAAAAAACCAATGTCCCAGCTCAAAAGCAGTAAGGCAGGAGGAATTCCCTCTTATTCGGGAGTGGGTCAGACTTTTGTTCTATTCAGGCCTTCAACTGATTGGATGAGGCCCACCCACATTAGGGAGAGCAATCTGCTTTCCTCAGTTTACTCATTTAAATGCTAAACTCATCTAAAAACACCCTCACAGAAACACCCACAATAACGTTTAACCAAATATCTGGGCATCCCGTGGCCCAGTTAAGCTGACGCATAAAATTAACCATCACAATCACCAAAGCCAATGTTCTTAACTGTATGACGTTCTGCAATAATCTTTAACAGAATCAGCAGAACCAGAGCTCACAAATTCTGAGACTCCTTCAGAGTCCTTGGTAGTACTCTGGGACTCTAGGTTAGGCAGAATACAGTAACTCTATAAAGCCCTACTTTAGTAAAGGGCTTTTATGAAGGCAACACTTATCCTTCCACACCTGGGCATTTCACTAGAAAGAAATGTTGTAATGAATACTTTTGACCCCTTTCTCCCTCCCCCTCACTTATACCTCCCTAAGTAGAGTCATCAAGCTATCAGTAGGCATATCAAGAGCAAGAGGTGTCCACTCTGTGTGTCTTGGCCTCTCAAACTAGCCTGAGCCCCAGTGTGGTGGGAGAAGAGAGGGAGGGCTTGAGCTACTTGTCTCCTTAAGACACTCAGAACCTCCTTGTGACAGGCCCTGCCAGCCCTCTGCTGTCAGATTCTTGGCCTAGGAGTAGGTCAGTAACTCACAGCCTAGAAGCCAACGCCTAGGCTTGAGGAAGCAGACAGATAGCACTGCTATGTTCTCTAATCTAGTTTAACAGTAAAAAAGCTGATGCTGTATTTTGACCTGCATCTGGCTCCTTCAGCCAGTCTCCAACGAGGATAAAATGGGCTCTAACACATGAACAAGGAGCAAACCTCTAATACCCCAAAGGGTACTGAGAGAGCATCTGCTCTCCTGCCTCCTGGCATTACTGAATCACACTGGTGAGAGTCTTCACAAAATACCTACAGAAAAAGAAACAATACAATCCCTTCTAGAACACTACTGGTGCTTTGTCAGACCTTTTCACTTTCTCTCTTCTTTTTTTAAAAAATGTTTTTTAGAAAGACCAGCCCCTTACATGTCTCAGGCCCTTGACTCAATGGTAGCTGGTACAGTCAAAGCATCACTATAGGACATCCCTCGTGGCGCAGTGGTTAAGAATCCGCCTGCCAATGCAGGGGACACAGTTTCGAGCCCTGGTCCGGGAAGATCCCACATGCCGCAGAGCAACTAAGCCCGTGCGCCACAACTACTGAGCCCGTGTGCCACAACTACTGAAGCCCGCACCTAGAGCCCATGCTCTGCAACAAGAGAAGCCACCGCAATGAGAAGCCCACGCACTGCAACGAAGAGTAGCCCCCGCTCGCCACAACTAGAGAGAGCCTGCATTCAGCAAGGAAGACCCAACGCAGCCAAAAATAAATAAATAAAATTAATTTTTTTAAAAAATAAAGCATCACTATAAACAGTTGAGATTATACTGGTAGCCCCCGATAAACTGTGCCTCCCTGCATTCATGCTTTTCTTTTGTCCCCTTAAATCTAGGTGGGTCTGTGATATGCTCCAATCAACAGACTGCAGTAGAATGGATGTCACTCCAATCCCATAAGCATTAAGGTCCAGCAGCTTCTGCTTCTGTACTCTTGGGAGCCCTGAGCTGCCATGTGAGAAGTCCAGCTAGTGGAGAGGCCATATGGAGACTCTACAAGCAGAGGCCACCTAGTGAAAAAAAGGCCCTGAGGTGACATGGAGAAGCACCAAGGAACTGAGTCAACAAAGAAAGTCAGTGGAAGAATGAGGGGTAAGAGCCACCTTATTAATCCACCATTCCCCAGCTATTCCCTAGGTTGCCAGAGCACTATGTGAAAGAGTAACAATGGGGACAATGACAAGTTGGGTTCTAGTGGCAGTGTTGTCCCTGGTGAGCTGTGTGGCTTAGTCACTTCAGCTCTGTGAGTCTCGATGCGGGCAAACTAGATCTCCATGCTTCTGGCAGTAATAAAATCTGATGCTCTAAGTAACTGGGTTCATAACAAAGAACGAGTAAGAAGACACCTCTGCAACCTGGCAAGCTTCACACCCATGTGGAGTAATCAACCAGCCCTCACCTTGAAATATCACTTCTCCAAACGCTGGACTCTGTAGGGCCTGAGTCACTTTAAAAATAGCAGAAACACCTTCTAAACTCGACTCAGTGGGACGTGATACTCACATTTCAGGTGAACCGTGTTGTATCTGGCTTTTGCTCAGTGGAATTGTTTGGATTTGGAGACAGGATGTGATGTACAGTATTAATGTAAAAATGTACTGTATTGTCAAGGGATTCTACAGTAGCAATAAATCACATATTGGTGTGTCCATTTATGTATACAAAAAATGCCTAAATGTGTCTTTGGAATCAATAAAATTCAGGTAAGATATATGCTCTTGACATATACATACATATCGTGTGTGTGTGTGTGTACACACATATACAGGTTTTTCAGGTAGAATGTGTAACTTCCAATCAGCCAGTGGCCCATCTGAAGCACTAAGCCTGCCTCCAAATTCGTATTTTCTGAATTGATCAAGTCTCTTCCACATTGTTCAGTAAAACATGGGGGTTCAACCTGGCTGCCCTTGCTTGAGGAAGGAGACATAATTTATTCATTGGCTCTCATCTGAAAGTTCCCGTTGGCTCCAGGTCTTTGATGCAAATTAACCAGATTCTACAGTCTCCCTCTGATGCCTTTTTACTCCCTGAGGGTCTTTAGCTGTCAGACTGCACGCAATTAAATGTAAGGCTTCCTAAATTCAACCGTTCTCAGCCCACACACCAGTTTTCCTCCAGTTGGTAGAATAAAACAAACATTCTCTAAACATTTGAAAGATTCCCCTCCCCCAAGCACGTAAAGTTTCTTTGGAGGATGGGGTATGAGCCAAACCACACTTGGCGGTAGTCAGATGTGTCAAAATCATCCCAAACCTACCATTTGCCCATAAAGCATAACACAGAGATATTCTAAAAAGAAATTATTAGAAAATTGCTTTTCATCATAATTACCACAAGTAACAAAGGAGAAACTAACTAAAGCAATGACTTAGAAAAGTGACTCAGTTTGGGCAATTACACAGATAAAAGCTACATTCAGCGAGCCATTCACACAACTTTATTGTTCCCTGCCAACACCGATTATTTAGAGGGCTACAGTAAATATTTCACAATATGCTTCTCATAACTCAGGATATTTTTCTTAGAAGAGAACACGTCTTCACGACACTCTCAATGTTATAGATTTACTAAGGATATCAGCGCTCTTACAAAAAGCAGGTTTGAGTAAAAATATATATTTTTTTCTTTTAGAACAATAGAAGACTGATTGAGATAAATGATGAGGACAAGAGGTATGTATATAAGCACTAGACAAAGACTAGGAAACAATAATTTTATTTACCTGAACCTAAATAAAATCCATACCAGAAATTAATTTTTATAAAACCAAAAAACACCTAACCAAATGTAGGACTCTTAGCATATTTGCCAATTGTTTGTCCCTTTCCTATAGCTATCCAATGAATCAACTAATTAAAAAAAAAAAAAACTCCACCTGACAACACCTGTTTCCTTTCCCCTTACTTTCTCCAAGCACTTTACACCATCTGACATGTTATACATCTACTTGTTTGCTTATTATCTGCCTCCCTAGTAGAATGCAAGCTTCATGAGGGAGAGTGCCTTTTTTTCTTCCTTTCACCACTGAATGCCCAACATCTAGAACAGTGCCTTACACATAGGAAGTAGTACTGAATGAGTGTTTGTGGAATGAATGAATGAATGAATGAATGCACTTAGAACAGTACCAGGCATACCTGATGTTACCATTGTCATTGACATCATCATCATCATTATCTTTATTATTAACTCACACGAATTGCAATCTCCCCTGGATTGTTTCTGAAATATTAGTAGCCAAAAAAATTCTGGACTCAATTAGAAATGACAGCTGGTCTTTAGATTCTCTTTGGGCACTAGTTATCTTTTATCTACAGTTACTAGAGGATTTTGCCACTTGTATGTTATATGTCAACAATGTTTACAATATAGTGAAGATCTAGCTTAAGCAAGATTGTGAAGCAGATTAAATTTGGGATATTTCATCTCCTTTTTCTGTACTTTTCTCTCTTTTCTGAGCTTTCTGTCACTTAGATCAACTTATTTCTCCCATCATGGAAAAACATTGTCTTATAAACAAATTCAGAGTTAGCTGTTAGTGATTTAAAGTATCATCTCTCTCAGAAGGTTTGACTTTTAAGACAGGACACTAGGAACAGAATAATGCTTAACCTGATGCCCAGAATCCCTAATGCTGAAGGTGTTGACATATGGTTGGGGGGGGGGGGGGCAGATGGGGATGGGTCTTTCCATCGCACCTGAAGTGACATTATGGCGGGGACTTTGGCCCGTGGTAATTAGTGGCTTAGATCACCTCACCCTTCACTTACAGGCTCACTCCTTCTAAACAACATAAGTATGAGAGGGCAGAGGATGACAATGGACCCCAGTGACACCAAAGTGCTTTCCAATTAATGCTTTCATTCTTTCATGTAAAACGCATGCAGTGAAAAGAGAATGGGATTGCGGGTTAGAAGTCCTGGCCCTGCCTCTAATTAAGAAGGACTAATATTTCACTGCCAAGGGCCTCAGTCACACATGCATGGAATGTGGTTGCTAAATGAATGAATCAATAAAATTTTAAAACATAAAAGACAGATCAAAAGATTTGGTAATATTTGGGAGAATGGAGAGGATGGGATGAGAAGAAGCAAAGTCAGTATGGCATATCTAAAATCTTAATATCAGCAAAAGTCATTTTGTGGCTCTACTGTGGCTTTTCAACTATAAAATTCCATGAAAATGACTCTTCCAAATTGTCAAGGGCCCAATCTTTGCACTAGACAAACTGAACTCCCAAGAGATTTAATAGTTGTTTGCTTTGTCTCTGATTTTAATATCCTACGGAAATACATTTTGATTAAGTCAGTAAATTGCAATGGGGAGAGACATTTCAATTTCAAAAGCAAATTCAAACACTTCATTGACTGGGTAGTTACCCCTAAGTACCTGGTTTCAAAAGCCTGACTTCCATCTTCATTCAGCATCAAATTAAAGGATTTTAAAACAATAAAAACAGATGAATTCGTTTCACAAGCAGAATGGAAGGGAATGAGAATATACATGAAATAGTGTTAGAAACACAGACTTTTTCATTACTCAGTGATATTTTACTTAATAAGTAAGAGGTCAATGATATGTTGAATTACTGCTAAGAAACATTTATTTGTATGATCCAGTGCTAAAAAGTGGTGCAAGAGATTAGTCAACCAGGTGTTTTATTCTCATTTTTATAGTCATAATAATTTCTTAACACACATCTGTACATATTATATGCACTTTAGACAAAACTCCTAGACCATCACTGAATAACACAAAAATTTCATTTCCAGAACTAAAAAAAAAGTGGCTTAAAGTAAGCAATATAAAAATATTGAATGGGGCTTCCCTGGTGGCGCAGTGGTTGAGAATCTGCCTGCCAATGCAGGGGACACGGGTTCGAGCCCTGGTCTGGGAGGATCCCACATGCCGCGGAGCATCTGGGCCCGTGAGCCACAGCTACTGAGCCTGCGCGTCTGGAGCCTGTGCTCCGCAACAAGAGAGGCCGCGACAGTGAGAGGCCCGCGCACAGCAATGAAGAGTGGCCCCCGCTCGCCACAACTAGAGAAAGCCCTCGCACAGAAACGAAGACCCAACACAGCCAAATAAATAAATAAATAAATAAATTTTTAAAAAATTGAATGGTACTAGAAAAAGATTTTTTTTAATTAGTTTTACATTTACCTCCTGTGTTATTTTAACACTTTCATGGCAAATGGCTCAGTGAGGACAGGGTATAGCATCAGGGTGGATGGAAGGAATCTCAGAGCAGCTTAGTTTAATGCAACAAATATTTGAGTATCTACTTTGTCGCAGGCATTACAGGAGTGCAGGGGACACTTCTGTCCACTGGAAAGCCCCACCCAACTTCCCTGCCTAGCTTTATCTGTATATCACATAACTCCACCTCTTGCTCCCCCATCCAGGACCCACACACAGCAGAGTAGACCAGGAGTGGACAACTGGCCAAACAACCCACAGTCAGTGCTGGGCCAATCAGATTCTCTCTCCAGAACAAACACTAAACCCTGAAGCTGAGAGGTCGGCAGAGCTGACCAGGCGCAATGCTGGTGAGTAGGTGGAGAAAGGCCATCTTGGAAGAGAAATGGGAACCTCGGACAGATACACAAAAGAGCAGAGACTGAGGCAACGTGAGAGGAAAACTGGACAGACAAGAGAGGGGCAGAGATGGAGAGATGGAGGCAGAGACTACAGACAAAGATGGACAGCAACAGAGACAGATGGAGAGAGATGACAGACAAAGACTGATAAAGACAGATGGCAGCAACAGAGGCAATCAGCGGCAGGGCAAGCAGCAATGGGCAGAGACGAACAGGAAGACACAGAGATGAGGAAAGGAGAGAAGAGGGGACGGAGGGGCATGGAGCCAGGAGGCGGGGAGGGGGGCAACAGAGCATGAGGCAGAGCTGAAGAGGGCACTGCAGAGCAAGAGACCCACAGCAAGACCCAGAGAGTGAGTGAGGAGAGAGCTCAAGACCCTCGGAGACGGTACAGGAGACCGAGAGGGAGATACAGAGAGAGAGGAAAACCAGAACATTCCAAGAGAGGGCACTGCTAGAGACAAGTGAGAGGCAGGGACTGTGAAGCTGGGGGAGAGAATGACAAAGTTAATTCCTGTATCAGGACCCACGAAACAGAGGCCACCCCAGTGGCCCACACCACAGATCTCAACCTAAGTCAGCCTGCACTTACAGAAAACAACTCACTGTCAAGGAAACCTAACACCGGTCACAATCCTCCAACGCAGCTTGAGCTGGCTCACCTTACCCTAGAAAACAGGACCAGCTAGCCTTCTAAGAAAATCCCCAACCGCCCAGGCGAACGTGCCCTGGGTCTGAGATGCCTCTCCTAATGCTCTATAAAACCCGCTCCTGCCCCAGATCCCTCGGGAAGGGTGTTCCACGGCTGGTAAGGCCCTGCACTCCCCCAGTCCCTGGATTGTTCTCCCTTAAATAAAGGACATCGAAGTCGTTACTAAATTGCTTTAGTTTTATCATTTGACAAGAATAACAGAGAAAGGTGGTGCAGTGAATGAAGTTGGGCAGGAGCAAAATCCCTGGATGGTCTAGCCAGGTGGGAAAAGTATCAAGGGGAGTTTTACCTGACAGAATGAGAATGACTAGAATTTAGGACCTCCTTCGTCTTTTTTTTTTTTAATTAATTAATTTATTTATTTATTTATTTATTTATGGCTGTGTTGGGTCTTCGTTTTCTGTGCGAGGGCTTTCTCTAGTTGCGGCAAGTGGGGGTCACTCTTCATCGTGGTGCGCGGGCCTCTCACTATCGCGGCCCCTCCCGTTGCGGAGCACAGGCTCCAGACGCGCAGGCTCAGTAGTTGTGGGTCATGGGCCCAGTTGCTCCGCGGCATGTGGGATCCTCCCAGACCAGGGCTCGAACCCGTGTCCCCTGCATTGGCAGGCAGACTCTCAACCACTGCGCCACCAGGGAAGCCCCCTCCTTCGTCTTTTAACACTACCAATTATTGTTTCAAAATGGCAGATTGAGCACATGCATTTACTCCCTCATTCTTGAATAATAGCTGAAAAATTCAAGAGCTATACACACGACAACAAGAGAAGAGTCACCAGCAGGCATGAGCTCAGTTTCTGGAAGATGAAAAGTAGTGATGTGCAGCAGAAGAAGCCAGGATTTTAAAATTCCAAGGGGATCTGGACGAGGAGGGGGCTAATGAGACTCAGGACCTTGAAATGCTAGTAGCTACTACCTGAGGCAGGAATGGGATCTGAGCAAAAACTGGGAAACCGATTGAAAGTCTATAGAGAAAAAGTCCACTCACCCTCGAATACACGCCCTCCTCCATCCATACACCCTGGCAGCCACGTAGTTACCTCTCAAGTAAAGAGATGCATGGGGTTGGCTCGGAAGCAGTGGTCCTGCAACTACGACATCTACCAGAATTGCCTGGAGGACTGAGTAAAACCCAGGTAACTGGGCCCCATCCTCCAAGTTTCTGATTCACTAGATATAAGGTACGGCCCAAGAATTTGCATTCCTAACAAGTTCCTAGAGATTCTACCACTAGAAATTAACCAAAGGCAATTTACTTAATCTCTTTATTAAACCTGAGTTTCTGCAGTGGGAATAGTGAGAGTGCCCACAGCATAGAGTCATAGTGAGATTAGAGGAGATGACACATGTAAAACCTTTGGCTCACTGCCAGGCTCAAAGGTGAGAAAGGCTGTTTAATCTGTGCAAGGTCATGGTTTTAACCAATAATTATAATTGGTGCTTACAACTAGTATGACTCTCTCGGGGAGAAAAAGCCCTGATTTATACCACTTGCCAATTTCTGAGGTGTAAATACTCCCACATGGCAGAGTTCAAGCTACCAAGATGAAGTCCCTGAACCAGGAATAGGGAAAAGATGGGCATAACCAGATCTTGAGAGGTAGGACCAGCCGGCTGCACCTGCCCCAGCACACCATGGAGGAAAACTTCAGGGACAACAGGACCCCCAGGGTTAGTAACAGTTGCAAATTTTGAGGTTTACCCAAACCCAAAGAGAGCAAGCTGCAGATGTAACCTTTAATCAAGGTAAAACAGATAGGCTACAACGATGACCTTGCAGAGGGGAAACGAGGAGAATAAATACTACAAACTCCCACCCCTCCTTCCCCATCTCATGGTGGTGTGAAGCCAGCCAGGAAGCAAGGGAGCCTATTGACATAAGCCGTGTAGGTCAGCCTCCCAGGATGCAGAACAGGTTACAGAAGAGGAGAGAGTGGCCTGAGGGAGGCACAGAGAAGATAAGCAGTGCACTGGCCCTTGTAGACACTCAAAGAACAACCTTAAAGATTGCAGCATGGAACTCTAATCAATTCGGTCCCAATAATGCTGGGAGGAAACAAAAGTAAAGAAAATGTAAACTTAGAAACCCATGTAGATGAAATATAGTTTTATCACTCAACTCCATTTTCTTTGCCATAGTTATAAAGCTCTACTCTAAAATATGCTTTCCAAATTCACTCTTAATAGAAACCTAAGTTAAGCAGGAGATAAATATTGGTAAAATTTGCCAAAATAGTATCATCTTTCAAATGCTGACTCCAGCACTCTCAGAATGCTGGTGGCGGGTGCCTACATCATTGCTTTAAGGGAAGAAGGAAGTAACAAGAGGCCATCCCTCTTCTTCATAGAAGCACCTGATGTCATCATAGACCCTTTAAGAAGCTATGAGAAATGAGAGGCTTGAGGCACTCACGGTTAATTGTTAACATTAATAATTACAGGATTGACTCCATTAATTTCAGAACATCAGTTTTATGCAACATAGGACTAATCAGAAGAGTTGTCATTTTAATTGACAGAATGAACAATCTTAGGATGAGTAAGCAAACCAATTCTGATAATTGGCATAATTCTCTAATATCCAATCAGAAGAGCTAAGTAGTTTTGTCCTTAACAGCCACACATGACTGTTAGAGCCGAGACCAGGAGAACTGAGGGAGACGCGGAAGTTGGCCAAACTGCAATCTGTTCAGCAAGACTGCACTTGCACAGAGAACGGCCGGAGCATCAAACAAATTCCAGCATCTAAGATAGGCTGGAAACGCACAGCAATGGGTAAGCAACCCAAAACCTCATGCCAAAGAAGACAGGGCAATGGGACATCCCAGAGGAGTGAGAGGTTGTTAAGAAAACTTCCACCACATCAGAACAAAGCTTCACACATCCTGCAATCTCCCCCTTTAAGTTAACATAAGGGATCTGGTTATCCCACATTCAGTCTCACAAAAAAATAAATAGATATAAAATCTCAGAACGGGCTTCCCTGGTGGCGCAGTGGTTGAGAGTCTGCCTGCCAATGCAGGGGATACGGGTTCGGGCCCTGGTCTGGGAAGATCCCACATGCCGAGGAGCAACTAGGCCCGTGAGCCACAATTGCTGAGCCTGCGTGTCTGGAGCCTCTGCTCCGCAACAAGAGAGGCCGCGATAGTGAGAGGCCTGCGTGCCGCGATGAAGAGTGGCCCCCACTTGCCGCAACTAGAGAAAGCCCTCGCACAGAAACGAAGACCCAACACAGCCATAAATAAATAAATAAACCCAAAGTTAAAAAAAAAAAAAAAATCTCAGAATAATTTGGGGTGAGATGTTTACAACGGAAAAAAAATGTGTGGTGAGTATTGAATTGGCATAGCATCTCGTAAATTTTTGGCAAGTTTGCAACACATGTTGGTCTTCATCATGCACTCCTCAATGAGCCCCAGCTTCACAAACATCTCGCTCACTTCTGCGAGTCCCAGTCTCTAGCACAGTATGTGGCACAAAGGAGGTCTGCCATGTCTATGAAACCGAACCGTAAGCTAGTCTTGGCTTTTCATTTTAATTTGTCTTTGATTTTTTGATTCCTCCATGAAATCGGCACCCCTCCTTCAGTCATTTTGTTCTATTTCTTTCACTAAAATAAACATGTCATTCACCTCCTAGTCCCTTCTCACTTCCAGCTCACAATTCTTACATAATATGTCCGCAAGGTTTCTCAATTTAAGAAAATGAGTCTCCCAGACACGCACGCACACACACACACACACACACTTGCATGTGTCCTTTGCACACAGTTCTAACTGTGCGAGTCTTTCATATCATTTACCATTACGGTGAGGGAATTCACACTGTAAGAACATTTAAACACACAGTAGATAGTGTAGCCTCCCAAAGGACAAGGGCAAGTTCTGTTTCCATTTCATTTTGATCATGTGCTCACTACTAACATCACCCTAAGTGATCCTGTTTTACTGGTTACTAGATTGTTTGGGCAATGCCATTATTAAGAAGAAAATAGCAAGTGTTGGCAAGGGTATGTTGTGGAGTGATGAAAACTCTCGTACACTGCTAGTGGGAGTACACACCCAATATATGCCCAAAAGACACGTGCAAGAATATTTGTAGCATCAGTAATAGCAAAAATCTGGTAACAACTCACACGTTGTTGGAGGAGGTCAGCGAGAGGACGTGACCGCTAGTTGACCCTTGAACCGGACCCAGGCAATCAGAGACTCCTCACCCCCTCCCCTGTCCTTGGAATGTACACTCTGCCCACCATTCCCACAGTAGGAGCGGTTCCAAAGAGAGAGGAAGGTGTTGTTGAGACCATCTAGACTGAATACGTGACTTAACCCAGTTAAGGCCTCTATTTAAACTTTAAGTTTTGGCAGGTGGGTGTAGAGATCTACTCGTCTTGCAGTGCCCACGACATGCCTGGTAAGTAGGTTCCCTTGCTTATTAAACCTGCCACCTACCAATCTGGAGTGGTCTGCCTCTTTCTTCCGTCTCTCCTTGCCATCCCTGTAAGGGGGCCAGTTTACAAAGCAACACGTGACCATCAACAGCAGAATGGATAAATACAATAATGTGTGGTATGGTCATACCATAAAGTACTATACAGTGAAAATGAGCCGACGACAGTACATGCAACGAAAGGGATGAGTCTCCAACTGACAAAGGACCCATGCTGTATGGCCCCACACATATGAAGCTCAAAAGCAGACAACAATAAACTGTAGTGTTCAGGAATGCAACACAAGGTGGTAAAATTATGGGGAAAAATTATGAGGAAATTATGATCACCATAAACTCAGGAGATGTCTCCCTTTGGGGAGTAACGGAGTTGGGAACAGGAAGGGTCCCGGGGATTCTGGAGAGCTGGCAAGATGTCACTTACGTGGCGACAGCACAGTATTTACTTTATACAAAAGTGTTAAGCTGCACAAAATTATTTTATGTGCTTTTTTATTATGGTACTAAACAATAAAAAATGTTTTGAAAAAACAAGGGAGAGGAATGGAGACAAGATAACTGTTATTAAACTACCGAAAAGATGGTTTTCAGGTGGAAAGAGGAGTGGGCTAGGTTTTGTTCCACAGGGCAGACTTGGAATGAGCGGTTTCTGTAAGAGGGCAGATTTTGGTGAGACCAGACAATGACGATAAAAAGAAAGAAGGAGGAAGGGAAGGAGGGAAGGGAGGGGAAGAAACCGGTTCACAATTACAGTTGCTTAAGAAAGAAAAGTGAATGTCCCATCACTGAAGCTCTCCAAGCATGGGCTGGATAACCACTGGGAGGGACACTCTGCAGAAGATTCAAACACTGGAGAAGGAATTGCAAAGTGTGTCCCTTCAGACCTGAGATTCTGTGATTCTATTTCTCGTTCTCACCAGTTACAGCTGTAACCACTTAAAGAGAAAAAAACAACTACAACCATGGTCCAAATACCCTGAATGTATAAAGCAGATACTCACTTTACAAAAAGGGCTTCTTTGAATAAATAACTAAAGTATGTTTTAAACGTTCATTTGCAAGCCATTAACTATCTAACAAAAAATAAAGAGGAAGGGACGAATTGAAGGTAATGCTGAAGAAACCACTGCCAAAGGAAGCCCAATCATAAATGAAGAGCTGGTGTTGGAAAGAACGAAGCCAGAGATTCCATTTACCACAATGTGCCTCAAATGCATCTATTCTTGTATGATAGATTATTAAAATATATGGATTTTATAAAAATCATGGAGTTTAGAAACCTTGCTGCCTTACGTTAAATCACAAGGCTTCATCCTCTCAATCCCCCAGCCAATGTCAGTCAATAGATTAAACTTGTGACTCTTTCAGAGAAAGACAGCTGAGCCAGGGTTGAAGGTTATCTTAGAACATATTACAAGAAAAAAACAAGTTCTGTTGAACTGGTAGTAATCCAGATTATCACCCACTGCCCATTCAGAGTAACAATGGGTTTTAACAAGTGTTCTGTTTTATAAATAGTCCCAGGGCTCAGCCCCTCTCTGAGACACAACATTACCCATGGCTCTCACCCTGTTTGCTGACTACTTACATCAACAACCTGAACCAACTTAACTGTTACAAAAACACAGCTGATTTAGCAATCTGTAAATTATACATGTACATAAATCTGTGCCAAAATGTGTTGCGCTTCACTCCTGCTAACATGCATGGGTTCTTAACTGGCACCTACAATTGTTTGATATAGGTTTCCGAACACTAAAACATATGTTCTGCCTAGAATGGGACCATTTAGGGTAATATTTTTGTAGTTTCCTGGCACTGAGGCCTGCCAGCCTTCCTAAGACAGATCTATTTGCTTCAGTGAGCATTCTGACAGTAAGTGCCTACAGATTTAAGCAACTATCAAAAAATATTCTGGAATAACACTTTCCAACCATGAATATAAAGAGAAACAGGCTGGCTTTGCCTATGTGGCCATGAAGTCAATAGAAGGATCTGAAATGATCATAAGCAAAATCAAACCCCATCTAGGGTGCTAATTATTCCTGCTGATTACTTACAACTATGCAAAAAAAAACCAAACAGATAATTATCAAATCTCACCTTCAAATGGTTTCAGAATATATCAAAGAAAGTTAAACTAGATTTTAGTCCCACCAAGACCAGTAATCTTTTAAACTTTTTAAAAAATACAATGTCAGGTTTAAATAAGAGTTGCAGCCAGGAAACATTGTGGAATAGGGGAAGGATCCTTGGACCAAGATTCAATAGAATGTAACTCACTAAGGGTAAGGAGGATTTCTTGTTTTCCACTATATCCCCAGTGTCCAATAAATATGCTCAATAAATCTTTGTTGAATGAACAAACCAATAACAACTGCTGACTACTCCCTGAGCTGCCTCTAACTGCCTTTTTCTAACTCTGCCTCTTACTAGCCAGCTGTAGGTAAATTACTTAACCTGAGGATTCTTAGTTCCTGAAATCCAAAATGGAGACACTGCATCTCCTTTGCTGGCTTATGAGGATCAAAGGGATATTCCATGAAAAGTAACTTAATACTTTACAACGGGCACACAGATAAGTGCCGTTATCCTCCCTATGGCTCCAACTAAACCATTGACAAAGGTGAAAATACTACCCTTCCTTGAAACAGAATTAGCTTCTCCTTTGCCCTATTATTCTGTTTGGATGCGGTGGCATGGCTGTTAGCCAAAATGGATGCTGTTCCTGTTGTTATAACATTTTATTTAATCTCCACTGGGAAATTGTGCTCCTCTAGAGAAAATAATGGTAATACAAGGAAGGTCGTTTCATGGTGTACCATAAGGAACATGACGCTGGGGTCAAGGGGCTTAGGGTCTCATCAGTTCTGCCCTTAAGTATTTGAGAAAGTGTACTTGCTTTCATTTCTGCATTTACACAATGATAGGGAAGGAAAGACAGACGACAGAGCACCTAAGATCTGTCTCAGCCGACAGTTTGATGATTTCCCAGACACCAGATATTCAAATGTCCCAGAACAAAGCCAGTTCTATTATCCAATAGCATATAATGAGAGATTTTTTTAAGGATGATAAAAACAGTTCCACAGGCTAAGTCATAGTGGCTGGAGAAACAATGATGCTACAAGAAGGATGAATGATCCCCTCTAAAGAACTGCCTCAGGCACTGTCTGCCTGCCACTTTCAATAAGTCACTTAATATTCCTGGGACTCAGTTTTTTGATCTGTAAAAGAGGAACAATAATACTGCATAGGGCCACTAGGAGAAAATACCTAATAAAATGATCAGAAGGTATTGCTATTTTGCTCGATTTACAATAGCCAGGACATGGAAGCAACCTAAATGTCCATCGACAGATGAATGGATAAAGAAGATGTGGCACATATATACAATGGAATATTACTCAGCCATAAAAAGAAACGAAATTGAGTTATTTGTAGTGAGGTGGATGGACCTAGAGTCTGTCATACAGAGTGAAGTAGGTCAGAAAGAGAAAAACAAATACCGTATGCTAACACATATATATGGAATCTAAAAAAAAAAAAAAAGGTCTGAAGAACTTAGGGGCGGGACAGGAATAAAGACGCAGACGTAGAGAATGGGTTTGAGGACATGAGAAGGGGGAAGGGTAAACTGGGACGAAGTGAGAGAGTGGCATGGACATATATACACTACCAAACGTAAAATAGGTAGCTAGTGGGAAGCAGCCGCATAGCACAGGGAGATCAGCTCGGTGCTTTGTGACCACCTAGAGAGGTGGGATAGGGAGGGTGGGAGGGTAACACAAGAGGGAGGAGATATGGGGATATATGTATATGTATAGCTGATTCACTTTGTTATAAAGCAGAAATTAACACACCACTGTAAAGCAATTATACTCCAATAAAGATAATAAATAAATAAAGTATTGCTATTTTAAGGTAAAATGCTATTTAAATACTTTAATGACCCCCCCAAAAAAGGGGCTGGTGGATTTTAGGAGACAATATTTTTAAATAGATTTTTTTCCATCACAGTAAAATAACATAATGCTTATAGATACTGTGATATTTCCAAGAGTCCAAATTGTTTTTTCTCTTTGGGTTCAGGAAATCCAATGAAAGGGGGTCACTAAAAACTTAAATCTCACATTTCAAGATCACAATCTTTCTGAAATAATAGATCATTTTAAATGTTCATCCACCTCTCCTCCCAAGATGTTTTGGTTTTGCTGTTGATGTTGTTTGGTTGGTTGGTTAATCAGAGTCAAGCTGTTGGAACTGGTGCTGAAATTAAAAGGCCAGTGCTAACAATGCTACCAGGCACTTATTCTATTGACATTCTACACCTGCTTACCGTGGGGGGGAGGGGGGGGTGGTCCTAGAAGGTATTCTGCCTTCTCAGCGCCAGGATTTTTTGTAGTTGTGTCAGCTCCAGAATTCATGGTTTTTAGTATTTTATTGTGGTATCAGCTCCAGGATTCTTAAATTCCTCCAACAAGCCTAAGGAACCCTGTGATTGCTACGTTTAAGATTCTCTTGCTGCTCTCTCCACTCAAAAACAGAATACGGTAAATGTTAGATGCAGTTTCACCTCTAACTTAAAGAACACTGCCTCTTCACCAAAAAATGGAATTGTCATTGATATTTCTGAGAAAGTTTATGTCACTGGCAATGGGATCCCCAAATAGCAAGACTCTCTTCATCCCCCTCAACAGGCCAACAACAAAGCAATCACAGTAAATTAACTCTTGGATGGTGATTTTACTTAAAAAGCCACCAACACCTCCAGCTTTTTCATGGCTGAAGGGTTCATTGTGGCTGTTCATGTAGTAATTATCATCCCCTTCCCTCCCCAGGTAATGGCTGTGACCTTGTTCTGAAAGCCACCTTAGTTTGAGTGAGGAAGTCCTTGAAAGGAAAGGTGACTGACCCAAAATTCTTCAAGTCACACAATAAATGATCTTTTTTTTTTTAAAGTACTTGAATAATACACGACGATTTGCTATCCTAGTGATAAAGTTTTTTATTATAAGATAAACTTAAATCACTTTTTAAATTAAAGAGTATTTCCTAGTAGCATAAGTCACTTTCATGCCCTTCCCCTGAATCCCTCACTAAATCCCAATAGAAGCGCACAGTTTTAACACAAGCTCCTTAAGGCTCCGTAATGGTGATATTTACACATTTTTAAAGTCCACTTCCTGAGTTGGCGCCTCACCTCCTCCTAATAGAATGTCATCTGTCTCTGGAACGAGAGTGGTCCAGGAGCCTGGAAAGAGCGTCTCTAGGCTTGTCCTCTTTCATTTTAGCCCTTTGATGAACGGGTGTGCACTGCACCTTCCAACTGCTGGGTTCCTGTTTGCTCTGTAAGTGCTTTATAGCCGGGAAGCTTTGCTGTGGGTACTAAAGGCTTTTGAAATGTTTCCATTCCATCCCTGCTCCTAGGACTCTCGCCTCCCACCGCTTCACGCCGTCTTAATGCCGCTGGGAAAGAGAGGATCCGGGAGCTCTGTTTTATTGAGTAATAGATACATTTACAGGTTTGGTGAGTTTGGGAATGTATAGGGGAGCAAGAATTATAGACATAAAACACTGCTGTGCTTTGGAAGAGAGGAACGACGACAGGTTTGTACCTGTGACCTCTTGGCCAGCTCTGCACTTGTGCCCCTCCACTTTCCACCTGAATCCAGGAAACTCTGCCCCTCAGGAGACTTCACTTAACCTCGAAGGGTTGGGTGGCTGAGGAGGTGGAATCGGGCAGCCTGCAGCCCGTCCCTAGGTCCCTACATTCGTACTTTTCAGCTGCCTGGATGGAAGGTGGAAGCAGCCGCATCCTCCCATCCCTCGGGGGCCGGGACTCGGAGTTGCGGGTCTCTACTGGGGCTCTCTCCCGGTAGAGGCGGCGCCGTGGGGAACGGCCAGAGAACCCAGAGAGCCTAAGTGGAGGGGCGGGCAGTACCGATGGGGGAACGCGCTGCCGTTCCTGCTGAGACCAGCTTCCCATCACTTTTCCCAGTACTTTGCTCATCAACTGTCACACTCCCTGAAGATGAGACCGAGAAGGCGCGAGAAAGGCCCAAAAAGCGACCCCAGGAGAGCTCTCCTCTTGGGATGGGGGCCCATCAGACCCCGCCCCGCCCTGCCCACCTCTCCTAGCCTCCGGGAGGCAGCCCCCAGCGCCCGCGCCGCGGCTCCCAGCAGAGCCCCGGGGTTCTGCTGCATCTGCTGGCGCCGAGCGGCGGGAGGCGTCTGCAATAAAGGCACAGATAAAAAGCAGGGGTAACAAATCCGAATGCATCTCTTACCATTGGACCGCCGGACAATATTCTCCAGAAACGTGTTTTGCGGGGCCACCAGTCCCTTCCTGCCACCGGCCATGGTCATCCTCCCGGCAGCTCGGGGTCTGGGGGCGTCCCGGCGCGGCTTCTCAGGACAGCAGCAAGCTGGGCGCGGGGCCCGCGAGCGATCCCGGCTCGAAGCGCCCCATGCGCCCCACGGGGACCCGGCCGGGCAGGGGCGGCGGCTCCCACCGGCTGCCGCCCTCGCGCCCTCTTCGCGCCTCCCTCCCCGCGGCCCGCCTCACACTGCACTCGCGCGGGGCTCGCCTCGCCGCAGCCGCCTCCGGGTGGGCGGAGGGAGCCGCCGCGCCCGGGCCCGCGGCGCCCCCTACCGGGCGCGTGCCCCCCCGCCGGCCTGCGGGAGACCTAGCGGGGCGCTCCCGCAGCGGCTGGGAAGCCGAACGCGGCGGTGGGCCAAGGCTGGGCGGGCAGCGCCACCCTCTGGGCACAGCCGGGAAACGTGTTCAGGACGCGTCTTGGGCTGGATGGAGAGGAGGATAGAGGAACAGCTGTCTTAGTGGGTTCATTCCCGACGAGGTCGCACGGAGTCGAGGGGGAGCATGGTACTGTACCTCTCCTCCTTTGCTCCGTTTCAGGCCGGAGCCCTTGGGGCCTCTGAGGCTCCTAGAACACCTTCCTGCTGGCCCCTAGGATTTCCTAGCCTCAGTTGTGAAAGTTGCCCCACCTGGATTCTGAAGCCAGTGTTTGACCACTAATTAATGAAGCACTGTAAGCTGTCAGACCTAAAGAGTGACTGGCTGAGCTCCAGAAGAGCGGTCTTGGTTTGTTTTTAAAGATAACCAAAGGCAAAAATGCAGGCTCCAGACGTTTGACAAGTTTGCTTGCTGACTGACTTGATTTCCACTCTTATCCAGAGAATATTTTACTAAAAGACCAAGAAAATACATGCATATATACAGAAAGTTTTTTGTTTTTGTTTTTGTTTTTAGCTGAAGCACAACCTGTTATGATCAGTGTGTGACATTAGGACACAGGAACAGTGTGTCTGACAAACATAAACAGGGGGGCTTCTCTCTGAGGGCAAATGCTGGGGGGGGGGCGGGCATTGGGGGGGGCAGCTTCCCCGGACATTTGACATCAATTAAAAAGTGCAGCCTTGGCTTGATGGATGGGCCACCCTGCTGAGGATGATGTGCTGGTCTTCACATCTGCCTCCTGTTATAAGAATCACATCAACCCAAGGTTTCTGGGTAGGAGCTCAGACAAGTTTGTTCACCAGTTTTGGGAGATTTCTACCTGCACATAGGCTTTATCTGTCTTTTCACTATGTGTCCCCAGAGGGTGTACGATCAGAGACTAAAGAAATGCCCCACAAAAAGAATGAGTTGATAGTATTCTAGTTAGTTCCAGGCTGGGGCAACCAACAGTCTACACAAGAATGTAAGAGGAAAAAAACTGTGCAACCTCACTTGTCTGGGTTTACCATCCTGACGCATCCTAATGTATTGCAGATACCATCTCAGTTTATTCATCTCCAAAACAGAGGAACTAATTCTTGCCCAGCAATCTCTCAGAGTTGCTGTGAAGATCAAACATAATTATGTAGGGGACAACACTCTAAATTGTGAAGTACTACACCAAGGTCAGACGTCATCATTAGAGTGACTAAATAAATTGGGACATCACCCTGTGTCTCATCTTGTGGAGACACAAAATAAACAAATGACGGCTGTTTGCAGAGTTAGGAAGGCTTGCATGGGCTTTGAAATCAGTAATGATACACTTCTTCCACAAGATAACATTCTACCCGGCACAGCTGTCACCAACTCAGAGCTGTGATTTCTTAAACCCTAGCTCCGTCTAGTGGTTCTTTGTTCTATTACAAATGAGATAACTGTGTTGATGAGACCTTTGAAATGTATTGATGCTGAGTTGGTTCAGTGGTGTCTGCCCACTTCATTTGAATACATTCATTTGAATAAGGTTCTTAAGATTATGTTATCTACTGCACAAACATGCCCAAGGGAAGACTTTTCATGACGATATTAAAAACCTATCAAGCAACTTCATAATCCTGCTTGTGAAATGAAGATAAAGAAAAGAATGGGGGGGGGGGAGCTATCAGAGATAGTTAATAAAATTTCTCAGATTTTAATGAGCTCTCATGTTTCAGGGCTCGAGTATAAAGGAAACAGATTATATTCATTTGAGGTGAGAGATGTTAAAGCCTTGGTATGCTACCTGATAAGAAAAAGAAACAGGGAGATATCTTCCATTTTAATTTCAGATGTGCTACTCCAGTGGCTCTCCGCATGCTCTGTGTGTGTGTGTGTGTGTGTATTGGCACCGTTTTGAATGCTATAATTTTTAGTGGCACACTCAAAGAGATTAAAAGACTTAACACTTAAAAAGTCAGCAATCTTTAACCACCATCACTATTCAGTGTGAGGATATCTCACAGCATCTACAAAAGCACATCCTCTGTTCCCCCATTCCCTTGGCCTACCCTCAACACTATCTGACTGTAGGAATAAAGCCGTGTTCTGCCCTGTCCAGGTTCTCTTTGATATTTGTAGGCCTAGGTTGCACGTGTTCAGTAAACACAACATCTTTTTTTTTTAACTTTTTATTTTATATTGGAGTATAGCCAATTAACATTGTTGTGATAGTTTCAGGTGCACAGCAAAGCGACTCAGCCATACATATACACGTATCCATTTTCTCCCAGACTCCCCTCCCATCCAGGCTGCCACATAACATTGAGCAGAGTTCCCTGTGCTATACAGTAGCTCCTTGTTGGGTAAACATACCATCTTTGTTGGGGCTGGCTTGACAGTACCATATACTATGCTTCTTACCTCTTACTTCCCACCTTCTGGTCCCTACTCTGTATTCAATTCCAAAGTTCTGTCTGAGATCTAGCACTATAATGTAGGAAACTCAGCTAGAACAAACTTTAATCTTACAAACTGGTCAAAATTGGTAACACCTTTGTAATAGATTCACAATACACCATTTTGCCTTGGCAAAGAGCTTCTGTATTTTCACATAACAGGCAAAGCCACTTTTCATTCAAAGGGACAACTTTAAATACCTGGGACCAGAGTGCCAATTAAACTGTCTCTGTCCCTCCCTGCAGAAATTGGGTTATATCTGTCTAGAACTTCTACCAAGAACAATACAGAGTATGAAATGAAAACTTCTAAAATTTTACACCAATGTCTGTAGCCAGTGTCTCAGTGGTCCTCCTCTCCTACACCCTCAGTATTGTGGTTACCCCTGGATTATAACACATGGTTATGTCTGTATCATACAATAGATGGCAAGCTCCCTGAAACACAGATGAACTTTATCAATCTTTGTTCTCACAAATATAATTAAACCATGGTGTAATTTGTGACTTCACAAAATGAGTTCATAATGATGAAGGCATAACGCTACAGAGAGAGCATGGAGATAGAGCTCTACAGACTGGCTGGGAAAAGAGTCCAGGAGAGGACAGAAAAATCTCAAAGCACAACAACAAAATTTATCAAATGAAGAGGAAGGCAATGCCACACACCAGAGGGGGCAGATGGCACCATACAAAGACAGGAATTACATTTTTTTTTCTTTTATTAAGACCATGAGATATAGGTGACATATTTCAGAAAGCCAAGAACCCCTCAGACATAGGAGAGTTGCCTATGAGTCCTGGAAGTCCTGGGAGCCAGAATGGGCAAGCAGCGGTGCTTCCTCATCAGAAAACTAGTAGCATTATTAGGAGAAACTGAACCTAGAGATGATTTTGCCTACCCAGCCACCATGAGTGAAATAGCTAAAGGGGCAGGATTACACAATATGGGAAATTTCAGCTTCTATAACCCAATGACTGACTTATTATTTATTATATGTAATTTCTGTACACAAAATGTATTTTCTAATAGACATATAGGAAGTGTTGGGCAGGCCATATCCATTGGAAAGATCTATTCTGTATTACAGATATCTCCTCGCCGCCCTGTTCCCACCAAGTGCTGGGGAAAAGATGAGAATCTGCCTCAATAAGAATCATAGTCCCTGAATGTAATTGACTGCAGGGAAAAGATGCACTAATGTGTGTGTGACACTCAACTGCGGCTAACCCAATAGGCATTTTTAAATGTTTGTCAAACTGGGTTATATCCTTCTAAATGCCCAAAGCTATTATCCTTCTTTCTCATTTCCTCTTATCAAAAGAGAACACGATCTTTTACTTCATCCTTCTCATGAAAAATAATGAAAAGCCATTTACAACAGTCTCATTTTATTATAACAAACAGCCGCTTGGAGTCTAGCGTACACCAGACACTGGACTAGGTTCTAAGGAAGAAAAGATGGTTATGAGTGGCACCTGCCCTCACAAAGCTCAGTAAACACTTAGTGAGCTCTTAGCTTCTTTATGATTTCTCTCCTTTCAGCTACTTTCCTCTCTCAGATGTGTCCTCCAAATCTTGCTGTCCTTGTCCACAAACTACATTTCAGCTTGATCTCTTCGCTAAAGACTTTCCTGCCTTCTCTTCACTGAGACTTGGCTCTCCCCTAAGGCCCTCGAGTCCCACGGACCCTACTCCTTTGCAAGATATTCATCTGCCATAGCCTGTGTACCTAGAAGCCAGAAGTTGAGATGAGAATTCATCCAGTTCCTCACTACCATATCCAAACCACTATTCTTCTACATTCATATAAAATTTCTCCTTTGAAGTTCATGATCAATAAAAATAACTCTATTCCTCTTCACTTCTTTAAATAGATTTAAGGAAAATTGTATTCCATTTTGAAAAGGTTGAGGTGCCTGAGGGACATGGCAGAGAAATATCAAGTAGGCAGTTGGATACACAGGTGCAGAGCCCAAGAGAAACATCTGGATGGAGCCAGAGATTGAAAATCACCAGCTTATAGCCTTCAAAAGAGAGTGAAAAGGAACAACCTGGAAGTGGGAAGAATTAGGAGAAGCCATTTCCTAGAAGGTCAGAGGGCGAGGATCTTTAAATGGGAAGCATAAAGAACAGAATCATATGCTGTGTGCTATAAAAACTGGAAAATGTCCACTAAATAGAATGGTTAGTTGGTCATTTGAGACCTTAGTAGGAACATTTTCAATGGAATAGTGGGGACAAGGCCACATTACAATGGGTTTAAAGGATAATTAGAAAGTTACAATCCAGATAGGGACTGAGCTAGTAAGTATTGCCTTTCTACCCCAAACATATAGAAATGCCAAATAAACTGTTTTTAAGCTTATCTTTAATATATAGCCAAGATCAAAAGCAAATAGGGGGAAATTTTAGAGGTCAAAAATAGGAAGGAATCCATAGCAGTTGGTGGGAATACAGGGGGTGGAGCAGGGGAGTGTAACCCCAGAGAAATGCTCCTTAGCGTCTGCAGTTTTAGTATTTGTGTGATGATGTCAGCTGAGGACACAGGCCCCATTCATGGTGGGGAAACTGGAACTGAATCCCTGATGGACTCAGGAACCTGGAAAAATAGAACCTACAAGCCCAAGCTCTCAGCTGGTCCAGAACATGGGTGGAAACAGTTAACCTTCACAAATCAGAACCCCTTGACCAAGTTTTCCACATATGTGGGATAGAATTGTCCCAGCTACCCTCACAGTGTGGCAATTTTGTGCCAAGAAATTTATACAGAAATGTCACATGACCCTGTCAGAAACCAGTAAGAAACTGCCCTGATAGGAAAAACTTATACCAACCAGTACACTTTAAGGTGCAACTGATAAAAATTACTCCCAATGGTAAGCATACAGACGTAATTACAAATTATACCAAGAATAATTCTACACCATAAATGAAGTCAAATTAAAAATTGGAGAAAACGACAACTGAGGAACAATGCAGACTGGAGCAAGTTGAAAGAGACTTTAAGATGCATATTTTAAATATTCAGAGAATAAGAAAGAAATGTAATCCTTAAGGTGAAAACAAGACACTATGACAAAAAATAAAAAACAGGCAGATTTTGAAAAAAATAAATAAAATTTAAAATATTCACAGAAATAAAAAATCCCCTGGGTATTTTAAACAGTAGTCTAGACCCAACTAACTGGAAAGGAAATTACACAGAACATAGCCTAGAGAATAAATAGATGGGAAATGTAAATGATAAGTGGATGGAGTGAAAGGCTCAAACATATGTCTGTAAAGAACTCCCTAAGGAATAAAAACATAGATAGGGAAGAAGCAATATTCAAAAGGATAATCAGAATAAATTTTCCAGAATTTAAGAAATCAAATATCTCACAATTAAAGAAATTCTCAAATTGAAAAGGCAGGATAAATGAAAACAAACAACGAACTGGATTCGTTCAAGATGGCAGAGTAGAAGGACGTGCTCTCACTCCCTCTTGCGAGAGCACCAGAATCACAACTAACTGCTGAACAGTCATTGACAGGAAGACACTGGAACTCACCAAAAAAGATACCCCACATCCAAAGACAAAGGAGAAGTCACAATGAGATGGTAGGAGGGGTGCAATCAAATTTGATAAAATCTAATCCCATAACTGCTGGGTGTGTGACTCACAAACTGGAGAACACTTATACCACAGAAGTCCACCCACTGGAGTGAAGGTTCTGAGCCCCACGTCAGGCTTCCCAACCTGGGGGTCTGGCAATGGCAGGAGGAATTCCTAGAGAATCAGACTTTGAAGCCTAGCGGGATTTGATTGCAGGACTTCGACAGGAATGGGGGAAACAAAGACTCCACTCTTGGAGGGCACACAAAGTAGTGTGCACATGGGGACCCAGGGGAAGGAGCAGTGACCCCATAGGAGACTGAACCAGACCTACCTGCTAGTGTTGGAGCTTCTCTTGCAGAGTCAGGGGGTGGCTGTGTCTCACCGTGAGGACAAGGACACTGACAGCAGAAGTTCTGGGAAGTACTCCTTGGTGTGAGCCCTCACAGAGTCTGCCATTAGCCCCACCAAAGAGCCCAGGTAGGCTTCAGTGTTGGGTCGTCTCTGGCCAAACAACCTAAAGGGAGGGAACCCAACCCCACCCATCAGCAGTCAAGCAGATTAAAGTTTTACTGAGCTCTTCCCACCAGAGCAACAGCCAGCTCTACCCACCACCAGTCGCTCCCATCAGGAAACTTGCACAAGCCTCTTAGATAGCCTCAAGATATCCACAAGAGAACAGACAGCAGAAGCAAGAAGAACTACAATCCTGCAGCCTGTGGAACAAAAACCACATTCACAAAAAGATAGACAAGATGAAAAGGCAGAGGGCTATGTACCAGATGAAGGAACAAGATAAAACCTCAGAAAAACAACTAAATGAAGTGGAGATACACAACCTTCCAGAAAAAGAATTCAGAATAATGATAGTAAAGATGATCCAGGACCTCGGAAAAAGAATGGAGGCAAAGATCGAGAAGATGCAAGAAACGTTTAACAAAGACCTAGAAGAATTAAAGAACAAACAAACAGAGATGAACAATGCAATAACTGAAATGAAAACTACACTAGAAGGAATCAACGGCAGAATAACTGAGGCAGAAGAACAGATAAGTGACATGGAAGACAGAATGGTGGAAGTCACTGCTGTGGAAGAGAATAAGGAAAAAGAATGAAAAGAAATGAAGACAGCCTAAGAGACCTCTGGGACAACATTAAATGCAACAACATGCACATTATAGGGGTCCCAGAAGGAGAAGAGAGAGAGAAAGGACCCAAGAAAATATTTGAAGAGATTATAGTCAACAACTTCCCTAACATGGGAAAGGAAATAGCCACCTAAGTCCAGGAAGCACAGAGATCCCATACAGGATAAACCCAAGGAGAAACACACGAAGACACATAGTAATCAAATTGGCAAAAATTAAAGACAAAGAAAAATTATTGGAAGCAGCAAGGGAACAACAACAAATAACATACAAGGGAATTCCCATAATGTTAACAGCTGATCTCTCAGCAGAAACCCTACAAGCCAGAAAGGAGTGGCATGATATATTTAAAGTGATGAAAGGGAAGAACCAACAACCAAGATTACTCTACCTGGCAAGGATCTCATTCAGATTCAATGGAGAAATCAAAAGCTTTACAGACAAGCAAAAGCTAAGAGAATTCAGCACTACCAAGCCAGCTCTACAACAAACGCTAAAGGAACTTCTCTAGGTGAGAAACACAAGAGAAGAAAAGGACCTACAAAAACAAACCCAAAACAATTGACAAAATGGTAATAGGAACATACATATAGATAATTACCATAAACGTGAATGGATTAAATGCTCCAACCAAAAGACACAGGCTTGTTGAATGGACAAAAACAAGACCCATATATATGTTGTCTACAAGAGACCCACTTCAGATCTAGGGACACATACAGACTGAAAGTGAGGGGATGGAAAAAGATATTCTATGCAAATGGAAATCAAAAGAAAGCTGGAGTAGCAATACTCATATCAGATAAAATAGACTTCAAAATAAAGAATGTTACAAGAGACAAGGAAGGACACTACATAATGATCAAGGGATCAATTCAAGAAGAAGATATAACAATTATAAATATATATGCATCCAACAGAGGAGTACCTCAATACATAAGGCAACTGCTAACAGCTACAAAAGAGGAAATCGACAGTAACACAATAATAGTAGGGGACATTAACACCTCACTTACACCAATGGACAGATCATCCAAACAGAAAATCAATAAGGAAACACAAGCTTTAAATGACACAATAGACCAGATGGATTTAATTGATATTTACAGGACATTCCATCCAAAAACAGCAGATTATACTTTCTTCTCAAGTGCACACGGAACATTCTCCACAATAGATCACATCTCGGGGCACAAATCAAGCCTCAGTAAATTTAAGAAAATTGAAATCATATCAAGTATCTTTTCTGACCACAACGATATGAGATTAGAAATGAATTACAGGGAAAAAAATGAAAAAAACACAAACACATGGAGGCTAAACAATACGTTACTAAATAACCAAGACATCACTGAAGAAATCAAAGAGGAAATCAAAAGACACCTGGAGACAAATGACAATGAAAACACAACTATCCAAAACCTATGGGATGCAGCAAAAGCGGTTCTAAGAGGGAAGATTATAGCTATACAAGCCTACCTCAAAAAAAAAAAAAAACTCAAGTAAACAATCTAACCTTACACCTAACAGAACTAGAGAAAGAAGAACAAACAAAACCCAAAGTTAGTAGAAGGAAAGAAATCATAAAGATCAGAGCAGAAATAAATGAAATAGAAGCAAAGAAAACAATAGTAAATATCAATAAAACTAAAAGCTGGTTCTTTGAGAAGATAAACAAAATTGATAAACCATTAGCCAGACTCATCAAGAAAAAGAGGGAGAGGACTCAAGTCAATGAAATTAGAAATGAAAAAAGAGAAGTTACAACAGACACTGCAGAAATACAAAGCATCCTAAGACTACTACAAGCAACTCTATGCCAATAAAATGGACAACCTGGAAGAAATGGGCAAATTCTTAGAAAGGTATAACCTTCCAAGACTGAACCAGGAAGAAATAGAAAATGTGAACAGACCAATCACAAGTAATGTAATTGAAACTGTGATTAAAAATCTTCCAACAAACAAAAGCCCAGGACCCGCTGGCTTCACAGGTGAATTCTATCAAACATTTAGAGAAGAGCTAACACCCATCCTTCTCAAACTCTTCCAAATAATTGCAGAGGAAGGAACACTCCCAAACTCATTCTACGAGGCCACCATCACACTGATATCAAAACCAGACAAAGATACTACAAAAAAAAGAAAATTACAGACCAATATCACTGATGAATATAGATGCAAAAATCCTCAACAAAATACTAGCAAACAGAATCCAACAGCAGATCAAAAGGATCATACACCATGATCAAGTGGGATTTATCCCAGGGATGCAAGTATTCTTCAATATATGCAAATCAATCAATGTGATACACCATATTAACAAATTGAAGAATAAAAACCATATGATCATCTCAATGGATGCAGAAAAAGCTTTTGACAAAATTCAACACCCATTTTTGATAAAAACTCTCCAGAAAGTGGGCATAGTGGGAACCTACCTCAACATAATAAAGGCCATATATGACAAACCCACAGTAAACATCATTCTCAACAGTGAAAAACTGAAAGCATTTCCTCTAAGATCAGGAACAAGACAAGGATGTCCACTCTCACCACTATTATTCAACATAGTTTTGGAAGTCCTAGCCATGGCAATCAGAGAAGAAAAAGAAATAAAAGGAACACAAATTGGAAAAGAAGAAGTAAAACTGTCACTGCAGATGACATGATACTATACATAGAGAATCCTAAAGATGCCACCAGAAAACTACTAGAGCTAACCAATGAATCTGGTAAGGTTGCAGGATACAAAATTAATGCACAGAAATCTCTTGCATTCCTATGCACCAATGATGAAAAATCTGAAAGAGAAATTAAGGAAACACTCCCATTTACCATTGCAACAAAAAGAATAAAATACCTAGGAGTAAACCTACCTAAGGAGACAAAAGACCTGTATGCAGAAAACTATAAGACACTGATGAAAGAAATTAAAGATGATACAAACAGATGCAGAGGTATACCATGTTCTTGGATTGGAAGAATCAATATTGTGAAAATGACTATACACCCAAAGCAATCTAGAGATTCTTAAAAGAACTAGAACAAAAATCTTAAAATTTGTATGGAGACACAAAAGACCCCGAATAGCCAAAGCAGTCTTGAGGGAAAAAAACGGAGCTGGAGGAATCAGACTCCCTGACTTCAGACTGTACTACAAAGCTACAGTAATCAAGACAATATGGTACTGGCACAAAAACAGAAATATAAATCAATGGAACAGGATAGAAAGCCCAGAGATAAACCCACGCACCTATGGTCAACTAATCTGTGACAAAGGAGACAAGGATATACAACAGAGAAAAGATAGTCTCTTCAATAAGTGGTGCTGAGAAAATTGGACAGCTACATGGAAAAGAATGAAATTAGAACACTACCTAACACCATACACAAAAATAAACTCAAAATGGATTACAGACCTAAATGTAAGACCGGACACTGTAAAACTCTTAGAGGAAAACATAGGAAGAACACTCTTTGACATAAACCATAGCAAGATCTTTTCTGATCCACCTCCTATAGTAATGGAAATAAAAAAATAAACAAATGGGACCTAATGAAACTTAAAAGCTTTTGCACAGCAAAGGAAACAACAAACAAGATGAAAAGACAACCCTCAGAATGGGAGAAAATACTTGCAAATGAATCAATGGACAAAGGATTAATCTCCAAAATACATAAACAGCTCATGCAGCTCAATATTAAAAAAACAAGGAACCCAGTCAAAAAATGAGCAGAAGACCTAAATAGACATTTCTCCAGAGAAGACATACAGATGGCCAAGAAGCACATGAAAAGCTGCTCAACATCACTAATTATTAGGGAAATGCAAATAAAAACTACAGTGAGGTATCACCTCACACCAGTTAGAATGGGCATCATCAGAAAATCTACAAACAACAAATGCTGGAGAGAGTGTGGAGAAAAGGGAACCCTCTTGCACTGTTGGTGGGAATGTAAACTGATACAGCCACCATGGAGAACAGTATGGAGGTTCCTTAAAAAAATAAAAATAGAACTACCCCATGACCCAGGAATCCCACTCCTATGCATATACCCAGAGAAAAGCATAATTCAAGAAGACGCATGCACCCCAGTGTTCATTGCAGCACTATTTACAATAGCCAGGACATGGAAGCAACCTAAATGTCCATCAACAGAGGAATGGATAAAGAAGATGTGGTACATATATACAATGGAATATTACTCAGCCATAAAAAGGAATGAAATTGGGTCATTTGTAGAGATGTGGATGGATCTAGAGACTGTCATACAGAGTGAAGTAAGTCAGAAAGAGAAAAAGAAATATTGTATATTAACGCATATGTGTGGAACCTAGAAAAATGGTACAGATGAACCAGTTTCCAGGGCAGAAATTGAGACACAGATGTAGAGAACAAACCTATGGACACCAAGGGGGGAAAGTGGTGGGGTGGGATGGTGGTGTGATGAATTGGGAGATTGGGATTGACATATATACACTAATATGTATAAAACGGATTACTAATAAGAACCGGCTGTGTAAAAAAATAAATAAAATAAAATTCAAAAATTCAAAAAGAAAACAAACAAATCCAAACCTAGACATATTGCAGTGAAAACCAGAGCATAAAAGGAAAAGATGAAATCCTAAAAGCTATCATAGGAAGAAAATAGATTAGCTACAAAAATGTGAAGATGATACAGACATGAGAGATCTCAACATAATAACAAAAAACAATGGAATACGCCAGTGAGTTCCCAGCACAATGGCTAAAATTCAAAAGGCTGACAGGACAAAATGTTGACAAGGATGTGGAGCCATCAGAACTCTCAAACATTGCTGTGAGAATGTAAAATGATAAAAACCATTTTGGAAAATAGCCTGGCAGATTACAAAACTAAACATTCACCCATCCCACAACCCAGAAATTCTGCATGTGTCCAAAAAAAGATTTGTTCATATCAGCTTCATTCATAACAGTCAAAAACTATCAATAAAAGCAGTGTGTGTCCATCCCCAGGAGAATAAATAAACAAACTGTGCTATACTCATACAACAGAATACTGCACAGTAACAAAATGAAACAAACTACAGATAAATGCAAGCAACACAGATGAATCTCAAAACACTATGTTGAGTGAAAAAGCTTTAGACAAAAGAGTATATGGTGTATTATTTCATTCATACAGAGTTCTAGAACAAGCACACAAAGTTATGGGGAAAAATAAATCAGAACAGTATTTGTCTCTCAAGGGGGATACTGGGGATTGCCTGGGAAGGGGCATGATGAAACTTTCTGGAGTGATAGCAACATTCTATATCTTGATGAAAGTGTGGGTTACACAAGTGTATAATTTGTCACAACTCATAAAATGATACATTTGAGTTTTATGCATAGCACATATTTTATTTCAAAAAAGTAACACTAACCACATATTGAACCTTAGCTAATTATATTCAGGCTAATTGTTTAGGAGTAAAGTATATGGATGTCTACAACTTATTTTGAAATGCATCAAAAAATAAGGTGGATAAATAGACATATGATAAAACAAAAACATGACAATGTTAATGATTGTAGAATCTGGGTGGTTGGTATGTAAGTGTTTACTGTACAAGTCTTTCCAATTTTCTCTATGTTTGAATTTTTTTCATATCTATCTGAACTATTATTTTAAAAGGAGGATGAAGTAAAGGCATTAACAGAGACAGAAAGGCTAAAACTTATAGACATTTGCTGAAAGAAGTAATTAAGAATATACTAGAGTAGGAAAAAAGTAAACTTAAAGAAGTGGATTACATGATGCAATAGTGAACAGAGAAACTTGTAAAAACATGGTATTAGACATAAATAAATATTGACTCCTAGAAATAGTCAGGACAATAACAGATAAATTGGAGGAGTCTTAAAAATATGATGACACTAAAATACTTGACAACAGTAGAATGAATGGTGGAAACTGAAATGTTGTAAAGTCCTTACCTTGTAACAGCAAGAAGACTGCTAAATTTTAGACCCTGTTAGAAAATTTGTAACTTCCAGACCAGTGAGGGGAAATGGGAATGGGTATAAAGAAAATATAATCAAACCAAAATATGCCATGAAAAGAGAAAAAAGATGTAAAGAATTAATATGGTAGATTAAAAAATACATTAAAAGTCATAGAAATACACTGAAATATGTCAATAATCACAGTAAGTATACATGGATTAAATTTGTTTATTAAAATAAACACAAATCAGATTAAAAACAAAACAGAATCAATTTTATGATAGTTTAAAAAAATCTCACTTGGAACATAATTACACAGAAATGTTTAAAATAGAGAGAGATGGAAAAGGACATAGTAGGACTTTGGATTTGGGCAACGTTTCAAGTTTGAAAACATTAAAACCCTCCTATCAGAAATATCAAAAAATTCTGGATAAAATTAATAAATAATAAATAAATTGTGTATATATTATATATGTATGCAACTTATACTATATATACACAGATACTGGGTTGGCCAAAAATTCATTCGGGTTTTTCCATAAGATGTTACAGAAAACCCAAATGAACATTTTGGCCAACCCAATACACACACACACACACACACACACACGCACATACACACACACAAACACACACACACACATATATATATATATGCTTTTTTAAATTTTTTATTTTATGTTGGAGCATAGTTGATTAACAATGTGTTAGTTTCAGGTGTACAGCAAAGTGATTCAGTGATATGTATATATGTATATATATGCTTTTAATTGAATAGCTGTCAAATGAAATGAAAAGAGTTCCCCAAGGACCAAAAAACAAAACCAGAACTAAAACCAAAGCAATGAGCACAAAGATCAACAGTACTGCTGCCCAAACAAGGTGGGGAGGGAAGGATAGAAAACCAGACCAAGGCCAAGTCAGGAATAGTTTTGTTGTCAAACTGAGTTTAGCATTTAGCCCTTTAATTTAATGTTCACTTTACTCTGGGAACAATCTGGAGGAATAAAAGTTTAAGCAGGTGCATGAATAGCTCAAGGTTCTGGGGATACAACAGTGAAGAAAATAAATATTCTGCCCTTAAGGAGCTAAATATTAGTTGGGTGAGACTGGCAAAAATAATAAATACATTATTTTATATGTTAAAACACAGATAATTTTCAATTGCTTTAATTATTTTACTTTGGAGCTAAAATGGAATGATTTAGAGTAGGTTCATATTATACAAAATATGAACTATCAGTATTATTTTACCCCATGGGACCTTGGAGACGGGCACTATTACGCTAAGTCAAGGGGCTATCTCAGTTGTTCTCAGCCTTCCCAAAAGATCCTTTGACACTTCGTTCCCAATTGACTTCCTCAGTTCATTGGTGGAACTGGAACCTATAAAATGTTACTCTAATTCAATTTTAACATGACTTTTGTGAAAAGACCTTATTTTGTCTTTAAATAAAACCCTGTAGTATCTAATTAGTACTTTGATTACCCTGCTGTCTTAGTTACTTACTGCTGCATAACAAACTATCTCCCAATTTAGTAGCCTAAAACAACAAATTTTTTTTATTGGAGTATAGTTGCTTTACACAGCTGTGTCAGTTTCTGTTGTACAACAAAGCGAATCAGCCATATGTATACATATATGCCCTCTTTCTTTGGATTACCTTCCCATTTAGGTCACCACAGAGCATGGAGTAGAGTTCCCTCTGCTATACAGGAGGTTCTCATTAGTTACCTATTTTATGCATAGTAGTGTATATATATATGTCAATCCTAATCTCCCAATTCATCCCACACACCCCCATTCCCCCTTGGTATCCATGTTTATTCTCTACATCTGTGTCTCTATCTCTGCTCTACAAATAAGATCATCTATACCATTTTTCTAGATTCCGCATATATGCATTAATATACGATATTTGTTTTCTCTTTCTGACTTACTTCACTCTGTATGACAGTCTCTAGGTCCATCCACATCTTTACAAATGACACAACTGTGTTCCTTTTTATGGCTGAGTAATATTCCATTGTATATATGTACCACATCTTCTTTATCCATTCCTCTGTTGATGGACATTTAGGTTGCTTCCATGTCCTGGCTATTGTAAATAGTACTGCAATGAACATTGAGGTGCATGTGTCTTTTTGAATTATGCTTTTCTCTGGGTATATGCGTAGGAGTGGGATTCCTGGGTCATGGGGTAGTTCTATTTTTAGTTTTTTAAGGAGCCTCCATACTGTTCTCCATAGTGGCTGTATTAATTTACATTCCCACCAACAGTGTAAGAGGGTCTCCTTTTCTCCGCACCCTCTCCAGCATTTACTGTTTGTAGACTTTTTGATGTTAGGTGAGACCTCATTGTAGTTTTGATTTGCTTTTCTCTAATAATTAGTGATGTTGAGCATCTTTTCATGTGTTTGTTAGCCATCTGTATGCCTTATCTGGAGAAATGTCTGTTTAGGTCTTCCAGCCATTTTTTGATTGGGTTGTTTGTTTTTTGATGTTGAGCTGTATGAGCTGTTTGTATATTTTGGAGATTAATCCTTTATCAGTTGCTTTATTTGCAAATATTTTCTCTCATTCTGAGGGTTGTCTTTTCATCTTGTTCATGGTTTCCTTTACTGTGCAAAAGCTTTTAAGTTTAATTAGGTCCTATTTGTTTATTTTTGTTTTTATTTTCATTACTCTAGGAGGTGGGTCAAAAAAGATCTTGCTGCGATTTATGTCAAAGAGTGTTCTGCCTGTTTTCCTCTAAGAGTTTTATAGTGTCTGGCCTTACATTCAGGTCTTTAATCCATTCTGATTTTATTTTTGTGTATGGTGTTGGGAAGTGTTCTAATTTCATTCTTTTACATGTAGCTGTCCAGTTTTCCCAGCACCACTTATCTCCATTGTATATCCTTGCCTCCTTTGTCAGAGATTAGTTGACCATAGGTGCATGGGTTTATCTCTGGGCTTTCTATCCTGTTCCATTGATCTATATTTCTGTTTTTGTGCCAGTACCATACTGTCTTGATTATTGTAGCTTTGTAGTATAGTCTGAAGTCAGGGAGCCTGATTCCTCCAGCTCTGTTTTTCTTTCTCAAGATTGCTTTGGCTATTTGGGATCTTTTATGTTTCCATACAAATTGTAAAATTTTCTGTTCTAGTTCTTTGAAAAACGCCATTGGTAAGTTGATAGGGATTGCATTGAATCTGTAGATGGCTTTGGGTAGTATAGTTATTTTCACAATATTGATTCTTCCAATCCAAGAACATGGTATATCTCTCCATCTGTTTCTGTAATCTTTGATTTCTTTCATCAGTATCTTATAGTTTTCTACATACAAATCTTTTGTCTCCTTAGGTAGGTTTATTCCTAGGTATTTTATTCTTCTTGTTGCAATAGTAAATGGGATTGTTTCCTTAATTTCTCTTTCTGCTCTTTCATTGTTAGTGTATAGGAATGCAAGAGACTTCTTTTTTTTTTAACATCTTTATTGGAGTATAATTGCTTTACAATGGTGTGTTACTTTCTGTTGTATAGCAAAGTGTATCAGCTATACGTATACATATATCCCCATATGCCCTCCCTCTTGCATCTCCCTCCCACCCTCCCTATCCCACCCCTCTAGGTGGTCACAAAGCACCGAGCTGATCTCCCTGTGCTATGTGGCTGTTTCCCACTAGCTATCTATTTTACATTTGATAGTGTATATATGTCCATGCCACCCTCTCACTTCTTCCCAGCTTACCCTTCCCCCTCCCTGTGTCCTCAAGTCCATTCTCTATGTCTGCATCTTTATTCCTGTCATGCTCTTGGTTCTGCAGAACCTTTTTTTTTTTTTTTTAGATTCCATATATATGTGTTAGCATACGGTATTTGATTTTCTCTTTCTGACTTACTTCACTCTGTATGACGGTCTCTAGGTCCATCCACCTCACTACAAATAACTCGATTTCATTTCTTTTTATGGCTGAGTAATACTCCATTGTATATATGTGCCACATCTTCTTTATCCATTCATCTGTCGATGGACACTTAGGTTACTTCTATGTCCTGGCTATTGTAAATAGAGCTGTAATGAACATTGTGATACATAACTCTTTTTGAATTATATTTTTCTCAGAGTATGTGCCCAGTAATGGGATTGCTGGGTCATATGTTAGTTTTATTTTTAGTTTTTTAAGGAACCTCCATACTGTTCTCCATAGTGGCTATATCAATTTACATTCCCACCAACAGTGCAAGAGGGTTCCCTTTTAGGAATGCAAGAGATTTCTGTGCATTAATTTTGTATCTGCAACTTTATTAAATATATTGATTAGCTCTAGTAGTTATCTTGTAGCATCTTTAGGATTTTCTATGTAATAATATCATGTCATCTGCAAACAGTGATGGCTTTACTTCTTCTTTTCCAATTTGGATTCCTTTTACTTCTTTTTCTTATCTGATTGCCATGGCTAGGCCTTCCAAGACTATGTTGAATAATAGTAGCGAGACTGGACACCCTTGTCTTGTTCTTGATCTTAGAGGAAATGCTTTCAGTTTTTCACCATTGAAAATAATGTTTGCTGTGGGTTTGTCATATATAACCTTTATTATGTTGAGGTAAGTTCCCTCTATGCCCACTTTCTGGAGAGTTTTTATCATAAATTGGTGTTGAACTTTGTTGAATGCTTTTTTGGCATCTATTGAGATGGTCATGTGGTTTTTATTCTTCAATTTGTTAATATGATGTATTACATTGATTGATTTGCATATATTGAAGAATCCTTGTATCCCTGGGTTAAATCCCACTTGATCATGGTGTATGATCCTTTTAATGTGCTGTTGGATTCTGTTTGCCAGTATTTTGTTGAGGATTTTTGTGTCTATGTTCATCAGTGATATTAGCTTGTAATTTTCTTTTTTTGTGATATGTTTGTCGGTTTTGGTATCAGGGTTATGGGGGCCAGGTAGAATGAGCTTGGGAGTGTTTGTCCCTCTGCACTTTTGGAAGAGTTTGAGAAGGATAGGTGTTAGCTCTTCTCTAAATGTTTGATAGAATTCGCCTGTGAAACCATCTGGTCCTGGACTTTTGTTTGTTGGAAGATTTTTAATCACAGTTTCAATTTCATTACTTGTGATTGGTCTATTTATATTTTCTATTTATTCCTGGTTCAGTCTTGGAAGGTTGTACTTTTCTAAGAATTTCTCCACTTCTTCCAGGTTGTCCATTTTATTGGCATATAGGTGCTTGTCTCATGATCCTTTGTATTTCCATGGTGTTGGTTGTAACTTCTTTTTCATTTCTCATTTTATTGATTTGAGTCCTCTCCCATTTTTTCTTGATGAAAGGGTAAAGTTTTATCAATTTTATCTTCTCAAAGAACCAGCTTTTAGTTTTATTGATCTTTACTATTTTTTTCTTCATTTCTATTTATTTATTTCTGCTCTGATCTTTATAATTTCTTTCCTTCTACTAACTTTGGGTTTTGTTTATTCTTCTTTCTCTAGTTGCTTTAGGTGTAAGGTTAGGTTGTTTATTTGAGATTTTTCTTGTTTCTAGGGGTAGGATTGTATTGCTATAAACTTCCCTCTTAGAACTGATTTTGTTGCATCCCATAGGTTTTGGGTTACTGTGTTTTTGTTGTCATCTGTTTCTAGGTATTTTTTTATTTCTTCTTTGATTTCTTCAGTGATCTCTTGTTTATTTGGTAGCACATTGTTTAGCCTCCATGTGTTTCTGTTTTTTACAGTTTTTTTTTTCCTGTAATTGATTTCTAATCTCATAGTGTTGTGGTTGGAAAAGATTCTTGATATGATTTCAATTTTCTTAAAAGTACCAAGGCTTGATTTGTGACCCAAGATGTGATCCATCTTGGAGAATGTTCTGTGTGTACTTGAGAAGAAGGGGTATTCTGCTGATTTCGGATGGAATGTCCTATAAATATCAAGTCTATCTGGTCTATTGTGTCCTTTAAAGCTTGTGTTTCCTTATTAATTTTCTGTCAGGATGATCTATCCACTGGTATAAGTGGAGTGTTATAGTTCTCCACTATTACTGTGTTACTGTCGATTTCCCCTTTTATGGCTGTTAGCATTTGCCTTATGTATTGAGATGGTCCTATGTTGCGTGCATAAATATTTACAATTGCTATATCTTCTTTTTGAATTGATCCCTTGATCATTATGTACTGTCCTTCCTGTCTCTTGTAATAGTCTTTATTTTAAAATCTATTTTGTCTTATATGAGAATTGCTACTCCAGCTTTCTTTTGATTTCCATTTGCATGGAACATCTTTTTCCATCCCCTCACTTTCAGTCTGTATGTGTCCCTAGGTCTGAAGTGGGTCTCTTGTAGACAGCATATATATGGGTCTTGTTTTTGTATCTGTTCAGCCTGTCTGTGTCTTTTGGTTGGAGCACTTAATCCATTTACATTTAAGGTGATTATCGATATGTATGTTCCTATCACCATTTTCTCAATTGTTTTGGATTTGTTTTTGTGGGTCTTTTTCATCTCTTGTGTTTCCCACCTAGAGAAGTTCCTTTAGCATTTATTGTAGAGCTGGTTTGGTGGTGCTGAATTTTCTTAGCTTTTGCTTGTCTGTTAAGCTTTTGATTTCTCTGTCGAATCTGAATGAGAGCCTTGCTAGGTAGAATAATCTTGGTTGTAGTTTTTTTCCCTTTCATCACTTTAAACATGTCCTGACACTCCCTTCTGGCCTGCAGAGTTTCTGCTGAAAAATTATCTGATAACCTTGTAGGGATTCCCTTGTGTGTTATTTGTTGCTGTTCCCTTACTGCTTTTATTTTTTTTTCTTTGTATTTAATTTTTGTTAGTTTGATTAATGTGTGTCTTGGCATGTTTCTCCTTGGGTTTATCCTGTATGGGACTCTCTGTGCTTCCTGGATTTGATTATTTCCTTTCCCACGTCAGGGAAGTTTTCAACTATCATCTCTTCTAATGTTTTCTCAGACACTTTCTTTTTCTCTTCTTCTTCTGGGACCCCTATAATTCGAATGTTGGTGCATTTAATGTTGTCCCAGAGGTCTCTGAGACTCTCCTCATTTCTTTTCATTCTTTTTTCTTTATTCTGTTTCATGGCCGTTATTTCCACCATCTTATCTTCCAGCTCACTTATCCTTTTTCTGCCTCAGTTATTCTGCTATTGATTCCTTCTAGTGTATGTTTCATTTCAGTTACTGTGTTGTTCTTCGCTGATTGTTCTTTAGTTCTTATAGGTCCTTGTGAAACATTTCTTGTATCTTTGCGATCCATGCTTCCATTCTATTTCCGAGATCTTAGATCATCTTTACTATCATTACCCTGAAATCTTTTTCGGGTAGATTGCCTATTTCCTCTTCATTTATTTGGTCTTGTGGGTTTTTACCTTACTCCTTCACCTGCAACATATTTGTCTGTTGTCTCATTTTGTCTAACTTACTGTGTTTATGGTCCCTTTACACAGGCTGCAGGGTTGTAGTTCCTCTTGCTCTGTTGTCTGGCCCCTGGTGGTTGAAGTTGGTCCAGGGGCTTGTGTCGGCTTCCTGGTGAGAGGGACTGGTGCCTGCACACTCTGGTGGGTAGAGCTGAGTCTTTTCCCTCTGATGGACAGGGGACCAAAGACTGGGGCACACTCGCTCTGGTGGGAGTCCCTCCCAGTTCCCATGGAGGCAGAGGTTGGCATGTGGGGGTACTGGCGGCCCTGCCCCTTGCGCACCACTTGACCACAGCGCCTCATTTCCTAGGCAGACCACACTTCCTCTAGGGGCATTCCTGGCCACAGAGCTCTTCACTCCTATCCCCTCTGTTGTATCCACACAGTCAACAGTGGTCTTCTCCCCAGATCTGTTCTCCTAACCCCACGCTTTAGCACTCAGCCCCCACCAGCACTGGTGGATTCCCATCTCAGGCAGAAGCATCAAAACAACCAATATTTATTATCTCACTGTTTACTTGAGTCAGGAATCCAGATGCAGCTTAGCCTGGGTGTCTTGGTACAAGGTTTCTCATGAGACTGCAGTTGTGCTGTTGGCTAGGCCTGTGGTCTCATCTGAAGTTTCAGCTGGCAGAGGATCTCTTTCCAAGCCCCGTCAAGACTTTCTGGCAAGATTTAATTCTTCACAGGTGTTAGCCAGAAGCTTTAGTCAGTCTTTGACATGTGAGCCTCTCCGTAAGGTGGCTCACAGCATGGCAGCTGGCTTCCCTCAGAATGGCTGAGTGAGAGAGCACAAGTGGATGCCCAAGATGGAAGCCACAGCCTTTTTGTGACCTAATCTAAGTGCATCTCTCCTCTTCTTCACTGCTGATCTGTAAAGAATTGCCTAAACTCACTATTTCCATTTCCTCCTATTCTTTTCTCCATCCAATCCATCTCCCTTCCCTCCCATCACTCTGCTGAAATGATCCTCACTAAAGTCACTAGTGACTTCCATGTCACTACAGCCAGTGAACAATTCTCAATCTTCATAGTACTAGGCCTCTTGGTGGCACTTTTTCCTTGGCTTCTGTGACGCCGTATGACTGATTTTCCTCCTGTGTCTCTGCAGTGGTATTATTCATATTTAGGGTTTCCTAGCATCTTTCAAACACATTCTATATTGTGTTCATTTCCTTCATTATGAGTCCTAACTCCCAAAGCAAAGACAGCGGCTTGCCTTACCAGCCTCCCTTGCAACGAAGTGTAAGCATGTGACATAAGTCCCACTACTTACTGCATTCACATGAGACTTGGAATTAGAAGAAAATGACAGGAAAGCAAGTCAAACTCATTTTGCTTGTGTAGGTTGTTGTGAGGATTAAATTTGATAATATATAGAGAGCAATTAGAACAGTGCCTGGCACAGTACAAGCACTGTGGAAGTGTTAGCTATTATTATTCTTAAGGGAACAATGGTAGCTTCTGACAGTCTTTGGGGGTATAGTAAACTTTCTTAGCTATCCTTAAAAAAAAAGAGTTAGAACTCATTACCCTACTGTATGCAGTTTCAAATAATGCAAAAAATGTTTTTAACAAAAAGAGTCCTAATATCAACTTATATCAGTGAAATATCTTCATCAAATATAATATGCACAAAGCCATCTGAGGATCTGCTATTATGGCTCTATTGCTGGTGAAGATCATGGATAGATCAACAAATAAAGAAACAGGTCAAGAAGTTTGACATGATCTATAGGGAGCTGGAAGATTCAGTGTGATTTCAATAGTGGTATGAAATGCTAAATCAACATTTCTGGGTGTGGCCAACTGCAGAAAAATGTGACCAGTCTTCACATGTGGAATTTATTCCTTCAGGAATTAAAAATAGGAAAGGGGGGTGGGAGGGATGCTTTGGACTAGAGGGCAGAAATTAACTCAGTTACTCAGAAACAAGGACGCCCCCACTAACTCCCCCTAAACCCACCAAGGTTTGGGATTACACATGACTGTAAATCGTGTAAAACAAGAAGAGTCCCTTTTTAAATGGATCACTACATTGCAAGGCTAAATAGCTGAGTAATATAGGATAATACATGTAATTTTATATACCCTGCACATCTACAAAATGGACATACGTATTATCTGCTTCACTTGGTTGTGATGAGGATTAAACACATTAATAAATGTAAAACACTGAGAGCAATGTCTGGCACACCATTGTCCACTTGTTTGTTGATTTGTTTTTGGTCATACACTTTATGCCCTGCCTTTCCCTTTTAGTTTTCTAAAAATAGTTTATGCAACTAAACTGCCTATAATTCAGGGAATGGAAGAGGGACACTGCATGAGAAGAGAAAGAAGGAAAACCATGAATTCTAGGAGTTTATCTTTGAAGCTAAAGTCTCCCCCCGCATCTTTCCGGAAGTTGTAGCAGAGGTCGCCTAAGAGAAGCAGTGGGCAGAAGCCTTGAGGGTGCCTACTGATGACAACATGCTTAAGGTGAGAGCTACCCACCTCAGCCTGGATTTCCACCCACTCTGGTGTCTGCCTCAGGTAGTGCCTTCCTCCCCCACCCCAGGCCAGTGATCCTCAATCCCCTCAGCCTTGTGAGCAGCAGTTTTTATAGCCTGAATCACAAAAATGATTGTCTAACAGCACCCAGAGCATCCTGGAGAGCAGCATAAGACCTCCCTCTCTGTGCCTAACACAGGGCACAATTCAGAAACGAAAATCCAACTGAGTAGTAATTTCTGTTTGTGCTTTTAAGTCACTGCGGAATGATTGTGATTCTCTTTAGATAGCTTTGGTTTGTTTACATAATACAAGTTCTTGCTCTCACAAGATTTCACTCTCACCAGCATGGGGTCTACTTACCTCTGCTCTTCAAATGCCACTTTGATTACTCACTGTGGCCCTCCTTCTCTGAAAATACTGTCTCAGCATTAACAGGCCCACTCTGTGGCTACTTAGTAAGTCACTTAGTAAAGTATCTTTTAGTAAGAACTGATGCCAAAAACTCAGCCTCTATGCACAGGTGCTGAATCAAATCTCGGAGACAGAGTTTTGGGTGAAGTAGAAAAGAACAGCTTTATTGTTTTGCCAGGGGGGAACACAAAGGGGGACACAGTGGGCTGGGGCCTCAAAATCTGGGTGTCCCAACCAGGGAGGATTTGGTGAGGAGTTTTATAACAGTGGTTCAAGGGTGGAGTTGCTAATAAGGATCAGGGTGTGTGCAGGGTTTGCACTCCTTTAATCTGACTTCAGGTGGTCTCCTCCCTTGTCTCTGCATCCTCTCCCTTCCCTGATTAGCAGCTGTTTGAATCTGCCCTTTGGAACTCAGGGAAGGTCATGCAGGCTGGCGTCTGTTCCCTACAAACAAGAAACAGGGGACACAGAAAGGCTTTCATGTCCAGGCTCCCCACAGGGCCCTGCTCAGTTTCAGAACTACATAGAATGAATTATCAGGAGGCTTAATTCAATTTACCTCTTTAAAGCAACTATTGACTATTACAACACAGTTCTAAAAGTACTATTATAAATCACCCCAATAAGGAAGAAAGAGCATAAAGAAACCAGAGCATCTATGGCTCTCCAAGTAGTTCAAATTTAGAAGGACATAAATACAGAAATGACAAAAGATAAATGACAGAGAGTTGTATCAACCTGTGAACCAAATGCCAGAGACTGACTCCTTCAATATTCTGAGAATTGTGGAAAATGCTGTAGGCTGCCAAAATCTTATTCTTAGAGCAAGTAAATGAATACAAAGGCAGAGGAACACCATTTGGAGAATATGCATGCATATAAATATAACAAATGACAGAGAAAATGGGATTACTAAAGGTCCCTTTTGCTGTTGCCTTCTTTGTTAAAGAGAATGCTATTTAAACTGTACTCAACTTTCCAAAGTCATAAAGAAGAAATTGAAGTATAAGATATGGGAACATATACTGAGAAACTGTAGAGCTAGTTAGAGTTAGTTCAAGTCTCCAAGCCCAGCTGAATGAAATATTAGAGGCACCAGAAGCCTAAGCACAAGAAAATATTTTCCTGATTTTGTTCAAAAGGAGAAAGAAATTAATTATTTTGCAAACCACTGGTTAGCTTGATATTGATTCTGAACAAATTGCTGATAGGTTATTAAACAGATGGGTTGGGAGTGTCTAGAAAGAAAAGAGTTAACCACTGGGAACCAGTATGGGTAAACCAAATGGGGAAAAAGAGGAGCAGAACATGGTAGAAAGAGAGTATAAAAAAAAATGTTAAAGCCTTAGAAATGGACCAAAAAGATTGTGGGATGCCTTCAGTGGAAACCAGGCAGTGTCTAGCATATCTTTCCAAGGTGTCTGGTTTAGGGGGTCTTTGTGTATTTCATGATCTTTGAGCTATTTACAACTCTGTAATTTGTAGACAACTTATAGCAATGCAAATGATTCTTGTCCAGAGATGTACAAATGAATAGTTTCTGATGGAAGTTCAGTTGATTCTCCTCCCCCAATGTGGAATAAGCCAGTTTTGCACTTTTGAAGAAAATTCATTTAAATATTTCTGATGGCCTATGTACATTGCTACTCTTTGGATTCTCCTTTGAACCAGTTGTAGCATCTTACTAGCTCCCTCATTAATTGAGTTAAATAAAATCTTTGATGTGTTTTTATTTTATATTTGTATAAAAGGCATGATTTTCCTTTAAAATATATATTTTAAATAAATATAAACATATATACTTCCAGAAGAAGTAGCAACATGTTTTTAAAATATGGGAAGGGGGAAGAATGTAGTGTGTTGATAGCAGAAAAGGTACATGGAGTAGTGGGGAGATGAGGCTTGGAAGGGTAAGCAAAATGAGGTCAAAAGGGCTTTGTGATATAGTGAAAGTGAAAAATGTATTATCTTAAGAGCTGGTACCAGAATTCTTCTTAAGAAGGTTACTATAATTTTTTGAGCCAGTACTTGGACTGCTGCTTGGTGATAGACCACATGGATATCAGCAGAGACCAAGGTAAACATTTTAGGAGGTAGCTAGCGTGATCTTCCTAAAGCAAAGAAAGAAATGTGTTTTAGCTCCTGAAAATGGAGGGGAAGAGGAGAATCAGGAATATGGTGTTCAGTTGGAGACCAGGAAGGGTGAAGAGCCAGTAAAAATTCTTTGTGTTTGAGTAACTAAAAGACATTTCAAAAAGAAGCATGCTTAATATTCAATTTGAAGTCATTTGCATTAATGCAGTGTAAATCATTCCAAGATTAGCTTTGTGTCAGCTAATTTTATAGCCAAGTTCTATGGGATTCCTTAACTGTTTGTAGAACTTGAAAAGAAGCAGAATTAAATATCTGAGTTGCTGCAGAGGCACTGCCCACTAAAACTCAAGCCCAGAAGTAGGAGTGTTCATGCAAAAGGCTCAGAGACTCTTGAAGAGGAACTTGGATTTCCTGCGGTTTGACATAACCTTATTTAGGCATCAGTGGGTAACAGATCTACAATTGACATGTGGGTTACATAAACCAAGGATAAAGAGTTTCTATTTGATCTTGGAGATGATAGAGAGACACTGAGGTTGCTGACATAGAGAGGTAGTCATGCCTAGAGGTTAGAAAATGACATGAAAATAGACAATCAAATGCTCAGTTGGGGTTGGGAAGGCACACAGAAGAGTTGCAAATTACAGAGCATCTTAGTTTGTGAATGGGGCCATTAAAAATAAACTCATAAAACCCAGGACAGAGAGCAATGCTCTGACTGTCAAAGTAATTGGAAAAGATAAGATAGCTGCTCAAATCATCAATTCATTGTTTCATATTTCTAGTTCCTAACAGAGAGAGAAAGTCTAAATTTAGCTTCTCACATATTGTCAGCATTTAAGAAACCATATTAGCATTAGGGCAGGGGGAAGTGGGAAATGATGTGTGAATTGTTTCCCAGGGAGTATCGACATTTTCCAGAAATGGTTCATGGAAAGACTGTCTTTCTTATCAACCACATTTTTTGAGGATCAACTCATACTAAGACACTCTGACAGATCCAGCTGATTTAGAGCTAGCTCAATACTGAAGAGCAAAGAGTAGAAATAATCTCCTATTGGAGTCAGGTCAGCATTATGGTTGAAAATACAAGTTTTAGAGTCAAACAGAACCAGTTTGAGACATGACTCTACCTCTTACTGTCTATGTGATCTTGGCCAAGTTATGTAAGCTCTCTGTGCCTATTTTCTCATCTATAAGTAAGGGTTAATAATGGTAACTTTTTTAAGAGTATAAAGATTAAACAACAACAACAACAATAGCTTAGCACTTAATATTTGCCACACTGTGTAAAGCACCTTGTATGCTCTTTTAGATCCCCATAAAACTCTATGAGGCAGGCCTTATTATTATTCCCATTATACAGATGAAATAATGCATGTAAAGTACTTACACGATGACTGGCACATAGTGCTTGATAAATAAATGTTAGCTATCATCATTTTCATGTTATTACAGGTGAGCTTGATGTCAGAGTGTACAATTTGGATAGTTAGGGCCAGCGGTCACTTCATGACCTATTCTATGTCAGAGAAGTGCATAGCAATGATCTATCACCCTTGAACACTCTGCCTAATGGTCTAATAGGAGAGAGATTTTCCTCAACACCTCCTGCAATAACTCTACTTTATATTTATTTAGTATGCAGTAAGGAGCTATTGGAGATGTTTCCGTAGAGCAATGGCATGATCAAAGCATATGCAAGGAAAATTGATCTAGTGAAAGTATATAAAATGAATAAGAAAGAGGAGAGGAGAGGCAGAAAACCCAGCTAGGAAACCCTAACATTACTGTAGACAAGAGATATGACAGTAGAATAGGATTAAGAGCCCCATGAGAGATTTTAGAAATTTTGCTGTATACAAGGGATAATGGTCTGTACTTTTCTTGTAATGTGTTTGTCTGATTCTGGTATCAGAGTAATGCTGGCCTCATAAAATGAGTTGGGGAATATTCCCTCCTCTGCAATTTTCTGGATGAATTCTTCCTACTGTCATATATTTTACTATACATGTTATAAACACCACAATGCATTCTTATTATTTTTGTCTAAAGAGTCAATTATCTTTTAAGAAGATTTAAATCATTTAAAATCTTATATATTTACCTTTGAAGTGACCATTTATGGTAAACGATTAGATATAAGCTTCCATATGTTGTTAAGTTGGTGTGTGTTCCTTTCATGTGGAAAAAGCATACTGAAACAAACAAAAAAATAGCCTGAGAGTGAGAAAAGATCATTGTAACATCTCTTAACCTTTCTTACTTGCAAAAGTCTTAGTGCCTAACTGACAACTCTAACTTTACATACAACTTAACTTCCTAAAGGGAATTGAGGGGGGAAATTTCATGTTTGTTGAATCTCAATGTGAACAGAACTTTCATGCTAAGGGGAGAAAATTGTATTCAGTGATGTGCTTGAACTGGCTCACATCAGTTTATGAGAACTGATTGACAGATTTTCAAAAATTTTGCAAGCCAGTTGTTAAATACAGCCATTATTCAACATTAAATTAAATTAGAATACAATTAAATTATAATTAAATAAATTATATTAAAAATAAAGATAACAAATACTCAAAACTCATCAGTTCCTAATTATTTCATTACTTTATTACTATTCTATTTTGCTACTTTACTATTATCTGCCTCCTTGAAGTTATTCACACCTATTTTATCTGTCCAGGGGAAATGCTACATAGTGGTATGCTACTGCAGGTTGGGACCTCGAAATAGGCCATGGTGGGAATATGTCCACCACAGAAAGAAGCAAATATGACAAATATGGGCTTTCCCCTCTCCCTTAGAGGGCTGGTTGTTACACATTTACCAGTACATGTCTGATGGTATTGCCTTAAGAATGATAAGAAATTAACAGAGGTCAATAATTCAGTTACCTCTTCAATTACATTGATATTTCTCATTAATTCTTATAGCTATCTTGGATCAAACATTTTGAAACATGGGAAGAGCATGATAACTGAACCCAAGTACAGAAAGATAGCTCACCCAGGAGAAAAGCTAGATTCTTAGACCCAGAGATTCTTGCATGCCATATAATCCAGTTTTTTACCCAATGCAGGAACCATGAAACTACACAAGATCTTGCGAAAGAGAAGCAAACAGCTTTGTTTTTAATGGGAACAGAGATCCTAGTCATTTATGTGATGGAGGCAAAACTTACCAATTCAGGACTGTTCCTTCCCTGTGCCTTCCAGCCTCTCCACTTCCCTGCATCCCCAGAAAGATCAAAAGAGTGGATGTGCTTTACCATCAAAGTTCCCAGATCTTTGATGATGTAAAATTAGGAAAATGGGTAAGAAGAGTAAGAACAGATATGTAGGGCACGGGGAGAGAAAGTGAGGTCTAACTGAGACCTGAAGAAAAAAAACAGAAGTGAAGTAAAAACCTGACAGAAAATAATGGAGCCACAGTGAACCTGACTGGAGGAAGAAGGGAACTGGGCTGGTGGTAACAATGACCTTCAGCAAAGGGATGAACCAATGTCCAGCCAGCCAGTGAGCCCTGGTTCATTCTCTTTAGGTCTCTCCCAAAATGAGTCCATCACCTTCCCTTGCATCAGGAAGAAATGTCAGTTTGCCTCCTAGCCCCTAGCTCTGCTCTACCCACTCCCATACCCATGCACCCAACTCAGTCCTAGAAGCTGCTTAAATGCCAGCCCTATAGGATTTAGGGCTGATAAGTGCTGAGTCTCCCTCACTGCCAGATGCCAAGTTGGAGAAGATGAGAAGTACAAAGGTTGATCAGTGACCCGCATTCATGTGCCACAGTGGCTACCTTATGTCACTTTTGAGAACATTCCAAATAGTAAGTGAATTGATACAAAATAGAAATTTCTCCTGTGAAAATCATTTCGTATAGAGCACTCATGACAGTGAAAAACTAGTTGAAACAAAACCAAAACAAAGTAAACCTTTGGCTGTTACTCCGAAAATTAATGTGTAAACTGTATGTGATGTAACAATGAAACAACACTGCACATTGGATCCAACAGGAGCTTGGGAGCAGCTACGTGGGAGGCCGGTTCATTTCACACACCCTAAGGTGCTGAGGTGACATGTGAGTGGCTCTCGTCTGAGCTCAGTGGGCTGAATCTCCTAGAGAAAAATGGTCTCAGGACTTTACAGTTTATCTCAGGAACTACTTATACTCCTGCTTTTTGGGGACTAATGATAATTTTCTCCTCCAGGAAGGCAAACTTTCTTGCTATTTCCCAAACTTACTTCTCTAGCTTTTTAATTTGATTAAGGAAAAGAAAAATAAGGAAAGATATGAGTAATTACTAAATGCTATTGAATGATCCTTTCAGCATAGTACAGGAACATGAAGCTCTTTTGTTATTGTCACTATTAAATCTGAATTATCATGTCTAAAATATGTATTAAAACTTGAGTTTAGAATTGTATTATAGCTTGCTTTTTAGAGAACCGGAATAATGGAAAAATAAATGTTTTTTAATTTATGCATGATGTACATTGCTAATTCATGTGATAATATGTGGACTCATGTTCTAGGTATATGGAGAGTAAAATAATATCTGTTTCAAACTCTATCTTAGGGTCTGTCATCCAGCAACATTTCATGCTGGGTTCATTCACACACTACAGAACTATGGCGGTTCAGAGGAAACTTTTCCAAAACAATTGAAATTGAAAAAATCATGTAACAATACAAATGTACACTGAAATATAACCAATTATAATGAAATTTAAAATCAGTAGTATTAACACAACAAAGATTTTTATGGCATAGGTCAAATATTGTAGCTTACGATAGTGTAGTTGATAGTAACTTGAACATTCAAATCAAGTGCTCTTTACAAGGAAATGATAGATTTACAGCATGCCAGAGTGTGAATCAGTTAACATTTCAAATGAGAACATTAACCAGGATTAGGAGTTCTTCAGGAATAATAATGATTTTATTACGTGGTAAATGAAAAGACATTAAAATATTTTACAAGTAAAAATAAGAAAATAAATTGAGACCTGCAGGAATTACCCATTCTAAGGATCAGTTGGTAGGGGAAGCATTACAGGCTGAGGAAATAGAAGGTCAAGAGGTGGTGCAGCTTAACTAAGAGGATGAGAGGAAACGTGGGTAGAGATGTGTTTAGGGAGGCTGATGGGGTGCTTGTGTCAGACCTTGTTAGCCCTGTTAGAGGTTTGCTCTCTCAAAGAACAACTGAAGGATTTTAAAGAGAGGAGTCATAGGCTTAGATTCGCATTTTCCAAAGATCATTTCGGCTGCAGTGTAGAAACTATATTGCTAATATGGGCTAGGCCTGGAGGCAGTGAGACCAGTTGACAGTAATCTGATGGTAATGAAAAATTAAGGAAGTTATGGGAAGTTTACAACTTTGCAGGAAGGGGAGTGGGAGCAGGTAAATCAGGCAGAAAGACAAGTTTCATGTAGGCATTGAAAAGTCACTTGACTACCTGGGAGCTTAGTTTTCTTAACTTAGAGAATGGCATCATACCTGGTCTTGCAGAGTCCTCCCTCCCTTATCACAATGATACAGAGCCTATTATGTGCAAGGTCCTCAGGATAGAGTAGACTTCTAGCATTCCAAAAAGAATTTAAATTATTAAAGATATATCCCTTCCATTTTTGTGAAATGCCTCTTTTCTAAGGAACCAAAAGCACTTTACTAACTTTGTCTTCTCAGACTAAGGGTTCCCAGTGAAGCTGGAATAATCAGTAAGCACAGTTGATTGGCTCAGTAACAGGGTTGAGCATTCACTGACATATTGATAAACTTTCCAGAGAAAGAAGGGGTTCTCTGCTTTGAGGGTTTTCTACATCATCAACATTGATAAACCAAATGCGTTCTCCAGGCCACCTCAAAAGATTAAGATTTAAGAGGACCAGTGAACAACTATAATTTAGAGTTCACTTATAAAAGGTATATATGTGTTCCGACCTATTATTAGAATAACCACTAATGATATCACATCTTGTATATACACTTTCCCTAGATATTTTTAGTTTGGAATAACTTGATCCCAATTTTCATGCATTAATTTAATCATAATTAACACATCTAAAAGTGTAAGGCAATAGATTGTCTAGCTGTTGTTAAAACTATGTCTTTGTTAGTTCTAGCTTTCTCTAGAAGAGCTATACGTAAACACTTCAATCTTTTATGCACTCATAAAGAAGTGGTTCTGTTTTGAGAACATTCAGTGTCTATATATTTTAATTAAATATCTGTAAAATTCATAAAGAAACAGAAAACAATACAAATCTTTCATATACATACACGTGTACATGCACACACACACATATACATACACCATTCTAGAAAAAGTAATTAACTATGGTGGAATATTTGTAATTCTGCCCCCTTAAACATTAAAGTTTATTTGAAACCTAGCATCTGTATCAGACTGTGAAGTTTAGCTGTTGATAAACTCTCTGATGAAAAGAGGTTAACATACCAGAAAGGATACTTTTCAAATTCAAAGTCAACCATAGGACCATGAACCTATGATCAAACAGCTGAAAATCATGGCAATATTGTCCAAGTAGTAAACCTGACTACAGAGAGGTGGGAGATAGGTATTATAGGAAAAGTGCCCAAATGTTAGAATAAGTCAAGAAGAGCCCAAACCACAGTAGAGAGTAAAAGAGGGGGACCCCCCCAGGAAAGCAAGTGTACTATTTCTCATTCATACTGCAAATAAGACCTATAACTTAGGTGCTCTCACAACATTGAATGCTAAACGGCTCCTTGCAGGTGAACTGTCCAGGTTTCAGTTCTGTAGCTCTGAACATTTGTTTGTTCAGCAGATACTGAGCATCTCGGTGTGCTATGCCCTATACCAAGGCCAGAGATAATGAGTTAAAAGGTGCTTAAGGGCTCTTGGGCTGAAATAGGAGCAAGCAAAGGAAAAAGAAACAATTAGGTAGTATGCTTGAGCAGAGTTCCACAGAGTACTAAGGGTTGGAAGATAGTATAGAAGACCAAAAAAAGTAGCTATGTTTAGTGTACACTTACATGCCAGGCACTGTTGTAAACCTTTTATGTGCATCAATTCATTAAATCTTCACAACAACCTAAGAAATCCACATTTTATAGAGAAGGAAACAGAGGTTCACAGAGTTTATGTTATCTGCCCAAGGTCACACTAAGTTTCCCACCAAAAGTTCAGGTTTCTTCCAGAAAAATGCTTGGGTCATTTCCAAGAAAGCAGTGGAGATAATAGTAATAATAACAATATTATTATTATTATTTATAAACTTTTATTCAGTACTTGCTATGTGCTAGGCACTTGTTCTGCTTTATTTATAATAACTCATCAAACCCTCCCAATAACCCTCTTTTTTTTTTAAGTAGACTTTCTTTTTTAGAGCAGTTTGAGGGTCACAGGAAAATTGTGTAGAAAGTACAGAGTTCCCTTATACCCTCCTTTTCCTCCTCCCCCTTCCACCCCACCATAAACACAGTCTTCTCTATTACTAACATCTTGCATTAGTGTAGTACTTTTATTACATTGATGAGCCAATATTGATACATTATTATTAACTAAAGTCCGTAGTTTACATTAGGGTTGACTCTTTGTGTTGTTAAAATCTGTGGGTTTTAACAGATGTGTAATGACATGTATCCGTCATTTCAGTATCATACAGAAGAGTTTCACTGCCTTAAAATTCCCCTGTACTCCACCTATTCATCCCTCTCTTCCTAACCCTGACCCTCTGGCAATCACTGCAATTTCTGCCTTCTTCATAGTTTGTCTTTTTCAGAATGTCATATGGTCAATACCATACAATGTGTAGCCTTTTCACAGTGGCTTCTTTCTTTCATCCAACAGTATGCATTTAAGGTTCTTCCATGTCTTTCATGGCTTGATGCTGAATAATATTCCATTGTATGGATGTCCCAGTTTGTTTGTCCATTTAGCTACTGAAGGGCATCTTGGTTGCTTCCAAGTTTTGTCAATTATGAATAAAGCAGCTATAAACATTCATGTGCAAGTTTATGTGTAGGTATAAGTTTTCAACTCATTTGAGTAAATGTCAAAAAGTATGACTGCTAGATCAGATGGTAAGAGTATGTGTAGCTAGGTAAGACATTGCCAAACTGTCTTCCAAAGTGGCCGCACCAGTTGGCACTTCCCCAGCAATGATGAGAGTCCCTGTTTCTTTGCCTCCTCCCCAGCGTTTGGTATGGTCAGTGTCCCAGATTTTGGCCATTCTAACAGGTGTGTAGTAGTAGCTCATTGTTGTTTTGATTTGCAATTCCCTAATGACATATGACCTTGAGCATCTTTTTACACACTTATTTGCTATCTGTCCAAATATTTTGCCCATGTATTAACTGAGTTAAGAACCCCATTTTCAGGGCTTCCCTGGTGGCGCAGTGGTTGGGAGTCTGCCTGCCGGTGCAGGGGACACGGGTTCGGGCCCTGGTCTGGGAGGATCCCACGTGCCGCGGAGCAACTGGGCCCGTGAGCCACAACTACTGAGCCTGCGCGTCTGGAGCCTGTGCTCCGCAACAAGAGAGGCCGCGATAGTGAGAGGCCCGCGCACCGCGATGAAGAGTGGCCCCCGCTTGCCACAACTGGAGAAAGCCCTAGCACAGAAACGAAGACCCAACACAGCCAAAAATAAAAATAAAGAAAGAAAGAAAGAAGCTTCCATTAAAAAAAAAAAAAAACAACCCATTTTCAGATAGGGAACTGAGGCACAGAGGGGTTCAACAAATTGCCCAAGGTTATAAAGCTGGGGCTGAGCCCAGGCAGGTGGGCTCAAAGCCCACAGTCCTAACTACTAATCGGTGAATCCTTCAGCATACAGGTCTTAGAGCTAAAAAAACCCTGGGTCTCAATTCTAGTTATGCAATTTATGTGATGTCTAACCTTGGGTAAGTTATTTAATCTCTCCAAGCCTCAGTTTCTTCTTATGTAATATAAGGGTAACTGATCTCAGTGTTGTCGTGAAGCTTAAATGAGACAGAGTAGAGAAACTGCTTAACTTGTTCTCAGAACATAGCAGCTGCCAATAAATGGTAACTATTATTAGTCCAATGCCACAGGAGAGAGTGAGAGAGGCCTGCAGTAGCCATAAGAATTAGCACCTGCTTTGAAACTAAAATAGATCAGTCTGGGGCTTTAAATTCTATAGAAACTCAGACATTTCTTGATGAGGTTTTCATAATCAGTTGTCAAGTGACACCTCAAATCCTTATATATAGTGCACATGAATGAATAAAGGGGGTTACAATTCTTAAAAGAAGAATAGAACTTTACTGTATTCATTTTCCTTTACCTGTTCATCTTACCCTCCTGCTGTCCCTGCAAAAAAGAAAAAGTCACATTGTATTATCCTTGCAACTAATGAAGCATGCCTGTAACCAGATGTACCCTGCTTGCTTCCACTGAAACTGGGATGCTGGTAGAAAAGAAAAACATCCAAGCACTTGCACCTGATGTGTGTAAATGACTCTCAGAGGATGCCGGTCTCCTCTGAAACCAAGGGCGTCCTGGGTTGTGAGTGCCCTTAAGACCTTAATCTTCAGAGAGTGGTTCCCAAACCTGGTTGATCACCAGGATCTCCTGAGGAGCTTTTAAAAAGAACAGATTCCTAAATGCTTGGTTCAGACTTAACTGCATCAGAATCTCCTAGGGGTTGGTGAGGAGAGAATGGGATTCTGATATGTGTGCCTTTAAAAGATCTGAGAGCCTCTAATTATCAGGGAACTGCTGACTAACGTCATTTCCATCTGAGGCTAGGATCCTCCTTTTGTGTGTGGGAGGGCCTGGGGGTAGAGGAGAAAACAGGTGAGTGCTGTGGGAAAATAGAGCATTATGAGATATGAGCCTCTATCGATAAAAGTAGACGCAAACAGAATGAGCATTTACTGAAACTGTTTTCTAATAAGAGTGATTTAAAAACTAAGGCTATCAGTTCAAAGATGAAAAAATGCTAAAGAAGGAACCTGATCTTCAGACCTCCCACTTTATTCTGATGCTATAGAATCTTTAGAATATCTTAAATAACGACTCCACTAATTTGGATATTTTTTCCCCCACAAGAGTTAACAAAGATAAATAATTTACCTAAATATTTGGGATCAAAATCTAAGTGCTTTCCCTTAGGTTTTCAAGTTTCTAGAACTTTAATAAGTTAATGAGAAAACTGCATTTGGTAAGGTAATAAATTAATTATGTTTGGAAAAAATCAAGTTTCATGGACTTCAACTAGTATTAAAATTCTACAAAGTACTTTGCTTTTGATTTTTTTAAATTTTACCTTTTGATTTTCATTTACTCATTCAACAAACTTTTTTGAGTACTAATACTATGGTATATCACTGATTTAGATGTTATTAATATGAAGATGAGATCCCCATATAAGCAAAGGTGGAAGGGTTGGGGAGCAGTTGGTGTGGGAGAGAGAAAAACTAACATTTTAATGAGCACTTAGTGCCAGTCTCATTTACATACTGTATTCTATTTAACACAACAATCTTATGACCTAATTTGATCACTGAGAACAGAAACTAACACACTTCCTAAACCTAGGTTAAACAGTCCTGGAAATGGACATACCTTCCTATCCCCATGTTAGTCAGTGCTGAAAAGAAGCAAAAACGACCTAACTACTCGCTCCAGGAAAATAAGAGTATGAGCCAACTAAAATAGGTTCATTCCAAGATTAACAACATGCTTGTCCCACTGGGCCCACCAATTCAAAGCTATTATGTCATCATTTCTGCCCAATCTCAACTAGTTCTCCACCTTAAAAAATTTGCTGCCTAACTCTAAATCCTATAAATATCCTCCCTGGACCTCTCTCTTCTGAGATATTCCTAAGTCTGTCAAGGTGATGTTCACCCTTACCACAGTAAATCCAATACACTTAGATTTGTTTGATCAATAGTTGTTTGTTTTTTCTGGTGGTTTTTTGGGGAGTCACAGTCAATATCACTGTTCTTTGATGAAGACATTTGCTCAAATTCATGCAGCTATTATGAACTACTTTCTTGAAGAACCAGGTGGTAAACACAGCTGTGACTGACTCTGAAGTTCATATTCTGTCCACAGATGTGTACATTTAGCCATAAGTGCTAGATGAGATAAAGGACACACAGATTTTTACTGTAGATTCTCAGATGTTTACAAGCAAGCAACTTCAAAAGAGAAGGCAGCATTAAATTTGGCAATCCATAAATGCAAGGGAAATTCAAGTCCTTAAATCAAGTCAAAATGTACTTACTGCCATCTGCTCTTCACGGTGACACAGCAATAGATGCATAAATAAGTGACTCACAGACCTTAAAAGAATTGCCTAAATGAGTCCCATAAACAGAAGCAAACAAACAAGAACTGAAACCTAACTATTGATTGGTAACAATAATTAAAGCTCGGAATTTTGTACACGATCCTAAGAAAATGACATAAGCCCTCCTCTCTCAGTGTTCCATGTGTTCATAATCTTAGACTTTTTGAGGCCTAAGTTTTTGAATGGGTATTGGAAATATAAAACATCAAATAAAAATGCAAAAGTATTTAAGTTTCAAATGCATTGAAGCACTGTGTTGACTTCAAAATGGAATATGGTGAGCCAACAAGTTTTGTGGGACAGAGGAGAAGGAGTTTGGGCAGTAGTCCCAGTTTGATTAGCTCTAAAAGGAGGTAAAGAGACCTTCAAGATGGCGGAAGAGTAAGACGGGGAGATCACCTTCCTCCCCACAAATACACCAGAAATACATCTACATGTGGAACAACTCCTACAGAACACCTACTGAACGCTGGCAGAAGACCTCAGACCTCCCAAAAGGCAAGAAACTCCCCACGTACCTGGGTAGGGAAAAAAGAAAAAAGAAAAAACAGAGACAAAGTATAGGAATGGTACCTGCACCTCTGGGAGGGAGCTGTGAAGGAGGAAAAGTTTCCACACACTAGGAAGGCCCTTCACTGTCAGAGATGGGGGGTGGCGGTGGGGAAGCTTCGGAGCCACGGAGGACAGCACAGCCACAGGGGTGCGGAGGGCAAAGCGGAGAGATTCCCGCACAGAGGATCGGGGCCGAGCAGCGCTCACCAGCCCGAGAGGCTTGTCTGCTCAGCCGCCGGGGCAGGCGGGGCTGGGAGCTGAGGCTCGGGCTTCGGTCGGATCCCAGGGAGAGGACTGGTGTTGGCAGCGTGAACACAGTCTGAAGGGGTTAGTGCGCCACGGCTAGCCGGGAGGGAGTCCGGGAAAAAAGTCTGGAGCTGCTGAAGAGGCAAGAGACTTTTTCTTCCCTCTTTGTTTCCTGGTGCATGAGGAGAGGGGATTAAGAGCGCTGCTTAAAGGAGCTCCAGAGACGGGCGCGAGCCGCGGCTATCAGCGCGGACCCCAGAGATGGGCATGAGACGCTAAGGCTGCTGCTGCCGCCACCAAGAAGCCTGTGTGCGAGCACAGGTCACTATCCACACAGCCCCCTCCGAGAGCCTGTGCAGCCCACCACTGCCAGGGTCCTGTGATCCAGGGACAACTTCCGCGGAAGAACACATGGCGCACCTCAGGCTGGTGCAACGTCACGCTGGCTTCTGCTGCTGCAGGCTCGCCCCGCCTCCGTACCCCTCCCTCCCCCGGCCTGAGTGAGCCAGAGCCCCCGAATCAGCTGCTCCTTTAACCCCATCCTGTCTGAGTGAAGAACAGATGCCAGAGGGTGACCTACACACAGAGGCAAGGCCAAATCCAAAGCTGAACCCCAGGAGCTGTGAGAACAAAGAAGAGAAAGGGAAATCTCTCCCAGCAGCCTCAGGAGCAGTGGATTAAAGCTCCACAATCAACTTGATGTACCCTGCATCACTGGAATACCTGAATAGACAACAAATCATCCCAAAATTGAGGCAGTGGACTTTGGGAGCAACGATGTATATATATTTTTTTCCTTTTTCTCTTTTTGTGAGTGTGTATGTGTATGCTTCTTTGTGTGATTTTGTCTGTATAGCTTTGCTTTTACCATTTGTCCTAGGGTATTGTCTGTCCTTTTTTTTTTTTTAGTATAGTTTTTAGCACTTGTCATCATTGGTGGATTTGTTTTTTGGTTTGGTTACTCTTTTCTTTCTTTCTTTCTTTCTTTCTTTTTCTTTTTAATTTTTAATAATTATTTTTTATTCTCTATTTTAATAACTTTATTTTATTTTATTTTTTCTTTCTTTCTTTCATTTTTTCTGCTTTCGGAGCCATGTGGCTGACAGGGTCTTGGTGCTCTGGCTGGGTGTCAGGCCTGAGCCTCTGAGGTGGGAGAGCCAGGTTCAGGACATTGGTCCACCAGAGACCTCCCAACTCCATGTAATATCAAATGGCAAAAGCTCTCCCAGAGATCTCCATCTCAACGCTAAGACCCAGCTCCACTCAACGACCAGCAAGTTCCAGTGCTAAACACCCTATGCCAAACAACTAGCAAGACAGGAACACAACCTTACCCATTAGAAGAGGGGTTACCTAAAATCATAATAAGGTCACAGACACACCAAAACACACCACCAGACATGGACCTGCCCACCAGAAAGACAAGATCCAGCCTCATCCACCAGAACACAGGCACTAGTCCCCTCTGCCAGGAAGCCTACATAACCCACTGAACCAACCTCACCCACTGGGGGCAGACACCAAAAACAACAGGAACTACAAAACTGCAGCCTGCAAAAAGGAGACCCCAAACACAGTAAGTTAAGCAAAATGAGAGACAGAGAAACACACAGCAGATGAAGGAGCAAGGTAAAAACCCACCAGACCAAAGAAGTGAAGAGGAAATACGCAGCATACCTGAAAAAGAATTCACAGTAATGATAGTAAAGATGACCTAAAATATTGGAAATAGAATGGAGAAAATACAAGAAATGTTTAACAAGGACCTAGAAGAATGAAAGAGCAAACAAACAATGATGAACAACACAATAAATGATATTAAAAATTCTCTAGGAGGAATCAATAGCAGAATAACTGAGGCAGAAGAACAGATAAGTGACCTGGAAGATAAAATAGTGGAAATAACTACTGAAGAGCAGAATAAAGAAAAAAGAATGAAAAGACTGGAAGACAGTCTCAGACACCACTAGGACAACATTAAACTCACCAACATTCTAAATATAGGGGTCTCAGAAGAGAGAAAGAAAGGCTCTGGAAATATTTGAAGAGATTATACTTGAAAACTTCCCAAACATGGAAAAGGAAATAGTTAATCAAGTCCAGGAAGCGCAGGGAGTCCTATACAGGATAAATCCAAGGAGAAACGCGCCAAGACACATATTAATCAAACTATCAAAAGTTAAATGCAAAGAAAAAATATTAAAAGCAGCAAGGGAAAAGCAACAAATTACATACAAGGGAATCCCCATAAGGTTAACAGCTGATCTTTCAGCAGAAACTCTGCAAGCCATAAGGGAGTGGCAGGAAATATTTAAAGTGATGAAAGAGAAAAACCTACAATGAAGATTACCCAGCAAAGATCTCATTCAGACTCAACGGAGAAATTTAAAACTTTTCAGAGAAGCAAAAGCTAAGAGAATTCAGCACCACCAAACCAGCTTTACAACAAATGCTAAAGGAACTTCTCTAGGCAGGAAACACAAGAGAAAGAAAAGACCTACAATAACAAACCCCAAAACAATTATGAAAAAGGTAATAGGAACATACATATCGATAATTACCTTAAATGTAAATGGATTAAATGCTCCAACCAAAAGACATAGACTGGCTGAATGGATACAAAAACAAGACCCGTATATATGCTGTCTACAAGAGACCCACTTCAGACCTCGGGACACATACAGACTGAAAGTGAGGGGATGGAAAAAGATATTCTATGCAAATGGAAATCAAAAGAAAGCTAGAGTAGCAATTCTCATATCAGACAAAATAGACTTTAAAATAAAGACTATTACAAGAGACAAAGAAGGACACTATATAATGATAAAGGGATCAATCCAAGAAGAAGTTATAACAATTGTAAATATTTATGCACCCAACATAGGACCACCTCAATACATAAGGCAAACGCTAACAGCCATAAAAGGGGAAATTGACAGTAATACAATCATAGTAGGGGACTTTAACACCCCACTTTCACCAATAGACAGATCATCCAAAATGAAAATAAATAAGGAAACACAAGCTTTAAATGATACATTAAACAAGATGGACTCAATTGATATTTATAGGACACTGCATCCAAAAACAACAGAATACACTTTCTTCTCAAGTGCTCATGGAACATTCTCCAGGATAGATCATATCTTGGTTCACAAATCAAGCCTTAGTAAATTTAAGAAAATTGAAATTGTATCAGGTGTCTTTTCCGACCACAACGCTATGAGACTAGATATCAATTACAGGAAAAAATCTGTAAAAAATACAAACACATGGAGGCTAAACAGTACACTACTTAATAACCAAGAGATCACTGAAGAAATCAGAGAGGAAATTAAAAAATACCTAGAAACAAATGACAATGAAAACATGATGACCCAAAACCTATGGGAGGAAGCAAAAGCAGTCCTAAGAGGGAAGCTTATAGTAATACAATCCTACCTCAAGAAGCAAGAAACGTCTCAAATAAACAACCTAACCTTACACCTAAAGCAATTAGAGAAAGGAGAACAAGAAAACCCAAAGTTAGCAGAAGGAAAGAAATCATAAAGATCAGATCAGAAATAAATGAAAAAGAAATGAAGGAAACAATAGTAAAGATCAAGAAAACTAAAAGCTGGTTCTTTGAGAAGATAAACAAAGTTGATAAACCGTTAGCCAGACTCATCAGGAAAAAAAGGGAGAAGACTCAAATCAACAGAATCAGAAATGAAAAAGGAGAAGTAACAACTGACACTGCAGAAATACAAAGGATCATGAGAGATGACTACAAGCAACTATATGCCAATAAAATGGACAACCTGGAAGAAATGGACAAATTCTTTGAAAAGCACAACCTTTCAAGACTGAATCAGGAAGAAATAGAAAATATAAAGAGACCAATCACAAGTACTGAAATTGAGACTGTGATTAAAAATCTTCCAAAAAACAAATGCCCAGGACCAGATGGCTTCACAGGTGAATTCTATTAAACATTTAGAGAAGAGCTAACAAGTATCCTTCTCAAACTCTTCCAAAATATAGCAGAGGGAGGAACACTCCCAAACTCATTCTACGAGACCACCATCACCCTGATACCAAAACCGGACAAAGATGTCACAAAGAAAGAAAACGACAGGCCAATATCACTGATGAACATAGATGCAAAAATCCTCAACAAAATACTAGCAAACACAATCCAACAGCACGTTAAAAGGATCATACACCATGATCAATTGGTTTTATCCCAGGTATGCAAGGATTCTTCAATATACGCAAATCAATCGATGTGATACACCATATTAACAAATTGAAGGAGAAAAACCATATGATCATCTCAATAGATGCAGAAAAAACTTGACAAAGTTCAACACCAATTTATGAAAAAATCCCTCCAGAAAGTAGGCCTAGAGGGAACTTACCTCAACATAATAAAGACCATATATGACAAACCCACAGCCAACATCATTCTCAATGGTGAAAAACTGAAACCATTTCCACTAAGATCAGGAACAAGACAAGGTTGCCCACTCTCACCACAATTATTCAACATAGTTTTGGAAGTTTTAGCCACAGCAATCAGAGAAGAAAAAGAAATAAAAGGAATCCAAATCAGAAAAGAAGAAGTAAAGCTGTCACTGTTTGCAGCTGACATGATAGTATACATAGAGAATCCTAAAGACTCTACCAGAAAACTACTAGAGCTAATCAATGAATTTGGTAAAGTAGCAGGATAAAAAATTAATGCACAGAAATCTCTTGCATTCCTATACACTAATGATGAAAAATCTGAGAGAAAAATTAAGGAAACACTCCCATTTACCATTGAAACAAAAAGAATAAAATACCTGGGAAAAACCTACCTAAGGAGACAAAAGACCTGTATGCAGAAAACTATAAGACACTGATGAAAGAAATTAAAGATGATACAAACAGATGGAGAGATATACCATGTTCTTGGATTGGAAGAATCAACATTGTGAAAATGACTATACTACCCAAAGCAATCTACAGATTCAATGCAATCCCTATCAAACTACCAATGGCATTTTTCACAGAACTAGAACAAAAAATTTCACAATTTGTATGGAAACACAAAAGACCCCGAATAGCCAAAGCAATCTTGAGAAAGAAAAATGGAGTTGGAGAAATTAGGCTCCCTGACTTCAGACTATTCTACAAAGCTACAGTAATCAAGACAGTATGGTACTGACACAAAAACAGAAATATAGATCAATGGAACAGGATAGAAAGGCCAGAGATAAACCCACGCACATATGGTCACCTTATTTTTGATAAAGGAGGCAAGAATATACAATGGAGAAAAGACAGCCTCTTGAATAAGTGGTGCTGGGAAAACTGGACAGCTACATGTAAAAGAATGAAATTAGAACACTCCTTAACACCATACACAAAAATAAACTCAAAATGGATTAGAGACCTAAATGTAAGTCCAGAAACTATAACACTCTTACAGGAAAACATAGGCAGAACACTTTTTGACATACATCAAAGCAAGTTCCTTTTTGACCCACCTCCTAGAGAAACGGAAATAAAAACAGAAATAAACAAATGGGACCTAATGAAACTTAGAAGCGTTTGCATAGCAAAGGAAAACATAAACAAGACCAAAAGACAACCCTCAGAATGGGAGAAAATATTTGTAAATGAAAAAATGACAAGGGATTAATCTCCAAAACGTACAAGCAGCTCATGCAGCTCAATATCAAAAAAACAAACAACCCAATCCAAAAATGGGCAGAAGACCTTAACAGACATTTCTCCAAAGAAGATATACAGACTGCCAACAAACACATGAAAGGATGCTCAACGTCACTAATCATTAGTGAAATGCAAATCAAAACTACAATGAGGTATCACCTCACACAGGTCAGAATGGCCATCATCAAAAAGTCTGCAAACAATAAATGCTGGAGAGGGTGTGGAGAAAAGGGAACCTTCTTGCACTGTTGGTGAGAATGTAAATTGATACAGCCACTATTGAGAACAGTCTGGAGGTTCCTTAAAAAACTAAAAATAGAACTACCATATGACCCAGCAATCCCACTACTGGGCATATACCCTGCGAAAACCATAATTCAAAAAGTGTCATGTACCACAATGTTCATTGCAGCTCTATTTACAATAGCCAGGACATGGAAGCAACCTAAGTGTCCATTGACAGATGAATGGATAAAGAAGATGTGGCACATATATACAATGGAATATTACTCAGCCATAAAAAGAAATGAAATTGAGTTATTTTTTGTGAGGTGGATGGACCTAGAGACTGTCATACAGAGTGAAGTAAGTCAGAAAGAGAAAAATAAATACCATATGCTAACACATATATATGGAATCTAAAAAAGTAAGGTTATGAAGAACCTAGGGGCCAGACAGGAATAAAGACGCAGATGTAGAGAATGGACTTGAGGACATGGGGAGTGGGAAGGGTAAGCTGGGACGAAGTGAGAGAGTGGCATGGACTTATATATATTAGCAAATGTAAAATAGATAGCTAGTCGGAAGTAGCTGCATAGCACAGGGAGATCAGCTCAGTGCTTTGTGACCACCTAGAGGGGTGGGATAGGGAGCGTTGGAGGGAGACGCAAGAGGGAGGAGCTATGGGGATATATGTATATGTATAGCTGATTCACTCTGTTATAAAGCAGAAACTAACACACCATTGTAAAACAATTATACTCCAATAAAGATGTTAAAAAATTAATTAATTAAAAAATAAATAAATAAAAGGAGGTAAAGAAGAGCCCAACATCTTAAAGGCAGAGTCGAATGAAGGAAAACAATGAACCATTTGCCAGAAAATAAAAGATATGTCCTGGATATGCTGGCTGAGGGCTCCGAGCTCAGCCAGTGGGATTCTAGGATCAGGATGAAAAGCTGGGGTCAAGCCATGTTGGGTACTGACACTCTGCCATTAAGGAGGGACCAGAGGGACACAGGCTGGGGGATGGAATAAGCAATTTCCACAGCAGGGAAAGTTTCTCTCAACTCCTCGTAGGGAGACGCACCATGGAGTCAGTGTTATTAATATTGAAGAATGCAAACTGTACTTTTGATGAATGAGTTAATAACAATAACAACAACAACAGCTAATACTTTTATGTCACGCTTGTTTTGTACCAGGCAGTGTTCTAAGCATTGTACACATACTAATTCATTTAAGGTTCATTCTGTGAGTGCCTACGAGATAGGCACTATTATACTTATTTTACCTATGAGGAAACTGAGGCACAGAGAGTTTAAGTGACTCGTCCAGATCTTCCGCTAGTAAATGGCAGAGCCAGGATGAATCAATCAATCAATTAATTAACAGTGAAGCCACTTGTGATGCTCTGTCTTAGCAGACAGACGCACATGCTATTTTCTACTCTAATAATGTAGAAATATGCTCTACACTCAGCTGTCCACTTTAGCCCCCGGTACTGAGTACTCAGTGTTCCTACGGAATGTAGGCATCTCTCCTTGCTCTGTGGTACTTTGTGATTATTTATCACTTAGAAGGCACACAGTTTCTTGCATTTTTATCTCCCATTTCATTAGAACAACCTGAGCAGTCCTACTTAAACTGTGCTCTGAAAATGTCATTAGGTTAGTTGGCTAAAATTGATTTGTTATATTCTGTTCATTTTCTGAATTATATTAGTCAACTTGAAGGATTATTTTTATTTTTTATATTTAGTATAAATTTTCTGTCTTGGAACAATCTCAAACTTACAGAAAAGTTGTAAGCAGAATTCAAAGTCCTTTTCTTCCTGAACCATTTGAGAATAAGTTGCCAACCTGATGCTACATCACCCCCCAAATACTTCAGTGTGTATTTCCTACAAACAAGAACAGCCTCCTACAGATCCACAATACAACCATCACAGTCAGAAAGTTAACAGACACTACACTCCCATTTAATCTCCAGACCCCAACTGTCCCATTAATGTCCTTTATAGGTATAGTTCACAGTCACGTACTACATTTAGTTGTCCCTTCTCTAGTCTTCTTCAGCCTAGAACAATGCTTCAGTCTTTCCTTGACTTTCACGGCCATGACACATTTGAAGATTACAGGCCAGTTATTTTACAGAATGTCTCCCAATGTCTGGTGTTTTCTCATGATGAAATTCAGCTGATGCATGCTTGGCAGCAATATTATGAAACAATGATGTGATCTTCTGATTGCATTCTATCAGGGGTGCAAGATTTTGATTTATTCCTTTACTGAGAAAGTCAGCTTTAATCATTTGATTAAGGTGATGTCTGCCAACTTCTCCACTGTAAATGTACTCTTCTCTTTCTAATAAATAAATAGTTCCTGTAGAGGTACTTTTTTTTCCAAACTTTATCAAAAGTTTTTATTTAAGTAAATCCACTTTAAAAAAATTAAGCAGAAATTTTATTTCCAAGCTCTCCAAATATTATAACAAATACAAATAAAGTATCCTTTTAGAAGTGCACCAAATTAAATCAAAGGTACATCATCAAAGTAAAACACTTGTGACATTAAGAATTCATTTAGGTTGTAATATTTTCACATGACTTTAAAAAAATCATTTACAATGTTCTATAGATCACATTTAAACATTGTTTTAAAGACATGAAATAATTTAGAATTTAAAAATATTTTTACTTTATATTGGAGTATAGTTAACAATGTTGTTTTAGTTTCAGGTGTACAGTAGAGTGATTCAGTTATACACATACATCTATCTATTCTTTTTCAAATTCTTTTCCCATTTAGGTTATTGCAGAGTATTGAGCAGAATTCCCTGTGCTGTACAGTAGGTCCTTGTTGGTTATCTATTTTAAATTTTAAATTTTAAATATAGCAGTGCGTGCATGTCAATTCCAAACTCCCGATCTGTCCCTCCCACCCACTCTTCCCCCCGGTAACTGTAAGTTCATTCTCTAAGCCTGTGAGTCTGTTTCTGTTTTGCAAATAAGTTTGTTTTTATCATTCTTTTAGATTCCTCATATAAGCGATATCATATGATATTTGTCTTTGTCTGACTTACTTCACTTAGTATGATAATCTCCAGGTCCATCCATGTTGCTGTAAATGGCATTATTTTGTTCTTTTTAATGGCTGAGTAATAGTCCATTGTATATATGTACCACATCTTCTTTAACCATTCATCTGTCAATGGACATTTGCAAATATCCCATTCTTCATCAGACTTTCCATTTAGGAATTTACATTAGCATGGACTCATGACTTCGTCTTATATTCAAGGGGTTACCACCACTTAGATAACAGCTGTCATTATCTTTCTGATGCTCAAATTAATCAGTGGGATCTCCTTTAAGCTGGCTTCTGTGTCCTTTGGACACGGTCCTGTCATTCCCAGAATACTTGTACTCTCTGGCTCAATAAGATGTGCCAAAAGTTTTGACAGAGCCCTGAAATCAGTCATCTCCAAGAAGCTCTGATTCTTTTGAGTAGAAAAGGATACTTAGAAACCTGGGTGAAAAGGTTGTTCAATGCTATTGGGAAGGGAGGGAGCAGGTGATACTGCAAGGCGATGGCACACACACACACCTTCACATCTATATTTAATTCTATATTTATTTAATTAATTTAATTTATTATATGTATTGAAATCCATGAGTCCACACATATACAACCACAGTGTTCATTCTAGTTTTCTCCCTTTCCATTAAACAATGAAAATCCTGACTCCTATTTTTTCTGGATATCTTTACTTTTTTGATCAATCCCCCTGTTTGTAATCCATCTCCCATTAGCATTGCCACGTCTCCCCTGCCTAACGCCCTCTTTGTTCTGTTCAGGCTCTGGAACCTCTTGCCAGGCTGCCCTATTCCGGCGCCCTTCTCACCCTGCTTGGCTCCAACACTCCCCTCTGGGATGCCCTCCATGTGAATGCCCTCCTCACCCAGATCAGCTGTAAATCCCACACTGCGCTGCCCCCAAACATAAAGGGCCCCCTCCCACTGGGGCTCTACACTCCTCACACTGGATGGGAATGGGATCAAGTCCAGTTGGATGCTCTTCACTGCTGCGTGGGCTTTGGTTCTACCCTCCCACCCTCTCCCCAGGCCAGGCCCACTTTGCTCTGCATCTCATGACTTTACATCCAAACTCTTCAGAGACCAGAAGGGAAACAAATTGATACATTTTCAAATGCTATTTAAATACATGGAAGTTGTTCAGAAGAAAAGGAAATCACTGGAGATGTTGGTTTAAAACTGCTTGAAAAAGATATTCAAAGCAAGATTTGTGTTTTTTTTTAATGAAAACAGTTATAACCATGAAGAAAATGTTTATTTCCCATGAAGATCTTATGTCAACCAATAAACAAAAATGTATTCATCATATATGACTTTGTAGAACCTTCCCTAATATTTGCACGGCCCCTGGCAAGAGTACTAATGGAGACTCACATACCAATAGAGAAATACTTGAAAGTTATACAACACGTGAATAAGCTTTCAACTAAAATATGTTCTATCCTCTTACCTTGACAAATTACCTTTCATACCAACAAAAAAATTTTAATATCTAAAACTATGTTTTCATATGACCAAAAGTCAGCTAAATATCAAAAGCAACTGAAGTTAATTACTACTGGATGTGTCTGGGTGTTGTTCTTTTGATGAGCCAGTGATTACCAACGAAACAGAACAAAGGCATACACAATTCATTAATTACATTTTTTGTATGAAATTTACTTTTCTAGTTTTCATTCTAGCAAAATCACTGATTACGTGGTCATAATCAAGATTTTCACATAATTTCTTTTACTCTAAGTTATTCCAAATTAGATGACCTTTCTTGAACAACAGAAGTTCTTATATAAGTTTTGGATTTTTGTTTGTTTGTTTTTTACCAATTTCAATTTAGAGAAACTTTGCTGAGGTAACAGCACCTGAAGTAAAATCTCTAAAGCATTACTTAGATTCAGAAACAAATCATGAACTTTATGTATCACGTTCAAACATGATAAATTTGTTAACATAAATATAAATAAAATATAAATAAACTTATTGTAATAAATGTATAATGAAAAATTATTGTAATTGTTAAATATTACAAAGTACTTTAATTTCATCACATAAATTATCATATAAAAATATTTTACCATCTCTTAAATCAATATTTATATCCAAGTTTTTATGTAAAGGATCAGTATCACACTTCACCCATGTTATATCTAGACCTACATATATATCAATCTAAGAGTAACATGAATCATTTAATATTACAAAATGTTTCTCAGATGCCATGTTCAATTGTTGTGAGCAAGAAAGTGGATGCTGAGTAATATTCCATTGTATATATGTACCACATCTTCTTTATCCATTCCTCTGTTGATGGGCATTTAGGTTGCTTCCATGACCTGGCTATTGTAAACAGTGCTGCAATGAACACTGGGGTGCATGTATCTTTTTGAATTATGGTTTTCTCAGGGTATATGCCCAGTAGTGGGATTGCTGGGTCATATGGTAGTTCTATTTTTAGTTTTTTAAGGAACCTCCATACTGTTCTCCATAGAAGCTGTATCAGTTTACAGTCAAAAAGGAAATTGTGCCATTTGCAGAGACATGGATGGACCTAGAGACTGTCATACAGAGTGAAGTAAGTCAGAAAGAGAAAAACAAATATTGTATAATATCGCTATATTATTATTCCTATAATCTGAGAGTTAATTTGTTTTTTTTTCTCTTACTTAGGAAATTTTACTGCTCAAATCCTTCCCTCAGAAATGCTGTTTGATTCTGATGTTGGCAGTGGCACAACCTGTCACCTTCACTGCACTCAGATATGGTCCACTTTTATTTTGAGGACATTGAGCAGGTTAGTCTTGAGGGAGGCTGTTTAGGATTACAGGTTCTGCTCTGCCACAGCTCAACAAATCACAAGTGACATACTGCCCATGGGTTACTTAACACATTTATATTTTGTGTGTACGATAAATGGAGCCCTCTGAGGCATATGGTCCAAGACAAAGTCCCCTTTGTTGGAGTCTAAGGACAGTAATGCTATACTGCCTACAGTGCCTTAAGTGCTGTGTAAAATAAAAGATGAAATTATAAGACATGGCATGTTTCTTCATAAGAGTGTGAAATCTAACTGTGGAGGGGGAGAGTACTAGGACCCATAAGTGAACAAACATGGTAAGACAGAAGTTGCCCAAATGTCCAGAAAGATGACGCACTTTGTACCTCTACACCTGCAGTATCCCCATGAGTCCCAGGCTACCTCAAGGGCAGGGGCTGTCGCAATAGTCATGGAGCCTTGCGGAACACCTGGTACAAAATCAATACACAGGAATCGCTGAGGATGAAAGAAAGGAGCATACAGCTCCTGAAATAATGAGATCAATTTTCTGATGCCTTAAAAATAAGTCCTTCTCACCCCAATTTTTCCTCCACTTCTTTCTCTTTCTCTCATCTGCCCTCTTAATTCATCTTGTCCCCCACAAAGGCATATTCTTAGAAGTTAAACTTATCCACCTTCAAGTTTGACTCCAATGCGTATTTGATATTTTCCCCCTATTTGATGTTCTTTTAATTAATATTTACCATGAGCGTGTTGTATATACTTGTATACATATTAAACTATTTCACTGACATTAGGGAATTTTTTCCTCTGCATCCTGTGTGATTTCTATTTGTGATTTCATTTCTGTTCATGAAGTTTCTGACAAGGAAGTGAGTCATAGTAATCTTTAACTTTGTTAAACGTTTTTATAACAAAGTAACATTCTTGAGATGACTTTGTAGACTCATTGAAAACGGGAAGTGTTAATCATGCCTGGTATGGATGAGAAAAGAAATAGCTAATGTGAAATGAAACCAAATCGTTGTTCATCTGTTTTGGAACAAAGAGCTATATGTGCACAAACACTCATATAACCACTTGCAGCTATGCTCGAATTCGCTCTCTTAAATGCCTGATATTTGACCCTATCTTGGTTTAGCTCTGCTTGCTTTAATTATGATCAAAAGCTGAGAGTCAAGAAATAATCCAGATATTTGTCAAGCACCCACAAAATTCATGGTACCATATGAGGTCCTCGGAACATGGCATACAGAAAAGGCAGTCCTTTTCTTAAAGACCTTATAACCTAGGAAGAAAGGAAATAAGAATATACAATTATAGTAACTACAAAATGAATAGGTCAAAGATTGCATTTGCAAGTTAGAGAATGGGTTGAATAAATTCAAGTCTTACCTAAACCTGGGTTTGCACAAAAGTATACAGAGAAGGAAAGAAAGAAGCCAACTAAGAGCATGATATACTCAATTTAATTTTTTTAACTTAAGGTACAACATACAGTGAAATGCATAGGTCTTACGTGTACAATTCAATGAGTTCTAAAAAATGTACACACCGTGTAACAAAATAACAATTATGATATATAATATTTCCATCACCCCAGATAACATTGTAGAATCTATATAGTGATATCCCCTCTTTCATTACTGATTTTAGAAATTTGTGTTTTCTCCTTTTCTTTTTGTCAGTCAATTTTATTACTTCTTTCAAAAAACTAACTTTCAGGGCTTCCCTGGTGGCGCAGTGGTTGAGATTCTGCCTGCCAATGCAGGGGACACGGGTTCGAGCCCTGGTCTGGGAAGATCCCACATGCCGCAGAGCGGCTAGGCCCGTAAGCCACGACTACTGAGCCTGCGCGTCTGGAGCCCGTGCTCCACAACAAGAGAGGCCGCGACAGTGAGAGGCCCGCGCACCACGATGAAGAGTTGACCCTGCTCGCTGGAACTGGAGAAAGCCCTCGCACAGAAACGAAGACCAAACACACCCAAAAATAAATAAATTAATTAATTAAAAGGAAAGGAGGGCGGAAATTGATAAATGAAGATTAGTGTTACTATACGTATACAAATACATATTATATACATGTATCAAAAAGACCGAACATATAGCAAGGGAGATCTACGGAACACTGTAATTAAAAAACAAAAAAACCAAAAAAACAAAAAAAACAAAAAAAACACTAACTTTCAGCTGTTAATTATTCTCTATTTCTTGTACTTTTTCTATTTTATTGAATTCTATTCTTTATTATATTTTTTTCTTGTACTTTATTTGGTTTTAATTTGCTCCTGATTTTCTAGCTTCCTAAGGTAGAAACTGAGATCATTGACTTGAGAACTTTGCAATTTTCTAGCAAAAGCATTAAAAAAATAAATTACCCTCTAAACATTTTTCAAAACTTTAATGTTTTATTTTTTATTATCACTCAGTTGGAAATATTTTCTAGTTCCCTCTATGATTTTTTTTATGGTTTAGAGAAAAAATGTGTTAACTTCCAAATATCTGGAGTTTCTTTAGATATTTTATTTGTAATTAATTTTTAATTTAATTCCATCATGTTCTGACAATATACTCTGTAAGATTTCAACCTTTTGAAATATACTAATTATTTTATGACCCAGCATATGGTCCAGCTTAGCAACCATTCCATATTCACTTTGAAAGAATTCATATTCTGCAGTTGTTGGGTGAAATAGTCTATAAATTTTAAACAAGTCAAGTTGGTTGATCTGTCTTCTACGTCCTTATAGTTTCTTGTCTGTTTGTTTTATCTACTTATTACCGAGAGAGGGATGTTAAAAATTGTGGGGACTTCCCTGGCGGTCCAGTGGTTAAGACTCCGCACTTCCAATGTAGGGGACATGGGTTCAACTCCTAGTTGGGGAACTAAGATCCCACGTGCCACGTGGTGTGGCCAAAAAAATGTGGATTCATTTATTTCTCCCTTTTGTTTTGCCAGTTTTGTTTCTCATATTTTGAAGTTCTGTTATTAGGTTTATAGATACTTAGGATTGTTATGTCTTACTAATTAATGCTTTTATCATTATAAAACGTTCCTCCTTTACCATATGATCCAGCAATCCCACTCCTGGGCATATATCTGGAAAAGAAGAAAACTCTAATTCAAAAAGATATATGTACCCCAAAGTTCATAGCAGCACTATTTACAATAGCCAAGACATAGAAGAAACCTAAGTGTCCATCGACAGATGTGGATAAAGAAGATGTGGTATATATATACAAAGGAATATTACTCAGCCATAAAAAAGAATGAAATAATGCCATTTGCAGAAACATGGATGGACCTAGAGACTATCATACTTAGTGAAGTGAGTCAGACAGAAAAGATAAATATCATATGATATCACTTATATGTGTTATCTAAAAAAATGATACAAATGAAATTTCTGTTTATAAAACAGAAATAGACTCACAGACATAGAAAACAAAGGAGAAGGGGGAGGAGAGACAAATTAGGAGCTTGGGATTAACATACACACTTCTATATATAAAATAAATAAATGATAAAGATTTATTGTACAGCACAGGGAACTATATTCAATATCTTGCATTATAATAACCTATAATGGAAAAGAATCTGAAAAAGTTATATATATATAAAACTGAATCACTTTGTTGTACATCAAAAACTAATACAACATTGTAAATGAACTATACTTCAATTTTAAAAAATGTTCCTCTTTATCTATGGTGATATTTCTTTAAGTCTACTTTGATATCAATATAATCATGACTCTTTTCTTATGCTTATTATTTCATGGTGTGTATTTTTTCTCATCCTTTTACTTTGAACTTATCTGTGTATTTATATTCAAAGTACATTCTCTTGTAGAGAGTTGGGTCTTTTTTTTTTTTAATCCATTGTGACAATCTTTTCCTTTTAATTGAAGTATTTAATCCAATTACAGTGAGTCTAATCATTGATATAATAGTTGGAATTGAGTTTACCATCTTGCTTTTAGTTTTCTGTGTGCCCCATCTCTTATTTCATGTCTTCCTCCTTTCCCTTTTGGCTTACTCAAATATTTTTAATATTACATTTCAATTCTTCCTTTGTTTTTGTTTGTTTTTGAGTTATTTTCAGTGGTTGTTCTAGGAATTACACTGTACACTTTTAACTTACTATGGCCTAGTTAAGGTTAATATTATACAATGTAAGAAGAGTATACAGTATGATTCCTTTCCTATCCCTCCATATTTTGTGCCATTTTGTGATGTATTTTATTTCTATATATATTATAAATCCCAGTATGCAATGTTACTATTTTTGCTTTAAATAATATGCTTTTTAAAATACAGTAAGCAATCTAGTGTGTGTAATTGGAATCCCAGAAGGAAAGAAGACAGTGAATGAAGCAGAAAATACATTTGAAGGAATAATGACTAAAATGTCCACAAATTTTGTGAAAAAAAGATGTATTTAGACATATTTATCTAAGAAGCTTAGTGAACCCCAAGTTAGACAAATTCAAAACACAAACACAGACACACACACACACACACACACACACACACACATACCCGAAGCTGGAGAAAAAGAGATACATTACATACAGGGGAACAATGATAAGAAACATCAAATCAGCTAAATTGTCACTAGAAATGGTGGAAGCCAGAAGTCAGTGAACAGATCTGAAAGTGCTGAAAAAAAAACAAGAAAATGCTGTCAGAAGAGAATTCTAAATGCAGTAAAACTACTTTTCAAAAATAAGAGAGAAAGTCTGGTTTCCTATATTTGTGGGGTGACGTGTTCAAGCAAATCCTTCCACATATCATAATTATGAAATCTGGATGAAATATTTTTTTAAAGCCATTATTTAAAGGCTTTCAGAAGAAACCAGATGAGAATTTATGCTTGAAAATCCACAAGTGAAATGAGTAAGAATATGAGTTTCTGGTGTTTTTGTCTTAAAATATTCCCCTAAACTCCATATTTCCAGAAGCAGAAAACTGAAGCCTTAGTCATTCAATGTGACAGAGGACAGAGCTCAAGGATGAAAGAATAGCTAGAAGTGTAGGAACACAATTCTAGAAGTGCAAAAGTGTCAAAATATGAATATAAATCTGCCCATATTACTGGCCAACGACTAACTTATGAGTGCCTGGGAGATACCAATGGGACAAAAACTGTTTTAGCTCAGCCAAGTTAACTGCTTATTAAAATAAAAACCCAACAATCCTTAGAAAACTATAAGAGTATCCAGTGTTGCTACAATGTATTATCTACAATATTCAGTTTTCAACCAAACATTACTAGCTGTACAAAAAAACAGGAAAGCATGACCCACTCAGGAGAAAAAGAAGTCAATAGGCAATGATCCCAAGTGGGCCCAGATGTTATATATAGAAATCAAAGATATCAAAGCAAATTTTATAAAGAATTAAATTGTGTTCAGAGGACCTTCAAGATGGTGGAGGAGTAAGACGTGGAGATCACCTTCCTCTCCACAAATACATCAAAAATACATCTACATGTGGAACAACTCCTACAGAACACCTACTGAATGCTGGCAGAAGACCTCAGACTTCACAAAAGGCAAGAAACTCCCCACGTACCTGGGTAGAGCAAAAGAAAAAAGAAAAAACAGAGACAAAAGAATAGGGATGGGACCAGCACCTCTGGGAAGGAGCTGTGAAGGAGGAAAAGTTTCCACACACTAGGAAGCCCCTTCACTGGTGGAGTCGGGGAGTGGATGGGGGGGAAGCTTAGGAGCCATGGAGGAGAGTGCAGCAACAGGGGTGCAGAGGGCAAAGTGGAGAGATTCCCACACAGAGGATCGGTGCTGACCAGCACTCACCAGCCTGAGAGGCTTGTCTGCTCACCCGCTGGGGCAGGTGCAGGCCGTGAGCTGAGGTTCGGGCTTCAGAGGTTGGATCCCAGGGAGAGGACTGGGGTTGGCTGCGTGAACACAGCCTGTAGGGGGCTAGTGCGCCACAGCTAGCCAGGACAGAGTCTGGGAAAAAGTCTGGACATGCCAAAGAGGCAAGAGACCATTGTTTTGGGGTGAGCAATGACAGGATATTCAGAACACCACCTAAATGAGCTCCAGAGATGGGCACGAACTGCAGCTATGAGTGTGGACACCAGAGACAGGCATGAAACACTAAGGCTGCTACTGCAGCCAACAAGAAGCCTGTGTGCAAGCACAGGTCACTCTCCACACCGCCCCTCCCAGGAACCTGTGCAGCCTGCCACTGCCAGGGTCCCGTGATGCAGGGACAACTCCCCCAGGAGAACACACGGTTCACCTCAGGCTGTTGCAATGTCATGCCAGCCACTGCCGCCACAGGCTCGCCCCACATTCTGTACCCTCCCTCCCCCTGGCCTGAGTGAGCCAGAGCCCCCTAATCAGCCACTCCATTAACCCCCTCCTCTCTGGGTGAAGAACAGATGCCAGAGGGTGACCTACACGCAGAGGTGGGGCCAAATCCAAAGCTGAACCCCAGGAGCAGTGGATTAAATCTCCACAATCAACTTGATGTACACTGCGTCTGTGGAATACCTGAATAGACAATGAATCATCCCAAAATTGAGGAGGTAGACTTTGGGAGCAACTGTAGAATTGGGGTTTGCTGTATGCGACTGACTGGTTTCTGAGTTATATGTTTATCTTAGTTTAGTTTGTAGCGCTTGTTATCATTGGTGGGTTTGTTTATTGGTTTGGTTGCTCTCCTCTTTTTTTTATTACTTTTTAAATTTTTTTATTTTAATAATTTTTTTTATTTTAATAACTTTATTTTATTTTATTTTTCTTTCTTTCTTTTCTCCCTTTTCTTCTGAACCATGTGGCTGTGGTGCTCCGGCCGGGTGTCAGGCCTGAGCCTCTGAGGTGGGAGAGCCGTGTTCAAGAGATTGGTCCACCAAAGACCTCCTGGCCCCACGTAATATCAATTGTTGAGAGCTCTCCCAGAGATCTCCATCTCAACGCTAAGACCCAGCTTCACTCAACGACAAGCAAGCTCCAGTGCTGGACACCCCATGCCAAACAACTAACAAGACATGAACACAACCCCATGCATTAGCAGAGAGGCTGCACAAAATCATAATAAGTTCACAGACACCCCAAAACACACCACCGGACATGGTCCTGCCACCCAGAAAGACAAGATCCAGTCTCATCCACCAGAACACAGGCACCAGTCAGTCCCCTCCACCAGGAAGCCTACACAACCCACTGAACAACTTCACCCACTGGGGGTAGACACCAAAAACCACAGGAGCTACGAACCTGCAGCCTGAGAAAAGGAGACCCCAAACACAGTAAGTTAAGCAAAATGAGAAGACAGAGAAATAAGCAGCAGATGAAGGAGCAAAGTAAAAACCCACCAGACCAAACAAATGAAGAGGAAATAGGCAGCCTACCTGAAAAAGAATTCGGAGTAATGATAGTAAAGATGATCCAAAATCTTGGAAATAGAATGGAAAAAATATAAGAAACATTTAACAAGGACCTAGAAGAACTAAAGTGCAAACAATGACAAACAACACAATAAATGAAATTAAAAATTCTCTAGAAGGAATCAGTAGCAGAATAACTGAGGCAGAAGAATGGATAAGTGACCTGGAAGATAAAATAGTGGAAATAACTACTGCAAAGCAGAATGAAGAAAAAAGAATGAAAAGAACTGAGGACAGTCTCAGAGACCTCTGGGACAACATTAAACACAGCAACATTCGAATTATAGGGGTCCCAGAAGAGGAAGAGAAAATGAAAGGCTCTGAGAAAATATTTGAAGAGATTATAGTTGAAAACTTCCCTAATATGGGAAAGGAAATAGTCAACCAAGTACACGAAGTGCAGAGAGTCCCATACAAGATAAACCCAAGGAGAAACATGCCAAGACACATATTAATCAAACTACCACAAATTAAATACAAAGGAAAAATATTAAAAGCAGCAAGGGAAAAGCAACAAATAACATACAAGGGAATCCCCATAAGGTTAACAGCTGACCTTTCAGCAGAAACTCTGCAAGCCAGAAGGGAGTGGCAGGAAATATTTAAAGTGATGAAAGGCGAAAACCTACAAAGAAGATTACTCTACCCAGCAAGGATCTCATTCAGATTCAATGGAGAAATTAAAAACTTTACAGACAAGCAAAAGCTAAGAGAATTCAGCACCACCAAACCAGCTTTACAACAAATGCTAAAGGGACTTCTCTAAGCAGGAAACACAAGAGAAGGAAAAGACCTACAATAACAAATCCAAAACAGTTAAGAAAATGGTAATAGGAACATACATATCAATAATTACCTTAAATGTAAATGGATTAAATGCTCCAACCAAAAGATATAGACTGGCTGTATGGACACAAAAACAAGACCAGTATATATGCTGTCTACAAGCAACCCACTTCAGACCTAGGGACACATACAGACTGAAAGTGAGGGGATGGAAAAAAATATTGCATGCAAATGGAAATCAAAAGAAAGCTGCGGTAGCAACTCTCAGACAAAATAGACTTTAAAATAAAGACTATTACAAGAGACAAAGAAGGACACTACATAATGATCAAGGAATCAATTCAAGAAGAAGATATAACAATTGTAAATATTTATGCACCCAACATAGGAGCACCTCAATACATAAGGCAAATGCTAACAACCATAAAAGGGGAAATCAACAGTAACACAATAATAGTAGGGGACTTTAACGTCCCACTTTCACCAATAGACAGACCATCCAAAATAAAAATAAATAAGGAAACACAAGCTTTAAATGACACATTAAACAAGATGGATTTAATTGATATTTATAGGACATTCCATCCAAAAACAACAGAATACACTTTCTTCTCAGAATGCTCATGGAACATTTCCAGGATAGATCATATCTTAGGTCACAAATCAAGCTTTGGTACATTAAAAAAAAATTGAAATTGTATCAAGTACCTTTTCTGACCACAACACTATAGACTAGATATCAATTACAGAAAAAAACTGTAAAAAATACAAACACATGGACGCTAAACAATATGCTACTAAATAACCAAGAGATCACTGAGGAAATCAAAAGATACCTAGAAACAAATGACAATGAAAACACAATGACCCAAAACCTATGGGAGGCAGCAAAAGCAGTTCTAAGAAGGAAGTTTATAGCTATAAAATCCTGCCTCAAGAAACAAGAAAAATCTCAAATAAACAACTTAACCTTACAACTAATGCAATTAGAGAAAGAAGAAGGAACAACAACAAAAAACCCAGGGCTTCCCTGGTGGCACAGTGGTTAAGAATCCACCTGCCAATGCAGGGGACATGGGTTTGAGCCCAGGTCGGGGAAGATCCCACAGGCCACGGAGCAACTAAGTCCATGAGCCACAACTACTGAGCCCACGTGCTACAACTACTGAAGCCTGCGTGCCTACAGCCTGTGCTCCACAACAAGAGAAGCCACTGCAATGAGAAGCCATGCACCATAACGAAGAGTAGCCCCCACTCGTCAAAACTAGAGAAAGCCCGTGTACAACAATGAAGACCCAATACAGCCATAAATAAATAAATAAATAAATAATAAAAAAAGAAAACTACAGGCCAAAATCACTAATGAACATAAATGCAAAAAATCCTCAACAAAATACTAGGAAACAGAATCCAACAGCACATTAAAAGGATCATACACCATGATCAAGTGGGGTTTATCCCAGGGATGCAAAGATTCTTCAATATACAAAAATCAATCAATGTGATACACCATATTAACACATTGAAGGAGAAAAACCATATGATTATCTCAATAGATGCAGAAGAAGGTTTTGACAAAATTCAACACCCATTTATGATTAAAAACCCTCCAGAAAGTAGGCATAGAGGGAACTCACCTCAACATAATAAAGGCCATATATGACAAACCCACAGCAAACATTGTTTTCAATGGTGAAAAACTGAAAACATTTCCTCTAGGATCAGGAACTAGACAAGGGTGTCCACTCTCACCACTATTATTCAACATAGTTTTGGAAGTCCTAGCCACGGCAATCAGAGAAGAAAAAGAAATAAAAGGAATACAAATTGGAAAAGAAGATGTAAAGTCGTCATGGTATGCAGATGACATGATACTATACATAGAAAATCCTAAAGATGCTACCAGATAACTACTAGAGCTAATCAACGAATTTAGTAAAGTTGCAGATACAAAATTAATACACAGAAATCTCTTGCATTCCTATACACTAACAATGAAAGAGCAGAAAGAGAAATTAAGGAAACAATCCCATTTACCATTGCAACAAAAATAATAAAATACCTAGGAATAAACCTCCCTAAGGAGACAAAAGACCTGTGTGCAGAAAACTATAAGATACTGATGAAAGAAATCAAAGACGACTCAAACAGATGGAGAGATATACCATGTTCCTGGATTGGAAGAATCAATATTTTGAAAATGACTATACTACCCAAAGCAAACTACAGATTCAATGCAATCCCTATCAAATTACCAATGGCATTTTTCAAAGAACTAGAACAGAAAATTTTACGATTTGTATGGAAACACAAAAGATCCCAAATAGCCAAAGCAATCTTGACAAAGAAAAACAGCTGGAGGAATCAGACTCCCCAACTTCAGACTATACTACAAAGCTATAGTAATCAAGACAGTATGGTACTGGCACAAAAACAGAAACATAGATTAATGGAACAGGATTGAAAGCCCAGAGGTAAACCCATACACCTATGGTCACCTTATTTTTGATAAAAGAGGCAAGAATATACAGTGGAGAAAAGACAGCCTCTTCAATAAGTGGTGCTGGGAAAACTGGACAGCTACATGTGAAAGAATGAAATTAGAACACTCCTTAACACCGTACACAAAAATAAACTTAAAATGGATTAGAGACCTAAATGTAACCCAGACACTATAAAACTCATAGAGGAAAACATAGGCAGAACACTCTATGATGTAAATCACAGCAAGATCCCTTTTGGCCCACCTCTGAGAGAAATGGAAATAAAAACAAAAATAAGCAAATGGGACCTAATGAAACTTTAAAACTTTTGCACAGCAAAGTAAAACATAAACAAGATGAAAAGACAACCCTCAAAATGGGAGAAAATATTTGCAAAGGAAGCAACTGACAAAGGATTTATCTCCAAAATGTACAAGCAGCTCATGCAGCTCAATATCAAGAAAACAAACAACCCTACCCAAAAATGGGCAGAAGACCTAAATAGACATTTCTCCAAAGAAGACATACAGATTGCCAACAAACACATGAAAGGATGCTCAGGGTCTGGGTAAGATGGCGGAAGAGTAAGATGCGGAGATCACCTTCCTTCCCACATATACAGTAGAAATACATCTACACGTGGAACTGCTCCTACAGAACACCCACTGAACGCTGGAAGAAGACGTCAGACCTCCCAAAAGGCAAGAAACTCACCACGTACTTGGGTAGGGCAAAAGAAAAAAGAAATAACACAGACAAAATAATAGGGACGGGACCTACACCAGTGGGAGGGAGCTGTGAAGGAGGAAAGGTTTCCACACACTAGGAAGCCCCTTTGCGGGTGGAGACTGCGGGTGGCGGAGGGGGGAAGCTTCGGAGCCACGGAGGAGAGCGCAGCCACAGAGATGCGGAGGGCAAAGCGGAGAGATTCCCGCACAGAGGATCAGTGCTGACCAGCACTCACCAGCCCAAGAGGCTTGTCTGCTCACCTGCCGGGGCGGGCAGGAGCTGGGAGCTGAGGCTCAGGCTTCGGAGGTCAGATCCCAGGGAGAGGACTGGGGTTGGCGGCGTGAACACAGCTTGAAGGGGTTAACGCACCACAGCTAGCCGGGAGGGAGCCCAGGAAAAAGTCTGCAGCTGCCGAAGAGGCAAGAGACTTTTTCTTGCCTCTTTGTTTTGCGGCGCGCAAGGAGAGGGGATTCAGAGCACCGCCTAAATGAACTCCAGAGACGGGCGCGAGCCGCGGCTATCAGCGCGGACCCCAGAGACAGGCATGAGAAGCTAAGGCTGCTGCTGCCCCCACCAAGAAGCCTGTGTGCAAGCACAGGTCACTCTCCACACCGCCCCTCCCGGGAGCCAGTGCAGCCCACCACTGCCAGGGTCCCGTGATCCGGGGACAACTTCCCCGGGAGAATGCACGGTGTGCCTCAGGCTGCTGCAATGTCACACCGGCCTCTGCCGCCGCGGGCTCGCCCCGCATCCGTACCCCTCCCTCCCCCCGGCCTGAGTGAGCCAGAGCCCCCGAATCAGCTGCTCCTTTAACCCCGTTCTGTCTGGGCGGGGAACAGACGCCCTCAGGCGACCTACATGCAGAGGTGGGTCCAAATCCAAAGCTGAACCCCGGGAGCTGTACGAACAAAGAAGAGAAAGGGAAATATCTCCCAGCAGCCTCAGAAGCAGCGGATTAAAGCTCCACTAACAACTTGATGTGCCTGTATCTGTTGAATACCTGAATAGACAACGAATCATCCCAAATTCAGGAGGTGGACTTTGGGAGCAGGATATATTAATGTTTCCCCTTTTCCTTTTTTTGTGAGTGTATATGTGTATGCTTCTGGGTGAGATTTTTGTCTGTATAGCCTTGCTTTCACCATTAGTCCTAGGGTTAGGTCCGTCCGTTTTTTGGGTTTTTTTTTGGTTTTTTTTTTACTTAAAAAAAAATTTTTTTCCTAATAAATGTTTTCTTAATAATTTTTTCCTTATTTTCTATTTTTAAAAATTAAAAAAAAATTTTTAATAAGTATTTTCATATTGTTTATTTTAAAAAATAAAAAAAAATTTTCTTAATAAATTTTTTCTTAATAATTTTTTCTTATTTTTTATTATAAAAAATTAATAAATGTATTTTTCAAAATTAAAAAAAATTTCTTAATAAATTTATTCTTAATAATTTTTTTCCTTATTTTTTATTACAATAGCTTTATTTTATTTTATTTTATCCTCTTTCTTTCTTTCTTTCTATTTTTTCTCCCTTTTATTCTGAGCCGTGTGGATGAAAGGCTCTTGGTGCTCCAGCCAGGCATCTGGGCTGTGCCTCTAAGGTGGGAGAGCCAACTTCAGGACACCGGTCCACAAGAGACCTCCCAGCTCCACGTAATGCCAAACGGCGAAAATCTCTCAGATTTCTCCATCTCAACATCAAGACCCAGCTTCACTCAACGACCAGCAAGCTACAGTGCTGGACATCCTATGCCAAACAACTAGCAAGACAGGAACACAGCCCCATCCATTAGCAGAGAGGCTGCCTAAAATCATAATAAGGCCACAGACACCCCAAAACACACCACCAGACGTGGACGTGCCCACCAGAAAGACAAGATCCAGCCTCATCCACCAGAACACAGGCACTAGTCCCCTCCACCAGGAAACCTACACAACCCACTGAACCAACCTCAGCCACTGGGGACAGATACCAAAAGCAATGGGAACTACAAACCTGCAGCCTGTGAAAACGAAACCCCAAACACAGTAAGATAAGCAAAATGAGAAGACAAAAAAACACACAGCAGGTGAAGGAGCAGGGTCAAAACACGCCAGACGTAACAAATGAAGAGGAAATAGGCAGTCTACCTGAAAAAGAATTCAGAATAATGATAGTAAAGATGATCCAAAATTTTGGAAATAGAATAGACAAAATGCAAGAAACATTTAACAAGGACGTAGAAGAACTAAAGAGGAACCAAGCAACGATGAAAAACACAATAAATGAAATTAAAAATATTCTAGATGGGATCAATAGCAGAATAACTGAGGCAGAGAACGGATAAGTGACCTGGAAGATAAAATAGTGGATATAACTACTGCAGAGCAGAATAAAGAAAAAAGAATGAAAAGAATTGAGGACAGTCTCAGAGACCTCTGGGACAACATTAAACGCACCAACATTCGAATTATAGGGGTCCCAGTAGAAGAAGAGAAAAAGAAAGGGACTGAGAAAATATTTGAAGAGATTATAGTTGAAAACTTCCCTAATATGGGAAAGGAAATAGTTAATCAAGTCCTGGAAGCACAGAGAGTCCCATACAGGATAAATCCAAGGAGAAACACGCCAAGACACATATTAATCAAACTATCAAAAATTCAATATAAAGAAAACATATTAAAAGCAGCAAGGGAAAAACGACAAATAACACACAAGGGCATCCCCATAAGGTTAACAGCTGATCTTTCAGCAGAAACTCTGCAAGCCAGAAGGGAGTGGCAGGATATACTTAAAGTGATGAAGGAGAAAAACCTACAACCAAGGTTACTCTACCCAGAAAGGATCTCATTCAGAGTTGATGGAGAAATTAAAACCTTTACAGACAAGCAAAAGCTGAGAGAGTTCAGCACCACCAAACCAGCTTTACAATAAATGCTAAAGGAACTTCTCTAGGCAAGAAACACAAGAGAAGGAAAACACCTACAATAACAAACCCAAAATATTTAAGAAAATGGGAATAGGAACATACATATCAATAATTCCTTAAATGTTAATGGATTAAATGCTCCAACCAAAAGACACAGACTGGCTGAATGGAAACAAAAACAAGACCCATATATATGCTGTCTACAAGAGACCCACTTCAGACCTAGAGACACATACAGACTGAAAGTGAGGGGATGGAAAAAGATATTCTATGCAAATGGAAATCAAAAGAAAGCTGGAGTAGCAATTCTCATATCAGACAAAATAGACTTTAAAATAAAGACTATTACAGGAGACAAAGAAGGACACTATATAATGATCAAGGGATCGATCCAAGAGGAAGGTATAACAATTGTAAATATTTATGCACCCATCATAGGAGCACCTCAATACATAAGGCAAATATTAACAGCCATAAAAGGGGAAATCGACAGCAACACAATCATAGTAGGGGACTTCAACACCCCACTTTCACCAATGGACAGATCATCCAAAATGAAAATAAATAAGGAAACACAAGCTTTAAATGATACATTAAACAAGATGGACTTAATTGATATTTTTAAGGCATTCCACCCAAAAACAACAGAATACACATTTTTCTCAAGTGCTCATGGAACATTCTCCAGGATAGATCATATCTTGGGTCACAAATCAAGCCTTGGTAAATTTAAGAAAATTGAAATCGTATCAAGTATCTTTTCTGACCACAACGCTATGAGACTAGATATCAAATACAGGAAAAGATCTGTAAAAAATACAAACACATGGAGGCTACACAATACACTACTTAATAACGAAGTGATCACTGAAGAAATCAAAGGGGAAATCAAAAAATACCTAGAAACAAATGCCAATGGAGACACGACGACCCAAAACCTATGGGATGCAGCAAAAGCAGTTTTAAGAAGGAAGTTTATAGCAATACAAGCCTACATCAAGAAACAGGAAACATCTCAAATAAAGAACCTAACCTTGCACGTAAAGCAATTAGAGAAAGAAGAACAAAAAAACCCCAAAGCTAGCAGAAGGAAAGAAATCATAAAGATCAGATCAGAAATAAATGAAAAAGAAATGAAGGAAACAATAGCAAAAATCAATGAAACTAAAAGCTGGTTCTTTGAGAAGATAAACAAAATTGATAAACCGTTAGCCAGACTCATCAAGAGAAAAAGGGAGAAGACTCAAATCAATAGAATTAGAAATGAAAAAGGAGAAGTAACCACTGACACTGCAGAAATACAAACGATCATGAGAGATTACTACAAGCAACGCTATGCCAATAAAATGGACAACCTGGAAGAAATGGACAGATTCTTAGAAATGCACAAACTGCCGAGACTCAACCAGGAAGAAATAGAAAATATGAACAGACCAATCACAAGCACTCAAATTGAAACTGTGATTAAAAATCTTCCAACAAACAAAAGCCCAGGACCAGATGGCTTCACAGGCGAATTCTATCAAACATTTAGAGAAGAGCTAACACCTATCCTTCTCAAACTCTTCCAAAATATTGCAGAGGGAGGAACACTCCCCAACTCATTCTACGAGGCCACCATCACCCTGATACCAAAACCAGACAAAGATGTCACAAAGAAAGAAAACTACAGGCCAATATCACTGATGAACATAGATGCAAAAATCCTCAACAAAATACTAGCAAACAGAATCCAACAGCACATTAAAAGGATTATACACCATGATCAAGTGGGGTTTATTCCAGGAATGCAAGAATTCTTCAATATATGCAAATCAGTCAACGTGATACATCATATTAACAAATTGAAGGAGGAAAACCATATGATCATCTCAATAGATGCAGAGAAAGCTTTTGACAAAATTCCACACCCATTTATGATAAAAGCCCTGCAGAAAGTAGGCATAGAGAGAACTTTCCTCAACATAATAAAGGCCATATATGACAAACCCACAGCCAACATCATTCTCAATGGTGAAAAACTGAAACCATTTCCACTAAGATCAGGAACAAGACAAGGTTGCCCACTCTCACCACAATTATTCAACATAGTTTTGGAAGTTTTAGCCACAGCAATCAGAGAAGAAAAAGAAATAAAAGGAATCCAAATCAGAAAAGAAGAAGTAAAGCTGTCACTGTTTGCAGCTGACATGATAGTATACATAGAGAATCCTAAAGACTCTACCAGAAAACTACTAGAGCTAATCAATGAATTTGGTAAAGTAGCAGGATACAAAATTAATGTACAGAAATCTCTTGTATTCCTATATACTAAGGATGAAAAATCGGTAAGTGAAATTAAGAAAACACTCCCACTTACCATCGCAACAAAAAGAATAAAATATCTAGGAATAAACCTACCTAAGGAGACAAAAGACCTGTATGCAGAAAATTATAGGACACTGATGAAAGAAATTAAAGATGATACAAATAGATGGAGAGATATACCATGTTCTTGGATTGGAAGAATCAACATTGTGAAAATGACTATACTACCCAAAGCAATCTACAGATTCAATGCAATCCCTATCAAACTACCAATGGCATTTTTCACAGAACTAGAACAAAAAATTTTACAATTTGTATGGAAACACAAAAGACCCCAATAGCCAAAGCAATCTTGAGAATGAAAAATGGAGCTGGAGGAATCAGGCTCCCTGACTTCAGACTATATTACAAAGCTACAGTAATTAAGACAGTTTGGTACTGGCACAAAAACAGAAATATAGATCAATGGAACAGGATAGAAAGCCCAGAGATAAACCCACGCACATATGGTCACCTTATCTTTGATAAAGGAGGCAAACATATACAGTGGAGAAAAGACAGCCTCTTCAATAAGTGGTGCTGGGAAAATTGGACAGGTACATGTAAAAGTATGAAATTAGAGCACTCCCTGACACCATACACAAAAATAAACTCAAAATGGATTAAAGACCTAAGTGTAAGGCCAGACACTCTCAAACTCTTAGAGGAAAACATAGGCAGAACACTCTATGACATAAATCACAGCAAGATCCTTTTTGACCCAGCTCCTAGAGAAATGGAAATAAAAACACAAATAAACAAATGGGACCTGATGAAACTTAAAAGCTTTTGCACAGCAAAGGAAACCATAAACAAGATGAAAAGACAACCCTCAGAATGGGAGAAAATACTTGCAAATGAAGCAACTGACAAAGGATTAATCTCCAAAATTTACAAGCAGCTCATGCAGCTCAATAACAAAAAAAAAACAACCCAATCCAAAAATGGGTAGAAGACCTAAATAGACATTTCTCCAAAGAAGATATACAGATTGCCAATAGACACATGAAAGAATGCTCAACATCATTAATCATTAGAGAAATGCAAATCAAAACTACAATGAGGTATCATCTCACACCGGTCAGAATGGCCATCATCAAAAAGTCTAGAAACAATAAATGCTGGAGAGGGTGTGGAGAAAAGGGAACCCTCTTGCACTGTTGGTGGGAATGTAAATTGATACAGCCACTATGGAGAACAGTATGGAGGTTCCTTAAAAAACGAAAAATAGAACTACCATATGACCCAGCAATCCCACTACTGGGCATATACCCTGAGAAAACCATAATTCAAAAAGAGTCATGTACCACAATGTTCATTGCAGCTCTATTTACAATAACCAGGACATGGAAGCAACCTAAGTGTCCATCATCGGATGAATGGATAAAGAAGATGTGGCACATATATACAATGGAATATTACTCAGCCATGAAAAGAAATGAAATGGAGGTATTTGTAATGAGGTGGATGGAGTTAGAGTCTGTCATACAGAGTGAAGTAAGTCAGAAAGAGAAAAACAAATACAGTACGCTAACACATATATATGGAATCTAAGGGAAAAAAAAAAAAAGGTCATGAAGAACCTAGTGGCAAGACGGGAATAAAGACACAGACCTACTAGAGAATGGACTTGAGGATATGGGGAGGGGGAGAGGTAAGATGTGACAGGGTGAGAGAGTGTCATGGACATATATACACTACCAAATGTAAAATAGATAGCTAGTGGGAAGCAGCCGCATAGCACAGGGATATCTGCTCGGTGCTTTGTGACCACCTAGAGGGGTGGGATAGGGAGGGTGGGAGGGAGGGAGATGCAAGAGGGAAGAGATATGGGAACATATGTATATGTATAACTGATTCACTTTGTTATAAAGCAGAAACTAACACACCATTGTAAAGCAATTATACTTCAATAAAGATGTTTAAAAAAAAAAAAGGATGGTCAACATCACTAATCATTAGAGAAATGCAAATCAAAACTACAATGAGGTATCATCTCACACCGGTCAGAATGGCCATCATCAAAAAGTCTAGAAACAATAAATGCTGGAGAGGGTGTGGAGAAAAGGGAACCCTCTTGCACTGTTGGTGGGAATGTAAATTGATACAGCCACTATGGAGAACAGTATGGAGGTTCCTTAAAAAACTAAAAATAGAACTACCATATGACCCAGCAATCCCACTCCTGGGCATATACCATGAGAAAACCGTAATTCAAAAGGACACATGTACCCCAATGTTCATTGCAGGACTATTTACAATAGCCAGGACATGGAAACAACCTAAGTGTCCATTGACAGATGAATGGATAAAGGAGATGTGGCACATATATACAATGGAATATTTCTCAGCCATAAAAAGAAATGAAATTGAGTTATTTGTAGTGAGGTGGATGGACCTAGAGTCTGCCATACGGAGTGGAGTAAGTCAGAAAGAAAAACAAATACCGTGTGCAAACACATATATATGGAATTTAAAAAAAAAAAGGTTCTGAAGAACCTAGGGGCAGGACAGGAATAAAGACGCAGACGTAGAGAATGGACTTGAGGACATGGGGAGTGGAAAGGGTAAGCTGGGACGAAGTGAGAGAGTGGCATGGACATATATACACTACCAAATATAAACAGATAGCTAGTGGGAAGCAGCCGCATAGCACAGGGAGATTAGCTCGGTGCTTTGTGACCACCTAGAGTGGTGGCATAGGGAAGGTGGGAGGGAGACGCAAGAGGGAGGAGATACGGAGATATATGTATACATAGAGCTGATTCACTTTGTTATACAGCAGAAACTAAAACAACATTGTGAAGCAATTATACTGCAATAAAGATGTTTTTTAAAACGTGTTCAAAAATTAAAGGAAAATATGGTCTTGATGTGTGAACAGATAGAGAATCTCAACAGACATGTGGAAATTATTTTTTTTTAAGAACAAATAGAAATAAAGAGTAGAATGATAGAAATGGAAAGTTTACTGGATGGACTCAACATCACATTTGAGATGGCAGTAGAAAGAATCAGGGAACTCTAAAAAGATCAAAAGAAATTATCCAATATGAAGAACAACGAGAAAAAAGAATGAAGCATTTCAAAACCCTATGGGACAATGTAATTGGAGTCCCAGAGTAAGAGAAGAGAGAGGATGGGATAGGAAAAATATATGATGAATAATAGCTGAAAATTTCCCAAATTTGGTGGAACATGTTAACTAGCAGATCCAGTAAGCTCAACAAACCTCAAGCGGGATAAATACAATGAAAACCACAGCTAGTTAGCATATCAGAATCAAACTGGTGAAAACCAAAAATAAAGAAATATCTTAAAAACATATGTGTTGCCTGGTTTTCTTATTGTAGGTAGGATAGGAAATTCAAGACTAATTATTTCAGTAATGGTTGGAAGTAGAAGTCCTATATAGTCCTTTTAAGTCTCGTTTTCACAAGACCAGCTGATTAACTTGTACCTATTCTACCGTTATTTCTGTTATGCTCCGGCTACATGTCCTATCACTTACTTTTAAGATTGTCCTATATATCCCATGACTACTACTCTCTTAAACCTATCTATATTAATCAGCTCAGGCTGTTATAACAAAATACCATAGACTTGGTGACTTAAACAACAGACATTTGTTTCTCAGAGTTCTGGAGGTTGCAAGTCCAAGATCAAGGTGCGGGCAGATTCAGTTTCTGGTGAGGACTCTCTTCCTGCTTGTAGATGGCTATCTTCTTGCTCTTATGGGGGAGAGAAAAAGAACTCTAGTGTCTCTCCCTCTTCTTATAAAGATACTAATCCCACCATGCAGGTCCCTCTCACATGATCTCATGTAAACTCAATTACTTCTCAAAGACACCACCTCCAAATACCATCACATTAAATATTTTGGAGAGACAGACATTCAGTCCCTAACACTATCATTGGTCCCCTTAAAACAATGAAAACAATCTGAATCGCTTTGCTATTTTGGTTGAAGTTTTGGTTAAGTTCTTAGCATTTAAAAAAATAAATTCCTAGGACTTGCCTTAAGGCAAAATAAACTCTGTTTGTTTGAGAAACAAGATGCATTCGAGGACTTGAATTTAGGAAGAGCAATGGGAGGAATGCTGCCATCTGACCCAGTTTTCAAACATTCCAAAATCGTTCTTTGGATGAATCTTTCCTTTCCTTCCTTTATCTCTTTCTGGGTCACTATCTTGGAAATTGGAATAAGAGTATGGCTTAACATATTGTTAAAATAATCACCTAAAGCATTCTGCTTCCTTTCCCCACCCCCATTTCAAAGCATCAGATGATAAGCTATATTAACAACTTTTTAACTCATAAACATCATTGACATGGCACCTCCCAACCTGCTCTCCCTTTATCAGAAGGAAAAAACTCTTCTCTCAGTGAGACAAAATATAACACAAAAATATTTATTTAACAGGACTCATCCTTTTATTTCTAAGACTGTTTTAATTGTGGCAGCCTAGCCTGACACTGGAACAAAACTGAAACAATTGAAATCTGAAAACAAATTGCACACATTTATTGAATTGGAGCACTATATTTAACTACACTTCAAATAAACTTAAAGGATTTTAAAAACACTTCGCTAGTTCAAATTGGAAGTGAGTGTGTAGCTGTTTTTATAAAATTACTAAGTAAATTTGGTCTACAAAAAATATTCTCCAAAACAACCTAAAGAGAAGTGATATTCATGTGGTTAAGGTTCTGCCCCTTGAGAAGGGAAGGCAGTGCTTTTAACCTTGAGTATTTTATGGTATATCTCTAGGAGAACTGGAAGTTTTGTTTTGCTTTTGTTTTTATGACGACATCACCACGTTTAATATAGTGGTGAATGGCAGATGTTAGGGAAGAATAATGGATGGAAAAGTTGAGGGAGAGAAGGGGCCATGTTTGAACTCCCTGGGTCTAGCCACAGTAGAGTGGCATTTCCCCCAGACCAGAGTCAGCACATTTCAGTAGAACCAGACCCTAGTCTGAGTTTGGTGACTTGTGTTTTCTTTTGTAATTCTAATCACATTTTTATTTGTTCTGCACTCTTTTCCTGGCCCTCTTAATTATTGACACAAGGGACAAATTGGTCAAATTTGTGGCTAAAAATTGGGATCTTTGTACCTGACAGGACTTTGTGTTTATCTTTTATAGCCTGGAGTATAAGACTCCATCCAAAAGTGAGCAAGTGAGATGTTTAAGATGCAATGGGTAGAAATGGAATTTTTCAGCCCTTAAGAAGGGCAAGAGGACAAAAATATGTATTCTTGTACTTTTAGTCTAGATTTACTTTTCTCAGCACATTTTACCCATGTGAAATACGAGGAGGAAATTACTTTACCTTGGATGGCTGTAAACTTCAAATTCCTTTGGCTGTAATACAAAGAACTTTTGAAAACTGGTCCAGATTGTTAAGTGTCTGTCAGTTTGGTTTTGCTTCTCCGCATTGAGACAAACTTGACAAGCTTGTCAGAGGAGCTGCATCTTCCTTGGTTTTCCTCCTCTTTCTCTCTGATGGAGTTCCCTTCCTGCATATCCAAGCATTCTCAGCATTTCCATCTCCCCTATCCCCCCAAATTATGGTCATTAGTTTCTTCCTTGCTTTTTTCATCTGTGTGGAAGAGGGCATGCAGGAAAAACTCTACAAAATTAGCTTTATCCAAGGGTTTCCAAATGTGAGTAATCATAAAAATTATCTGGGAGCTGGGCAAAAATGCTGATTTCTAAGCCCCATGTCATGGACTTGAGTGAGCAATAAGGCTTTGAAATTTATTTAATTTGAAAATCTCCCTGAGGGATTAGAGATCAGTTAGGTTCTGGGGATCCACTGCTTTAGTGTATTTTCTTATAAAGTATAAAGTAATTATCAAATTAAGTTAGGATGATAATATACCAAGTTATAGTTGAGTATCTACATGACTCAACTCAGTGGTTTTGCATGATGACAGAAAATATTTTGCTTAAGTTATTTATAGATTCATGGCTGTGTGTCAAGCTGGCCTGAATCTGGAGGGCTTTCTCTGCTTACACTGCTCTTCCCTCTCCCCACTATACCCTCATCTGAAAAAATTACTTTTATCCCCCAATAAAATATCTTTATTGTTATGGTAAGATTATACAAAAGTGTATGGATGGCAAAAATTTAAACAACACATAAGTAAAAAAAACAAAATGTAGGGGACTTCCCTTGTGGTGCAATGGTTAAGAATCCACCTGCCACTGCAGGGGACATGGGTTCGAGCCCTGGTCTGGGAAGATCCCACATGCTGCGGAGCATCTAAGCCCATGAGCCAAAACTACTGAGCCCACGTGCCACAACTACTGAAGCCCACATGCCTAGAGCCCATGCTCTGCAACAAGAGAAGCCACAGCAATGAGAAGCCTGCACACCACAACAAAGAGTAGCCCCTGCTCACCGCAACTAGAGAAAGCCCGTGCGCAGCAACAAAGACCCAACACAGCCAAAAATAAATAAATAAATAAATTTTTTAAAAAGTAAAAATGATTTCAAAATCTACCATGTTCACAAAACTCCTATTAATTTGAGGTCTAGCCTTTCATAAAACTCTTTATGTACACATAGAAATGCATAACTCTAAATATATATTTATATTTACATTTGTAGATTAGCTCAGAATTATTATCTCCCTCTCCTATTCCCAAGTCTAGGCTTAGAGTACACTTCCTCATCCCTTGGCTTTGTCACTCTCTTTGGCCAATAAGTGACAATGTGCCAGTGTCAAGCCGAGGCCCAAAGATGCCTCTCATATCTCCTCTTGACCTCTTGAGTGAAGAGCCTGTCCCAGCCTTCCTGCTGATCCCAGGAAGAGGGTGAGAGCCACATTGAGTGATGTCTTCCCTGCCAGCCCAGCTAAGCCACAGATATAGAAGATAAAGAAATGTTTATTCCAATGTCACTTAGAGTTTGCAATTTTTTGTCCATACAACAATAGATAGGCAATGAAAAAAAATTTTTTTAAATAATAAATTGTATAATATTATCCATGCATACATGGACATCATATTTTTTCAGGTTTTGTTGTTGATTTAGGGGGTTTTTTTGGTTTGCTTGCTTACTATATCTCTCCCACTCTTCTTACTGGACCCTCCCCTCTAGTCCCCATGTAACCGATGTTACCAGTCTAGATTGTATCTTTCTATACCTTTCTCCATTTTCATATTATTATACACAAATATACAAACTTTATATAAAGGAGAATATCATGGTTTGTTTTACAAAAATGAGATAATATTACAACTATGATATGTCATGAAGGAGAAGTGTAGGAACATTTATGTATGTGTGTGTGTGTGTATAAAACAGAGGGATGCAAACTTCTTCCAGAGTCAGGAAGTGCTTCCCTGGGGAAGTGACATTTAAGCTGAGCCATAAAGGATGGTGTTACGGGATGGTGTTATGGGCTGAACTGTGTCTCTTCCCCAAAATTCGTATGTTGAAGTCCTAACCCTCAGTACCTCAGAATGTAACTGACTGTATTTGGATATAGGGTCTTTAATAAAGAGGTAATTTAGTTAAAATGAGGTCATTGGAGTGGGCCCTAATCCAATATGACTGGTATCCTTATATAAAGAGGAAATTTGGATATAAATACACAGAGTAGAGACCATGTGAAAACATATGAGGAAGACAGCCATCCACGAGCCAAGGAGGGAAGCCTCAGAAGAAGCCAATCCTGTCGAAGACCTTGATCTCAGACTTCTAGCCTTCAGAAATGTAAGAAAATAAATGTCAGTTGTTAAGCCATCCAGTCTCTGTGGCCTTGTTATGGCAGCCCTAGAAAACTAAAACAGATGGATAGGAGTAATTTGTTACAGGGACATAGGAAAAAGGGTACTTATACACTGTTGTGGAAATGTGAATTATAACATTTCCATTATACTCTTTCTGGAGAGTAATTTGCCAATAGCTATTAAAAATTTGTTTCTATGGACAAATTCTCAAGAGTGGAATTTCTGACACCAGATCATTTTAAAAAATGCTTTCCGGGGCTTCCCTGGGAGCACAGTGGTTGAGAATCTGCCTGCCAATTCAGGGGACATGGGTTCGAGCCCTGGTCCGGGAAAATCCCACATGCCGCGGAGCAACTAGGCCCGTGAGCCACAATTACTGAGCCTGTGCGTCTGGAGCCTGTGCTCCACAACAAGAGAGGCCGCGACAGTGAGAGGCCCGCACACCGCGATGAAGAGTGGCCCCCGCTTGCCGCAACTAGAGAAAGCCCTTGCACAGAAACGAAGACCCAACACAGCCAAAAATAAATTAATTAATTAATTTTAAAAAATGCTTTCCTTGTGGGTTCCCCAGAGTCCTATTTTTCCTGCGATTACACTATAAAACTGCTGCTCTCAAAATATTTCATTTTCAAAAACTCAAGCAGCATACTAAGTGTGAAAACCAGTTAGGAAACTCAATATCAACAAAATAAAAGGTAGCAAAATTCTGTAACAATGTAGATTGTATTAATTTTCTATTGCTGCCTAACAGATTACCACAAACTGAGTGGCTTAAAGTAACATACATTATTATTTCACAGTTTCTGTGGGTCAGGAGTCTAGGAATGGCTTATCTGGGTCCTCTGCAAGGCAGTAATCAAGGGGTTAGCTGGGCTGTGTTCTCATCTGGAAGCTCAACTGGTGGAAAATCGGCTTTAAAGCTCATTCGAACTGTTGGCAGAATTCAGTGTGTTGTGGCTATAAGAGCCCAGATTCTTACTGGCTGGAGGCTGGAGGCCACCTGTAGCTTCTTGCCAAGTAGGTTTCCCCAACATTGCCATTTACTTCATCAAGCCAGCAAAAAGAGCTTGTAAGTGAATCTGCTAGCAACACGGATTCTTACTTAACCTACCATAGTCACAGGAATGGCATCCCATGACGTTTGTCATATTTTATTGGTTAGAAGCAAGTCATAAATCTTGTCTACACTCAAGGGGAAGGGATTACACAAAGGTGTGAACACCAGGAGACAGAGGTCATGGAGTGACCTTACAGTCTGTCTGCCACACAAATTTAAAACCTTCCTTGTCTGTGAGTTAAGACATACATACACTCCTTTTTTGTACTCCACTAATCAAACTTATTAGTGTGCCTGACTTCCCAAAACTAGTCAATAATGTTACCTTTTGTTTCTTGCTTCCTTGCTGGGCTTTCTATGGCTTGATGTTGCTTTCACTTGCTTTGTTACAATTAAATTCAAATCAGCAAACATTTGTTGAATATCTTCTAAGCAGCAGTCTTTCCAGAGGTTGTGGGAGGTCTGATGACTTCTATCTTTTGAGGCTACTATTATACTAAAAAATTAGGAAGAATGCCTAGTAAGGGTTATAGCATTGTTGCATATTTTGAATGGGAATCTTAGAACTGAAAAATATAATATCTGCAATTAAAAAATTCACTGGGTGGACTTAATAGTGGAACAAAGATGAGAATAGAAAGAGTCGGTTAATTTCAAGTTAGATCACTAGAAAATATCCAATCTGAAAACAGAGGGAAAATTATCAAAAAATTAACAGAGCCTTAGGAATCTGAGGGATAAAACCAAAAGGTCTGACATACAGGCAACTGGAATTTCAAAAAGAGACACGAGAGAGGGTGGGATAGGAAAAACTGTGAAGAAATGATGACAACAAACTTCGCAAATTTGGTGAAAGACATACATTTACAGATTCAAGAAGCTTAGCAAATCCCAGTCAGGATAAACACAAAGAAAATCATGTCTAGACATATCATAGCCTAACTGCTTGTGGTAGTTTCTGACATGGTTCCCAATGACCCCAACCTCCTTGTATTTATTCCTTTGTGTAATCCATGAGTATGAGCTGAATCTTGTGACTTGCTTTTGATGAATAGAATACAGCAAAGCTATGGGATGTCGCTTCCATGATTAGGTAACAAAAATTATAACTATTGGTAGCACTCTCTCTCTGTGTCTCTCTGTCTCTGTCTTTCACTCTCTCTCTCTCCCTCTTGCTTGCTTGCTTTCATGAGACAAGCTGCCATGTTGTGAGGTGCTCTATGGAGAGGACCATGTGGCAAAGAATTGAGGGAAGCCTCTGGACAATAGTTCATGAGAAACTGAGTCATCTGACCAACAGCCCATAAGGAACAGAACGTTGGCAAAAATCACATGAGTGAACTATGTGCAGGTTCCTCACAGTCAAACCTGAGAAGACTGAAATGTGTGAGAGACTCAGAAAGTTGTGCCCAAATTCTGGATTCCTGACCCATAGAAACTGTGAGATAATAAGTGTGTACTGTTTTAGCTGGTAAGTTTTGAAATAATTTGCTACACAGCAATAGGTAACCAATGCACTGCTGAAACCAAAGATAAAGAGGAGATTCTGAAAACAGCCAGGAAAAAAAAAACACAAAAAAAACCCAATACATTACACACAAGAGGAAAAGTATTCAATGATTTTGGACTTTTCCAGAAAATATGGGGACCAGAAAACAGTGAGCAATATTTTTCAAGTGCTTAAAGAATGAAACTATCGATTTACCTTGCTGTATCTAACAAAAATCTCCTATGAGAATTAAAGAAAACTAAAAATATTTCCAAGTAAAGTTAAACTAAGAGATTTCACTACCACCAGATGTGCACTAAAGAAGAAATGCTAAAGGGATTTCATCAGACTGAAGAGAAATGACACCAAAGGAAAGCTTAGATTTTCAGGAATGAGTTAGGACTATCAGGAATGGTAAATACCCGATAAATATATACGTCTATTTTTCCTATAATTTATTTAAAATAAACATGATTGTTTAAAGCAAAAATTATAGCATTATCTTTTGGGGTTTATAACATGTATGGATGTAATACACATGACAACCAGAGCATAAAGGAACAGCAGATAGATGGTTAAATGGAACTATACAAATGGAAATTTATATATTTTTTTGTGTTTGTGACATGATACATTAAATCCAAACAGACCGTGAAAAGCTAATGCTATGTATTATAACTTCTGGAGTGAACAGCTAGAAATTAATGCAAAAAAATATAGTTAAAAAGCTAGTAGATAAATAAAGATAGAATTCAAAAAATTATTCAAATAATTCAAAGAGGGTTGAAAGTGAGGAAATAGCAAAACAAACAAACAAAACAGAGGAGACAAATAGAAAATAAATAATAAAACACCATACTTAAACCATATCAATCATTACATTAAATGTTAATGGACTAAACACTTCAAAAAGGGGGAAGGGGAGAGGATTTATCAGAGTAGATAAAAAATCAAGGCCCAACACAGAAATGTATTTAAAACCATGCTTGTTAGCTGTTATCCAGTATTTCTAGATGTTTTTAGCAGAAAGGTTTTCAGGCCTACTATTTTTCAGGGACCAGAAAACTTATTGTCCTCTTTTATAAAAGATTACTAGGAAAAAGAAGTAGAATGACAACCAATACATACCAACTCACTCCCTAAATTCTATCCATGGTTGGTGATATCCTTAAACAATAGGCGAGGAAGTTTACAGAAAAATGATGTCCTAGGCATATGGACAAGTTAGTGACTCTCAAAAAGGAACATGTTGTACAATATGTCTCCTGTGGGCTTTAGACCTTTATCTTTTTTCCTTCTGCTTCCCATTTGACAAATATTTTTTGACCACCTTTCTGCCAGCCACTGTGCTATGAATTTGAAATATGGAAAGGAACAAAACAGACATAGTCTCTGCCCTTAAGAAGCAGCCCAGTTGGATAAATAAACATTTTAAAATTACTCAAATTATTATTTAATAACACATTATGACAAGTGCTAAGTATAAGCTACTGTGAAAGCCAGAACTGCAGCTGACTTCAGCTGAGTTTCCAAGCCTCATCCATTTGGAGCACTCCATTATCTTCAAGAACCAAAAAAGAAAGCTCAGTGGGTTGTAACAAACCTCATTCCCCATGCTGTCATCAGTTTTCTGTGTTGGGCTGAATTTATTATGAGAAATTTCCATGCTTTAGAAATCAGTGATTATATACTACCTTGTTCCTGTCTGATAAGGAAAGCTTTATGTAACTGTATATGCTCCTCACCTGGAATCCAGGAGGTATGGAGCCCCATTGATATGAATATTGGCCATCTTCCATATACCTTTAGTGTGCCATAAACCTATGGTACTTCTTATGGAAGAAAAAAGATGGCACATATGCATCCGTCAGGGTCCAATTCAAAAGAGAGAAACTATACAAGTTATTCAACAGAGAGAATTTAACTTAAACAGTTGTTAGTCATTTGTAGGAAACTGAAAAGGCAAACATGGAAGCTAAGTTTTCACAAAGATAATCATTAAGGGAAGCAAGGACTGCTCGTAGGGCTGTCACTTTTAAGGTGAAGAATCACTGCTTGGTGACAATGATCGTAAACAGGAAGGAGGAAGTTTCTTTTTCCTCCAGACTTATAGCTTTCCTCTAGCATCCCCTATTATCAAAGCCTAAGGTGGAGTGGGTCAGCTGGTAAAGCAAAAACTGTAGTTTGCAGGGTCCAAGAACACAAAGCAGAGAACAGAATGGTGGGTTTGGAGAAGAAACTAGTTGATAACTGTCACAATGTGAAAGAGCAGATCAAAACTACAGAATTAAGGTCAGTGGGAATTTAGGAAGCTGAAAGTGGACTGATCAGCTCATGAAGAGAAAAGTTGAACAGGATGAAGTTTGCTGACTTTATCCAGTGAGTGGCCTTTGTTTTCCACTAGTTCTTTACCACTTGGGAACTAAAAGCAGAAGCTTCCAAGAATGAGTTAAAAAATTACCCTTAGGTCTGTCCTTATTCATTCATATTATAGTATTTTTTTTCAATTAGGACCGTCTAAAATATGCCATAGTGCTTGTCTTTCCCCCACAATCTCCCCAGCTACATTGTCTGGACTTTCTCTCCATACATATCACCCTATTTATCTGGTACTTTGACTTCCAGGAACCCCCACTCTGGAACACCTGTGAGCCTGACAAAAGGCTTAAAGTAAATGCAGAAAGTGCCTGAAGCTAGTTTGAAATAGATGTCATAAAAGTCATGCACTTTATCTCTATCCAGACACAGAATATTTAAATTAATATTACACTTAATACTTACTTATCTGGTTTCCATTGGCAACCATGCAGAAGTGACTGAACAAAAAAGAAAAGAAAAAAAGTTACATCATTCTGGCAGCTTCAAGAAGTTACCATGGAGAAGAGAGATGCAACAAGAAAGAAAAAAAAACATTATCACCACCAAAAAGAGAATAACAGCATGCAATGTGGAAACAGCCCTACAAACCTCACAGTTTCAAAAGCATCAGTGATGGAGAAAACAGATCAACTATAACTCAAGACAGTGCAACAGCATGGCAGTATTCAAGAAAAAGAGTGGTTAAGTTCTACCTGTCTCAGACCCCTGAGGCATGTCATTTTTATCACAGACTAGAACAGCCATGTGTCTATTCACCATTTGTATGCTCAGTGCCTGAAACAAGACAGGCATTCAGTTGAGGAATCGTGGATAACCATATGGATGTCAAATCACCAAAAGAGTTTAAAATTATGATGAATATAGTCTAGTGGCAAATGCAAAGATGTATCAATTGCCTTTTGGAAAGTCACTACTATGATAAGCTACTACCTGAGGGCTATAGAAAGTAGGACCAGAGAAAGTTATTTCAAGAACAAAAATGCACTACTATAGGCCACTACCCTGATTCTAAATGGGAAAAAGGCAAGGATTTGATTCATCATGATTTACTTAAGAAAGAACTGTATTTCTCCCTCTCAGCTAACGTATTTGGCCCCTTTTGTTTTGTTGCTATTCAAAGACTCTTCTGTTGGGATAGATGTAATAGAAGAGATAGATAGATACATAATGAATAGTTATATGATTATATCACAAGGAGAGAACAACTTTGAAAGCCATCTGCTATTTGGTGTAACAGAAGATACTAAAAATCTATAAGAGTCTAATAAGTAGTAATTGGAAATGGTATGATTCTTTTAACATTAAAAGGCTTCATAGGCTTTAGACTTCCAGTTTTTAAGTCTAAAGTTAAGATTTTTAAGAGAAGCTCTTCTCAACCTAACACTCCCATCAAGAACAACTATAAACATAGGTAAAACACAAAAATAAGTCAGTTATTTGAAGACATTGAAGAGCAACCAAGGTAGCCAGGCCCAAGAAGTCAAGATCATTGAGGAAAGGGAAACAAACTGGAATAAATGACGTCCTCCACCAGTTTTTCCTCTGAAGGCCTCTTCCATTTTATAGCTAGGAGATAGAGGCACAGCAAAGAGCAGTGCCCAAGAGCTTTTAACAGTCACATGGGGATGGAAAGACCAAAGTTGGAATTCAGACAAGTGGAGTAGCTAAGACTTGAACAGCCAGGATCCCATAGAGAAGGTAATCATAGAGAAATGAGTATGACATTCTGCAAGGATTTTGCCTCAAGGAATATTCTGAATCCTAAGTCTCTAGATAATGGGGGAAGGAAGAGGAACAGTTGCAGTAAAAAGAAAAATAAAAAACACCTCACAGTGGTTAAGGTGTTTAAAGGGTAAATGGAGATTTGGGCAGTTTCTTGAAGCTCAACATACAAAAACAGGAGTTCAGAGCCTGAAATGGAGAAGGAATCCTAGACAATCTGCCAGTTTTCAAGCCAAGACCTCTGAATGACTATTCCCTAGGTTAAAGACAACAACAGTAATATATCATTCCTCACAAAGGTTTAAATCCAGACTCCAACTATCTCAAAGCCTAATGGGAATTAATGTAAACTGTGCTAGTTAAATGAGGGCAAAAAGAAAATGTAATCCTCTTTGGAGGAAGATAACATCATCCAGTGCCTCTAAATAGTTTCATACACAATGTCTATCAGTCAACCAAAAGTGTACTGGGCTGAATGACTGGAAAACAAAACAAAAACAGAAAGTAGAAATAGATACTCAGAAGACCCAAATTTCACAGTTATTAGAAATATAATTTAAAATAACTCAATTAATATGTCCAAGACTATAAAGGGACTGATGCAGAAAATAGATGGAAGTATGGAGAATTTCATTAGAGATCTGAGATATATAAAAGTAAATCAAGTAGCAATCTTAGAAATTAAGAATAAAATTTCAGAAATAAATACTCAATATATAGGATTAACAACAAATTAGACACAACCGTAGAGATCACTAGTGAACTGAAAAATAGGACAGAAGAAACTATACAGATTAAAAAAGAGATAAAAAGATTGGAAAACAAAGAAAATTATAAAACAGACTTGTAAGACATGATAGAAAATCAACATATGTAGTCCCAAAGTGAGAGGAGAAAGAGAAGGAGCAAAAATCATGTTTGAAGAGATACTGTCTGAGAATTTTCCAAAATTGGTGAAAGACAATAAGCCACAGATTTGAAAAGCTCTAAAATCCTCAAGAAAAGCAAATATAAAGAAAATCATAGCTAGACACATCATAGTAAAACTGTTAAGAGTTAAAGAAAAAAGAAAAAGTCTTAAAAGCAGCAGCAGAAGAGAGGGAGATGCATAATTTTAAAGGTGTAAAAACAAAACTGATGGCTGACTCTTCAAAAGAAAATATGGAAGCCAGAAAACAATGGAATAAAATCTGAAGGAGAATAACAGCCAAGCTAGAAAGTTATATCCAGTTAAAATATCCTTTTAAAAGTGAGGGTAAAATAAAGACATTTTCAGACACACAAAAACTTTTGGGAATTTAATGTCAGTTGACCTACACCAGAAGAAATACCAAAAAATTTTCCAGGCAAAGGAAAATCATCCCTGGTTGAAGCTCAGTAACACAAGATATAAAAACAGATGAAGGACTTCCCTGGTGGCTCAGTGGTTATGAATCTGCCTGACAATGCAGGGGACATGGGTTCGATCCCTGGTCTGGGAAGATCCCACATGCCGTGGAGCAACTAAGCCCGTGCACCACAACTACTGAAGCCCATGCGCCACAACTACTGAAACCTGCATACCCTAGAGCCTTTGCTCTGCAAAAAGAGAAGCCACCACAATGAGAAGCCTACGCACCTCAACAAAGTGTAACCCCTGCTCATCACAACTAGAGAAAGACCTGCACACAGCAATGAAGACCCAACGCAGCCAAAAATACATAAATAAAACTTTAAAAAAGTAAAAACAAAACAAAAAAAAAAGATGAACGCATAGATATATAGTTAAAAGTAAATGAATTTTGACTGTTTAAACAATGGTAATATCTTGTTGAGGTTAAAATATATGTAAAATACATGTAGAGTTAAAATACATGGTATTGATGACAAAAATAGATGTGAAGGAGAAACAGAGTTTACCACACTATTTTTCAAGAATAAGTGTAAAGTGAAAGCATTTTCAGTCATAAAAGGATTATGAAAGTTCAGTAGTAATAAGTTCTTTGTGAAAAAACAACTAAAGGATCTTTGTAAAATGAAAATGAGCCCAGAAAGAAATAGTGGAAGGAAATATATTAATAAATATTTTTTATACATGAGAACTTCCCACAATCCCCTCTTTAGCTTTGAATGATTTATTAGAGCAACTCACAGAACTCAGAGAAACATTTCACTTACCAGATTACCAGTTTTATTATAAAAGGATATAACTCAGTAACAGCCAGATGAAAGAGATGCATAAGGCAAGTAGGTGGAAAGGGGCACAGAGCTTCCATGCTCTCTTGGCACACCACTCTCCCCCCATCTCCAAGTGTTTACCAGCCCAGAAGCTCATTAACTCTTATTGTTGAAGAGTTTTATAGAGCTTAATCTACAGCTGCCCTTCTCTTCCTCTTCCCAGAGGTCAGTGGGTGGGTCTAAAAGTTCCAACCCTCTAATCACTTGGTGTTTCTGGTGACCAGCCCTATCTCAAGGCTCTCTAGGGACCCCACCCTAAGTCATCTCATTAGCATAAACTCAGGCACACTCAAAAGAGACAGCTAATGAATGACAAAAGACATTTCTATCATTCAGGAAATTTCAAATGTTTTTGCTGGGGACAAAGACCACATATATTTCTTATTATACTACTCTAGTCAATGCAGCTACATCTTATCTATCAGATGAGGCTGTTGTTTTAACAGTGAAGACCTTGTCTGAATGTCCTTCATGCCTTTCTCATATACATATCTCATTGCTCCAGTTTCATAACTAGAGCTGAAACTCAGCTAGTACCACCAGTGAAGCTATACTGGTTGCTCATAACTGGAATCTATTTTGATTAGCTTAGCATCTCCTCTGATTGAATGGTGACCATACCTAAATAGCTGTCAATAACTAGAGTCAGACCATAGTCTATCAGTCTATAGTCAGGAAACAGAAACCTCTCTAGGCATTTCAGGCAGGAGGGTATTTAGTGAAAGGAATTAGGTGTTTACAAAACTTTTGAAAGCACCAAAGAGGGCAATAGACAGGGAAAGTCATCAGTTATCTTTGGAAATCAGAAAATTGAAGGAAACTACCACTAATGATCTCAATAGCCTATTGCACCAAAACAGATGGTTCTCAGTAGAAAGCCCAGGAGTCACTGCAAAATCTCACATTTAATGTCTGCTGAAGACCACATGCCTGCTTGTTGAGGCTGAGTAATAATGATTTCCGTTGTCTTCCACCTTCCAAAATCTAGCATGAATAACTCTTATTGGAAAAATCAAAACCATAACTCTGCTGGCAAGGGATTCTGGGAAACATAGTTTTCAGATTCTGAAATATAAGGGAACCCTTAGAAGGGCAGGGATGATGCTGAGTTAGCATCAGGCAATATCTGGCAATGCCAGAAATCCCCTGAGAGATGATTACAATTTTTCTTATTAAAATATAGTTAATTTACAATGTATTAATTTCTGCTGTACAGCAAAGTGATTAATATATATGGATACATATATATGTATTTTATACATGTATATATATATTTAAATATTCTTTTCCATTATGGTTTATCTCAAGATATTGAATATAGTTCCCTGTGTTATACAGTAGGACTTTGTTGTTTGATAATTACAAATTTAAAACAAGAAGAGAAGGATTACAGTTCTCAATAATTGCAAGATTTTGCTAATTTATGCTGGCAAAAGTCTGGAGAGTAAATGTGAAAATGAATTCTGAAGGTGGTAGAACAAGAGAGGAAGAATATAATCTTAGATGCTCACTGAATTTACTTGTCGACCTAAATAAAGAGGTAAACTGAGGTAAGCTCAAAGAGATGACTTTATTTGGGAATAGCAGAGAAACTGCAATTCAGGACACACAAACTAGAGCAAGCTACAGATGAGTCCGCTGAGGGTTTGGGGTAGGCTGTATTTATGGGAAGGGAATGTAAAGAGGGGAGAGTTCTGTTGGAGTCTGTTAAAATCGAAACAAAGAGAGACCAGCTTTGAAAATTCAAGCAGACAAAACCAGTCCAGTCATACAAACAAAGCTCACTTCAGCTCATTTGGCAAGACCAACTCAACCTGGGTCATTTCCCATTCATACCTCTGGAAACCATAAGCAAAAACCTTCCAAAGTTGATATGACATAACCCCTGATTAACTCCCTATCATTTAAGAAAATTCCAACATTTTCAGTTTTCAGTACATCAGGAAATCCATTTTTCATTCCTTAAGTTTTGTTTTTCTGAAGGCACATGAGTGAGACTTTCCATTTTATATCCTCTAGCTCCATTTTAGATTGAAATTCTTTCTATATCGATATTGGTATTGAAATAGACATGATAAAAACAAATTCTGGAGAGGGTGTGGAGAAAAGAGAACCCTCCTACACTCTTGGTGGGAATGTAAATTTGTGTAGCCACTATGGAAAGCAGTATGGAGATTCCTCAAAAAACTAAATAGAGTTGCCATATGATCCAGCAATCCCTCTCCTGGGCATATGTCCAGACAAAACTATAATTCAAAAAGATATATGCACCCCTATGTTCATAGCAGCGCTATTCACAATAGCCAAGACATGGAAGCAACATAAATGTCCATCAACAGATAAATGGATAAAGAAGATGTGGTACATATATACAGTAGAATACTAAGCCATAAAAAAAGAATGAAATAGTGCCATTTGCAGCAACATGGATGGACATATGTAGTAGGGAAGAACCTTTTGTATTTTATTACAAGTTAATCACTAAAGGGATGTTGCCTATAAGCTTAAATTATACATAATGGCCCATCTCTCATCTCTGTCTCCATCTTCACATTGCCTTCTCCGCTGTGTCTCTGTGTGTCCATATCTCCCTTTCCTCTCTTTTACAAAGATACTAATCATTGGATTTATATCTTTGTTTTTTCTTTCCTTTTTTTTTTTTTTTTTTTGGCTGTGCCAAGAGGCTTGTGGGATCTTAGTTCCCCAACAAAGGATTGAACCTGGGCCCCCTGCTGTGAAAGCATGGAGTCCTAACCACTGGACTGCCAGGGAAGTCCCTAATCACTGGATTTAGAATCCAGTCTAAATCCAGGAAGATTTCATCTCAAGATCATTAACTAATTACCCTATTCAAATAAGGTCACATTCTAAGATTTCAGGTGGACACGAATCTAGGGGAGGGAAGCTATTCAACCCACTACAGTAAAATTCTTCTCAATTATATGAACTACGCTTGGGGAGTTACACCTAAGGGAGTGGTAGAAAGGTGATATACGTTTCCCCTTTCTGGCCCAAAATGAGAATGTGAGGAAAGAAGATACTTTGTGTTTCTATTATCTAGTGCTGCATAACAAACCACTCCTCCAAACTGGAGACTTAAAACAGTAACAAATTATTGTTTCTCACAATCTATGAGCTGACTAGGCAGTTATGTTACTTCTTTGGTGTCTCCTGCAGTGTTGGGTGCTGGAAGGTCCAAAATAATACCACTCACATGAATGGCAAGTTGGTGTTGGCTGTTAGCTGAGCTGGGGCTGTTACCCAGGGCATTGATTCTCCTCCATATGGCCTCTCCAAGAGGGTAGTTTGGGCTACTTACAGGATGGCATATGGCTTCCCCAAGAGTGCAAAAGCAGAAACTTTCAGGACTTTGTAAGCTTTAGGACTGAAACCAACAGCATCAGTTCCGTGCCAGTCACCCGGTCAGTTCAGATTCAAGGCAAGGAGATACACAAGGGTGTAAAGAGTAGCGTGGTTCATTGGGGCCCACCAAAGTTTCAGTCTACTCACTTTCCTTCTCTCCTACAACTGTGATTAATGGGGGACCATTTCAAGTGGCAAGTAATTTGCAAAAATAAAGTGTAGAGGTGGGTTAATGGGGCCAAAGCTGTCAAAGATCTTTGAGGCTTTGATGTTGGATAGAGCACCTAGGATGTTGGCAGATGTTGGGGTGAAAATGCTATGAGGCAGAAGCCAAAGTCTTCACTGAATGAGGACAGTAACCTGAAGATATAAAGAGTTCAGCAATGAGGGAAATCAGATAGTAAGAATTCCAAAGAAAGAAGTATTGTCACATAAGGATAGAAAAGTAATGGTCTACAATATGGCACTAGCATAAGGTTGACTGCCCCAGGGCCCTTCCCTATGGAAATGTGAGAATAGGCAGCCTCCATTAAAGTAATCTTTCAGAAATATTAGAAACAATAATAATATGTCTTTGCTGCATGAGAAGTAGAATACTTTTACCAGGTTTCAGAGAAAGCATTGATCAGAATCCCTCCAAGCACTTGAGAATGCTTCTTTAGGTAACTGTCACATCAGCATGGAAGTGTGACAACTTGAAGGGGTTCAAGATTGATTTAGGGAGCAAAACTTAGAAAAGATAGTCTAAATCTACCAATAAATGTATTTGGTTTCACTGAATAGTACTTTAGAAAGTACTTGAATAACTCCAGGTGAATAATAGAGACCCCCTCCCCCCAAAAAATCCATAAGATAGTTGATTAGCATACAAAAAGGCAAAATTTGTAATTGGTTGTTTTCTTCTATATACTCAAAAAGTTTAATATAAAGAAGAAATTTATATTGTCAAAAAATTAAAGGTGATGTGGAGATCAAAACATGAACTTTTACTATTAAACTCATTCTAAACTTTACCTATTAAAGGGACTTCCCTGGTAGTCCACTGGCTAGGACTCCGTGCTCCCAATGCAGGGGGCCAGAGTTCCATCCCTGGTCAGGGAACTAGATCCCACATGCCGCAACTAAGAGTTTGCATGCCGCAACTAAAGATCCCGCATGCCACAGCTAAAGATCCTGCATGCCGCAACGAAGATCCTGCATGCAGCAATGAAGATCGCATGCCACAACTAAGACCTGGGGCAGCCAAATACATAAATTAATTAATTAATTAATTAATTTTTAAAAAACCTTTACCTATTAAATGTACCCACCAAGAGCTGCGTGCCTCTTGGCACCCAATACAAAAAGAAGAACACATGCCCTCTGGGGGGCTGGTAGAGCCTCAAAGATGGTGCTGAGCAGGGTTAGGTTATGCATGCTAAGAGAATCGGAAAAGGAAGAAGAGACCTGTGAATACCTACAGGAAGGCAGAGGTCCCATTCATGGGCTGATAAAATGTCTTCCTCTACAGCTGGCTGTAAGAATAGCCACTACGGGAAATGTCCACGGAGAAAGGTATCTCCAGGGGGAAGCCAGGTTTTAGTTAGGGGAAGACTTGGAGATAAGTTCCTAGCTGTAGCTTAAGTAATGGTAGTTTGTTTGATTTGTGGACTAGGAGTTCCTAAAGATGCAGTGAAATGATTTGGGGAGAAGAAGGAGATAATGTTTAAGACTGTGTCAAGGACAAGAAAGTTAGGCACTGATTAATGAAAACAGGGATAAGCAGCGAGGTGAATTTAATTCTGACAGCCTCTTTTAGGATGACAGGCACCTGGTTTACCTGGCTTGGGGGTCGCATTTCCAGGCCACCATCTAGCACCCTGGGCTTTGAGCACACCTCACGCAGCTTGAGCTCCTATCACTCCAACAACAGTTCTCTTATCTGTTTACTCAGGTTTGTTAATCCCAATGACCACAGTCTCAGACCTTCAGAAAAAGATACTTTGGACGTATAACCTATAGTTCTTGTATTCTAGACTGCTTATCTCTAAAAATTAATCATGCATTCCTCATGGTGCTTAAAACGTCCATATAGAAGAATTTCCCTGCAGATTCAGGATAATTGGCAAAGATGTCACTGAAGGTGATAGACTATATATAACTTGGGTCTGGATGTGGTAGAGGTCCTTTGCACAATTTCCTTTGCTTTTTGAAATGTGAATTTCTTCTATCGATAAAGGCAAATTCTATTTTCAGTGCAAAAACAGAATGATTTTCGAGGGGCAAACTTACCACTTCTGTGGTGCCCCCTAGGGTGGTATCCTGTTAACCACAGAAATATATCAAAATCTGTAAGCAGTCAGCAAAACTTTAGGTTTTGGGAAGAACATTTTCAAAGACCGGCTCACTAATTAACACAAAACAAGGCAAAACAAAACAAAAGCCTTACTTAGCTCTCTGGGTTATAAAAATAAATTTTTTTTAACTTATTTATTTTTTGGCTGCGTTAGGTCTTTGCTGCTGCGCGCGGGCTTTCTCTAGTTGCGGTGAGCGGGGGCTACTCTTCGTTGTGGTGCGCAGCCTTCTCATTGCGGTGGCTTCTCTTGTTGCGGAGCACGGGCTCTAGGCGCGCAGGCTTCAGTAGTTGTGGTTCGTGGGCTCTAGAGCGCAGGCTCAGGCTCAGTAGGTGTGGCGCACGGGCTTAGTTGCTCTGCAGCTTGTGGGATTTTCCCGGACCAGGGCACGAACCCGTGTCCCCTGCATCGGCAGGCAGATTCTTAACCACTGCGCCACCAGGGAAGTCCCATAAAATGTTTTTATGAAAAACTCTGAAAAAGAGTTTTAATCCAAAGTCAGAAGCTTGTTAAATCTTCTTTTCTTTAGTCTTAGCGTGCAGTGCAATAAAATGCATAAGAACAAGCAACAGGTAAAGCTTTGTTCTTGAACAACTCCCTGTATGCCTGCAGATTTGATACTTTATTTTAAGTTCAAGGTTGGGAAGACTTTTCTTCTTGTTTCAAAGACCTTCCATAACAGCCTCTTACCAACACTTCTTGAGATAATATGATGACAAATGCAATAGAAACTGGGAAAGGGGGTGTAATTAGTATTTCAAAAGCAATTTATCTTTTTGAGGAATCTAAAATTTTGAATAAAATATTATTTTAAGACACGTTATCAGGGCCTTATAAGCACTTGATATCTCAAAGACCTTCCATAACAGCCTCTTACCAACACTTCTTGAGATAATATGATGACACAAATGCAATAGAAACTAGGAAAGGGGATGTAATTAGTATTTCAAAAGCAATTTCTCTTTTTGAGGAATCTAAAATTTTTAATAAAATATTATTTTAAGACATGTTATCAGGGCCTTATAAGCACTTGATATCGGCCAAGAAAGTTACTCTCCCCACCCCCCCAAATTGGAAAAACTTCTGACCTCATTTAAAATGTATTATTATTTTATATGCCCAAAGTCTACCAAATGAATTTACTCATATAACAGTGACCGTAGGAATGTGCTCTACTTCGGGGGACTTTTTATAAATGTGGAATATGGCCCAATGTCTGTTGCCATGTAATATCAAGAAATTGTTTTCAATAATTACAATTTTGTGGTTCAGAATACTCCCTCTGTAGTTTTGCCTAGGTTCATATAAAAAAATTAATATGTATTGTTGCTGAAAGTTTAGAAATTGCTAAATCCAGTTGTCAGTTCCCCGTTCTCACATTGTTTAACCACCCAGCAGCATCTGATGCAGTCGGTTACCCTCGCCTCATCTTCTTACTTGGCTTCCATGACAGGATACTTCCCTGTTTTCCTCCTACCTCTCAGTTTCCTTGGCTGGCTCCTCCTCTTCCCTTGACTCTCTTCATTCCAGCATGCCCCAGGTGTCAGTGTCTGGTCCTCTTCGCCATCATGTTCATTCCTCTGATGCTCTCATCCAATCTCACGGTTTTAAATATCATGTATATGCCCATGACTCCCAAACAAGGCCAGTTCCATGGATGTGCAGCCTGTGCCCCCCTCAGGAGGACCCCACACTCAGTTAATGCTCTGCTGTCAAGATCTTGAAAATTCTTAGTAATTGTTTAACAAGGGGCTCTCCCTTTCATTTTGCATTGAGCCCTGCAAATTACATGCATGTCCTCCTCTCAGCTTTATATACCCAGACTAGCCATCTCTCCAGACTTGTACGCCTAACAGCCTGCTCCACATCTCAACTTGAATATCTAACATATCTCAAACCCAGTAAGAACAAAACTGAACTCTTGAATTTTCTTCCCCAAACCTGCTCCACCTCTAGCCTCCCCAATCTCAATTGATAATATCTTCATGTTTCCACTTGCTCAGATAAACACTTTGGAGTTATTTTTGATTCTGCTGCCTCTGTCATGTCCCCCAACCAATCCATCAGCCAATCATGTTGGCTCTGTCTTCAAAACATATTCAGCATCCAACGGTTTCTTACCACCTCCACTGCTGCCATCCTGGTCTGAGCCACCATCAGCTTTTCCCTGGATCACTGCAGGAGCTTCCTGTAGGCCTTACAGTCTATGCTCAACATAGAAGCCACTGTGGCCCCTTTAGAACATAAGCCTGATAACATCACTCCTCCGATCAAAACCCTCCAATGCTTCCCCATTTCACTCAGAGTAAAAAGGACAAACTCCTTATCAAAAACACCCACATGTCTCTAGGATCTTGTTTCACCGCCACCACTGCTCCTCATCCTATTCTTTGAGCTCCTCTCCTATTATCTGCCTCTCACTCTCCACTCAAAAACCATCCTGGCTCCCTTGCTTTGCCTTGAAAATGCCAGGCTTGTGATCATCTTAGGGCCTTTCCACAGGCTGTTTCCTCTACCAGGAATGTTCTTTCCCTGTTTTTTTTTTTTTTTTTTTTTGGCTGCGTTTGGTCTTTGTTGCTGCCCACGGGCTTTCTCTAGTTGCTGTGAGCGGGGGCTTCTCATTGTGGTGGCTTCTCTTGTGCGGAGCACAGGCTCTAGGCACACAGGCTTCAGTAGTTGTGGCATGAGGGCTCTGTAGTTGCGGCTCGCAGGCTCTAGAGTGCAGGCTCAGTAGTTGTGACACACGGGCTTAGTTGCTCTGCTGCACGTGGGATCCTCCCGGACCAGGGCTCGAACCCGTGTCCCCTGCATTGGCAGGCAGACAACTACTGAGCCACCAGGGAAGCCCCTTTCCCTGGTATCTTTATGGCTGACTTCTTCAAATTTTCTCAAATTCAATGAAATCTCTAGACCCACAGTGACCATCCTATTTAAAATTGCAAACTGTTCACTTCCTGAACTCTCAATGCCCCTTATGCCCTACTTAAAATTTTTTTTTCTGCAGCATATATCATCTTCTAATATAACATAATACATCACCATATACTATACAATATTATACATTCTAATATATATACATATAATATATATACCCTATATATAGTATTTTGCATATGTTTTTTAATTTGTTTATTGTTCATTGGCTCCCCTTTCTAAAATGTAAGCTCCACAAGAACAGGGATATATACTATTCAATAAGCACAGTACCTGGCACATAGTAAGCATTCAATAAATATTTGCTATTAAATGAACAGTATATAGTACAATCCATATTTATTACAGAAAAACTTTAAGCAAGGGATTTAATCAATACGTATTTGAATTGTTCTGTCATTTATATAGAGCTCAAGTGATCAGCTTAGACTCCCTCTCCAATATTTAGCATGATGCAAAAGTAAAAACTCACCTTCAGCCGTTCTTTATTCAGTTATTATTCACATGAATGCTATTCCCTTCAACTGTTCATTATTCAGATAAATGGTATTATTCTCAAAGATGGTGTAGTGAGAGTGAGTGGATTAAGAATAAATCACTATTAAGTGAGATGCTCCAAGATTGCATGCAATAATGATGCCTATTTAGTAGCATCTGCTATAGCAAATGAATTTTGAAGTAACTAACTAAGGATGACATAACCTCTTTAAGATCCAACTATAAAGAAGCTACTTAGAAGTCTGTAGATAGTGGACTTCTGAGAACTGCAAATAATTTTTGCTGGTGAGTAGTAAGGCAGTCATTCACAGGAAGGAAATGTAGCTTTTCCCAAAGTTAAATCTTGCCATATTTTTCTTGGTGGTGAGATGAAAGGGTTAATAGTCTCTAATATTTAAAATAATTTTGGGGACTTCCCTGGTGGCGCAGTGGTTAAGAATGCATCTGGCCAATGCAGGGGACACAGCTTCGATCCCTGGTCTGGGAAGATCCCACATGCTGCAGAGCAATTAAGCCGATGCGCCACAACTACTGAGCCTGCACTCTAGAGTCCGTGAGCCACAACTACTGAGCCCACATGTCACAACTACTGAAGCCCATGTGCTCTAGGGCCCACGTGCTGCAACTACTGAGCCCGCATGCTGCAACTACTGAAACCTGTGTGCCTAGAGCTGTGCTCCACAACAAGAGAAGCCGCTGCAATGGGAAGCCCGTGCACCGTAACAAAGGGTAGCCCCTGCTCACCACAACTAGAGAAAGCCTACTCGCAGCAACAAAGACCCAATGCAGCCAAAAAATAAATAAATTAAAATTAATTAATTAATTAATTTAAAAAACACTTTATAAGAAAAAATGTTTAAAAAAATAAAATAATTTTGAAGCTAACTTTGTTGGTGCTTTCAAAGAAAAGTTACAGAGAAAGGTTTCACGTTTGAGCCTAACACTACAATGAAGAAAATGCAAATGAGCAAAGAATGCCCTACCTCTCTAAAAACTAGAATCCTAAGTCAGGCGTCGGGCAGCCTGAGGCAGGCCTAGGAATTGTGTCCGGCCTGGTATGAGGAAAAGTTTGATCTAAAGGATCAGTGTAGGGCTATATTTCTGCCTGTAATTTAATGGGGTTTCAAAAACCAGTATCAAGAGTTTGTGTGGTTGGAAATGAAAATCTATTAAGAAAAATTAACACATTTAGGATGATTCCCTCTGGGGAAGAGAAGAGGATGTTTCCTGTCTTTAACCATGGCTCTTAGAATCTTTTGTGCAGCATTTTACAATTTACATGTTGCTTCCATATACATTATCTTATTTTGATCATGACTAAGCTATTTACCAAACAGGTTAGATAATAAGAAAATAATCAAAATGAGTTTTTCCTTTTTAAATGAGATTTAAACACATTTTAAAATTATATTTATAAGTATAGACTTCGAATATATTAAGTTTCAAAATTATCATTGTGGCATAAAGACTATAATTTTTATTACATAGCACAGATGGTCCTCCTCAGTTTTAGACATGGTTGAAGTTAAGGGAAAATAAGGCAGAGTTAGCTGACTGGCTGTACCTTTGGGAAGCCCAGTCTGTCCCAGGGAATGTCCACAACTCAATTTTGTTGTAATGTCCAGAGCTGGTGCAGCTTTCAGGTCCTTCCCCATACTAAACAAACACTCAACAAGCCTGAAAAGAGTATTTCCCCATTGTAATTAAGAAAATTACTTCCTGTTTTATAAATATTCAAGGATTTTGTGACACAATAGAGGGAAGCAGATAAATACATCATTTAAATGAAGTATTGTGGTTATTATCAACGTATCTGCACAATCTACTCAGGGGAGTAAAACCCATAGTTTCCCTGGGGTGGAATCAGAGATGAACTTATGAGAGAACTGCATCTTTAAAAAAATCATTGCAATACCAGAGAACATGAATAATAGCAGAACTGGGATATCTGATTCAAATAATAACTAACATACTAGTATTTCTGTTTTGAAGCTTTTTAATTCATAAATTAAAATGTAAGACTAGGTATTTAATGCAGTTTAAATTTTAAAATCATACATTAAGTAAAATGAAAAATTACAAAAATTTAAACATTAAATATAAATCATTACCAATATCAGTGGTTGGCAGGTAAAACAAATGAAGTGTTACAAACTAATATACACACTACATGAAATAAAGAAAATGTAATCATGAAAAATAGAAGATGAAATATGATATCTTTTTTTTTTAAGAAAGATGTTTCTTTAAGTGACAATTGGTTTTTATTAGATAGTGAACTTATTTTTGTGCACATTTTTCCAGTTGCTGAGAAAGCGCTTTCTAATTCTACACTAGTTGGAAGAGGACATATTGGTTATTAGCTAACTCCAGATATTTTCTTTTTACTCCATCTCCAAATGATCTTTGTCTCTGTCTCTCTCTGTCTCTCTCTTGTTGACTTTGATGACATATTTTTAATAGCTATCTTTTCCATGGGTTGTGATCTTTTTGTTGACAGCAAGCTGTTGTTCTAATTCTTTCAAAAGAGATATTACATTTCCCTTTTGGCTTCTTCAGTTTCATAGTGGGATTCCATGCAGAGAGTTTCTTGCGTTAATTTCAATACTGGCATTTTCATATTCTATTTGTTCAGAAGTTCCTGGAACACAAATAAGTATTATTCTTCCAATAGGAGATTTTCCTTTCAATTGTCATTAATTCTTCCTCTTAAGAATTATGGAGACAGTGAAGAATTTTATCTAAACAAGTGAAACAGTTTGATTAGAAATTGTAATCCAGTTTAATATGTAATGATTCAAATTTCAGAAATTTTTAGAATAATGGTTTTATTCCAACAAAAAATACTGATCTTCTGGTACCTTAAAATATCATAGTATATGAAACACTAAAAAAATTTTTAAAAACCGATATTGCATTTACTTGCTTAAAAGTGAAATATAATCCACATAATACAAGGCAGATGTGCGGTTCAGTCCCAGCATTAAAAGAATCACAAATCCAGCAACCTGAAGTAATTAAAATAGAAATTCAAATCTTTACTATACCCTCTGAAGAAAATCCCCAAGGAGAAATAATTACTTAAAACTTCAACAAAATCCCCTTTCTTTATCACAATTGCCTGGAACACATCTGGAAAGTTATTCAAAAGTCTTCCTTCTTTGTTCATTACCAAAGTTCTCAGAACTTTCATTTGAACACATACAGGGTGAATTCTTGTCTTCCCATTATCCTTCACCTTCCAGAATTACCATTTGTTCTTTTCCTTGTAACCCTCCCCTCTTTCCCATGAAGGTCTCCTGTGTCCTCAGGTTAAAGATGGAATGGGAGGTAAGGGACTTGAGGTAGGTCCTATATTCTTTCAAGGAGCATGCCTACATTGAGAAAGAGGAAGATAGAACAGTAGCCTGAGGAGGCCACAATGTTGAGGGAGGGATTATTTTTCGCATTGCTTTTGAATATAAGAAACATTAACGTGTTTATAAGACATGGAAAAGGGGCCAAATGGAAAGAGAGACATTAAAAACACAGAAAAGATGGACTAGAATAACCCAAAGATGGAGGTTCCGGGCCTTTGCACGTGCTGTTCCTCTCTTGCCCGAGACTCCCTTCTATTTACTCCATCTGGCTGTCTACTGCTTGTTCTTCAGGACTCAATTCAGAAATCAGGTCCTACAGAAAGTCTTATAGGGTCCCCCCTCCATGTTTCCATAGCTACTGAAGCTCATCCTAGTGTGGCCCTCACCCCTGTATTTAACGGTCTTGTGCACTTGCAGACTCCATCTCTAGAGACCAGGTCTACAAAGCAATCTTGAGAAAGAAAAACAGAGTTGGAGGAATCAGGCTCCCTGACTTCAGACTATACTACAAAGCTACAGTAATCAAGACAGTATGGTACTGGCACAAAAACAGAAATATAGATCAATGGTACAGGATAGAAAGCCCAGAGATAAACCCACACACATATGGTCACCTAATTTATAACAAAGGAGGCAAGAACATACAATGGAGAAAAGACAGCCTCTTCAATAAGTGGTGCTGGGAAAACTGGACAGCTACATGTAAAAGAATGAAATTAGAACACTCCCTAACACCATGCACAAAAATAAACTCCAAATGGATTAAAGACCTAAATGTAAGACCAGACAGGAAAAACACTCTTTGACATAAACCACAGCAAGATCTTTTTTGACCCACCTCCTAGAGTAATGAAAATAAAAACAAAAATAAACAAATGGGACCTAATGAAACTTAAAAGCTTTTGCACAGCAAAGGAAAACATAAATAAGATGAAAAGACAACCCTCAGAATGGGAGAAAATATTTGCAAATGAAGCAACGGACAAAGGATTAATCTCCAAAATATACAAACAGCTCATGCAGCTCAATATCAAAAAAACACACAACCCAATTAAAAAATGGGCAGAAGACCTAAACAGACATTTCACCAAAGAAGACATACAGATGGCCAAGAGGTAAATGAAAAGATGCTCAACATCACTAATTATTAGAGAAATGCAAATCAAAACTACAATGAGGTAACACCTCACACAGGTCAGAATGGCCATCATCAAAAAATCTACAAACAATAAATGCTGGAGAGGGTGTGGAGAAAAGTGAACCCTTTTGCACTGTTGGTGGGAATGTAAATTGATACAGCCACTATGGAGAACAGTATGGAGGTTCCTTAAAAAACTAAAAATAGAACTACCATATGACCCAGCAATCCCACTCCTGGGCATATACCATGAGAAAACCGTAATTCAAAAGGACACATGTACCCCAATGTTCATTGCAGGACTATTTACAATAGCCAGGACATGGAAACAACCTAAATGCCCAACGATAGATGAATGGATAAAGAAGATGTGGTACATATATGCAATGGAATATTACTCAGCTATGCAAAGGAACAAAACTGGGTCATTTGTGGAGATGTGGATGGACCTAGAGTCTGTCATACAGAGTGAAGTAAGTCAGAAAGAGAAAAACAAATATCGTATATTAACGTGTATATGTGGAATTTAGAAAAATGGTATAGATGAACCTATTTGTAGGGCAGGAATAGAGATGTAGACGTAGGGAATGGACATGTGGACCTGGGGGGAAAAGGGGTGGGTGGGACAAATTTGGAGACTAGGTTTGACATAAATACACTACCATGTGTAAAATAGATAGTTAGTGGGAACCTACCATATAGCACAGGGAAAAGCCTGCATGTAGCAACGGTGCTTTGTGCTCGGTGCTCTGTGATGACCTAGATGGGTGGGATGGGGGTGGTGGGAGGGAGGTCCAAGAGGGAGGGGATATAGGTATACATGTAGTTGATTCACTTCATTGTACAGCAGAAGCTAACACAACATTGTAAAGCAATTTTACTCCAATAATAATAATTTAAAAATAAGACCAGGTCCAGTTGATCCTTGTAACCCCAACCTCAGGCAGAGGAAGTGGTGCACACTGTAGTAGGTTCTCAATTAACATTTGCTGAATAAATGAATGAATGCTTTAAAGAGAGGAAGAGGTGGGTTTCCCTGGTGGCACAGTGGTTAAGAATCTGCCTGCCAATGCAGGGGACACAAGTTCGAGCTCTGGTCCAGGTAGATCCCACATGCTGCGGAGCATCTAAGCCCATGTGCCACAACTACTGAGGCTGCGTGCCACAACTACTGAAGCCCACACACCTAGAGCCTGTGCTCCACAACAAGAGAAGCCACCGCAATGAGAAGCCCGCGCACCGCAAGGAAGAGTAGCCCCTACTCACCGCAACTAGAGAGAGCCTGCATGCATCAACGAAGACCCAACGCAGCCAAAATATTAAATAAGTAAATAAATAAAAAAATAAAGAGAGGAAGAGGTGGTCACACAACCATAAAAATAGGATGAGTCTTCTTCTTTTTGAAAGAAACTACTTAAAACCATTATTTTCGTGGTCTCTTTAACTAAGATAGGAATCCTGACAGCTCCCATATCATCTGAAGGCCCAAAGAGAAAGTATAAAAGGAATTAAATATTCTACAATTTAAAATAACTAATTGATTCCAAGACGAGTGGGCTGTGGAAGGCAGCCCACTTCAAATCTCATGTAGCCTATCTCAAGTCCCAAACATGCCCTTCTTCTTTAAGGCTTTAGATTTAACCGTTCCAGAGAATTAATGTTTGTTTTAAGCAATATATTATTTAATATAACATGTATTATCTCACAGTTCACATGGGTCAGGAATCAGAGCATGGGTTAGCTGGGTCCTCTGGGTCAGGATCTCTCACAGGGCTGCTGTTAAGGTGTTGCCCGAGGCTGTAGTAATCGCAAGGATGAGCTGAGGAAGAATGTGCTTCCAAGCTCACTCACATGATTGTTGGCAGGATTTAGTTTGTCACGAGCTGTTGGGCTGAAGGTCTCAGTTCTTTGCTGACTATTGGCCGTTGGCTTCCCTCAGTTTCTTACCATGTGGTCTTCTCTACAGGGTATCTCACAACATGGCAGCTGGCTTCATCAGAGAGACAAGTGGGAAGACCCAAAGGGAAAGTGTGAACAGGATGGGAGTCAGTCTTTTATAACCTAATCTCAGTAGCGACAACCCATCATGTTTGCTCTATTCTATTTATTAGAGTCAAGTCACTGGGTTCTACTCACACCCAAGGGGAAGGGAATATACAATGGAGTGAGTATCTGGAGCACAGATCACCAGGAACCATTTTAGAAGCTGCCTGCGCAATGGTGTTTTCACGTTTGTGTCATCAGGTACAGTAATAGAACAACAGTTCTGCAATTTACACGGATAGGTACATCAAAGAGAGGACCCAACCCAGAAGTCCTACATCTGTCTTGGACCCACTATGAGAGCAGGTGTGTCAAATCTCCCCACTGCTACATGTCAAAAAAAAAATCTGTGGGACTTTAGCATCCCTGACCAGCCTCTAAAACCACAGGGCACAACTTCAGATCGAATGACAGAAATTTATAGAATTGTACAAATGAGGCAAGAAGGATGAATCCAGGGAGTCGTGCCCCTCCTTGGTTTACCAAAAGGTTGGTAGGATTTTCAGGGGAAAGAATTAAAGAAAGAGGCTGAAAAGAAGAAAGGTAGAATCTTAGCCTACTTCCTCAGAAAGCAGAGCCTGAAACAAAGGCTGAAGTCTACATTCCTTTTTTTTTTCTATTTCTTTATTTATTTTATTTATTTATTTATTTTCACTGCGTTGGGTCTTCGTTGCTACATGCAGGCTTTCTCTAGTTGCGGCAAGTGGGAGCTACTCTTCGTTGCGGTGCGCGGGCTTCTCACTGCAGTGGCTTCTCTTGCTGTGGAGCACGGGCTCAAGGCGTGCGGGCTTCAGTAGTTGCAGCACGTGGGCTCAGTAGTTGTGGCTTGCGGGCTCTAGAGTGCAGGCTCAGCAGTTGTGGCACACGGGCTTAGTTGCTCCGCGGCATGTGGGATCTTCCCGGAACAGGGCATAAACCCGTGTCTCCTGCATTGGCAGGCGGATTCTTAACCACTGCACCACCAGGGAAGCCCTGAAGTCTAGTTCTTTATTGAGGAATGTGAACTAGGGAGCAGGAGCAAGGGATGGGGGATAGAGGCAGGGAAGATGGAAAACTGATGCAACGATGCGTCATCAAGTTGGCCATCACTATGGGTGACTGGCTGTGGGATCCAGTGGGACTACCAAGGAGTCCCCTGAAATGCATCTCAGGACAATCAATTAGGGATAAAAGGGGGGTAATATTCTTCAGTCAAATCCCATACCCCATTGCTCAAAGGTCCCCCCAAGGGTGTGAGCCCCACTACTTCTGGGTTGCATAAACATGAGCACCATGGTGGGTTTCCACAGTGTTCTTCACCATGGAGCCAGCAGACAAACCCCAAGTGGAGGGTGAGGGGCAAGATTACAATTCAAGATTATGAGCCCCTTAAGGTCATGGACTATGCATTTTTCATCTTTGTGTTCCAAATACCTCAAAATTATGATGGATAAATGTTCGTGGAATAATGAAGGAATGAATTTTAAAGCCTCTAGATTCACTGAATGTAGTTTGTGACTTACATGCTCCTTCAAACTAAGAAATTGTGAAAAAGTAGAAAAATATTTAAGAACCAGGAAAGCCATTTCTGGTTTATTAATAAATAGGAAGAAAAATATGAAGACTGAGTTAGTCTGAAAACCTAACAATGTAACACCTTAAAACACAGCTTTTGCTTTATAATAGTTAAAAATTTAAAACATTTGGTTGGTTAAAATAATTGCATGTATATTTATATTTTAGTCCACTCCACAGAAATTGGAAATAGTTTTATATGTGTTTGTAGAGAAAAAAATATACAATTACATAAGACTTGTTTAAAATAGTATTATTCACAGTGAGGTGTTAAACCCCTAAGGATATTCAGTGGTGGGTTCACAAAACTTACAAAGTAAATATGCCATATCTTCCAGAAACAAGAGTGTTACAATGATTTTTCCTCTGGGAGGGTGGGGAAGGGGCAACCTGAGAGGTAGGTTGGGGATGAATACTGTTCTCCTAAGTATACATAGCATAAAGAGGCTGTGACGGTTAATTTCATGTGTCAACTTGACCGGTCCACAGGGTGCCCAGATACTTGGTCAAACATTACTTTGGGTGTTTCTGTGAAGGTGTTTTTGGATGAGATTAACACTTAAATCCTTAGCCTGAGTAGAGCAGATTGTTCTCCCCAATGTGGGTGGGTCTCATCCAATCAGTTGAAGACCTGAATAGAACAAAAGCGCTGAACCTCTTCCAAGTGAGAGAATTCCTACTGTTTGATGGGCTTTGAACTGGGACATCAGCATTTTTCCTGCCTTCAGACTTGAGCTGAATCATTGGCTCTTTGGACTAGAACTACACCATCTGCCCGCCTGGGTCTCCAGCTTGCCAACTCACCCTGCAGATCTTGGGACTTTCCAGCCTCCATAATCACAGGAGCCAATATACATACGATAGCTAGATGGATAAATAGATAGATAGATAGATAGATGATAGATGGATCCATCTTCTCTGAAGAACCCTGATCAAAACAGAAGCCAAGAACATTCATACTTGACCTGTTGAATTAGAAATGATTCCCTTCCCAAAGTCTTCACTAGTATTTACTAACTTCGGTAAACAAAATAATAACCATTCTATTTCCAAATTGGCCTCAAACAGAAATTGACATAACATAAAAATAAATTGTAGAATCCAGGTGGTAGGTAAATTAATTCTCCCTGTATAATTCTTTCTACATTTCTGTATGTTTGCTAATTCTCATAACAAAATATTGAGGAAAAGAAATTTATTGGCCAGCCAAGATGGCTGCCGCCGCGCTGAAGGCTGCACGAGGGTGGTCGGGCTTTCTGCTGGGCGTGCGGAGTGTCGTCCTGCGGCTTCCAGGGCTGACCCAGGTGAGGGGGAGCCGCTATGGTCCTGAATACCAGGACCCCCAGATTGACAAGGAATATTACCGCAAGCCCTCGGCTGAGGTGACTGAGGAGGAAAAGTATGAGCGGGAGCTCAGGAAGACTCGGGGTATCAAAGCTGCTTCAGCGACGAAAACAAGCTCTGTGTTTGAAGACCCAGTGATCAGCAAATTCACCAACATGATGATGAAAGGAGGAAACAAAATACTGGCCAGATCCCTCATGACGTAGACTCCGGAAGCTGTGAAAAGGAAGCAGTTTGAGAAGTACCACGCTGCTTCTGCAGAAGAACAGGCAACCACTGCACGCAACCCTTACACCATCTTCCACCAAGCACTGAAAAACTGTGAGCCTGTGATTGGGCTGGTACCCATGCTCAAGGGTGGCCGTTTCTATCAGGTCCCTGTGCCGCTAGCCGACCAGCGTCGCCACTTCCTGGCCATGAAGTGGATGGTTACTGCGTGTAGGGAGAAGAAGCTCCGGCGGATGCTGATGCCGGAGGAGCTGTCTCGGGAACTGCTGGAGGCTTTTCACAAGCGGGGCCCTGTGATAAATAGAAAGCACGACACGCACAGGGTGGCCGAGGCTAACCGCGCGCGGGCCCACTACCGCTGGTGGTAAGGCGCGGGCGGAGGAGCTGGGAGGAGCCCAGCGCGCTCTGCTGCAAGAAATGGCGTGAGCCACCGCCATGTTGCAGAACACCTGTGGGTTAAGCGTATACTTCCCTTTCAAGGGCAGGCGGGCCTCATAAGAAAGATGGAGCAGCATGTTTACTGATTGTTAGTCCTTTCTTTGGGGGCTAGAACTCGCTCTCCCTGCCCCATCTCCTTGCAAAGAGGGGACGTATCAACTTGGATTTCCCCCAAGAAACTTAGGGCTCATCCAGCCCTTCTCTTCCTTCAGATTGGGGTGGATCTTTGGGTGATATGAAAGGAAGCAGCTTTAGTATCAGAAAAAGTTTATTAGAAAATTCTCATCCTGAGCTAGTGTAGCATGTGATGTGGTATTGCCATCCATTAAAACCAACTGGAGGAAACATGCTCGGTTCCAAAGTGGTCCTTGTACAAAATGTATAAAAAGCAGTTTCTGATGTGAAAAAAAAAAAAAAGAAATTTATTTAAAATGCATAGGTTGTGAGAAAAAAAAAAACCTTTAGGTTAAAGAGGAAAATGAATGTTTATAAATAGAATAAAGTGGAACAAAATCCTTACTAGGATTTTAAATCAATTGAGTTTAATTCAAATCCCAATTCCAAAATGGCAGTAACAAGATGCCATCTCAGCAGATGACCTTGACCCTTAATTCATAGACAAGAATGACACCTTCAGGTATGAAGTACCCCAAATGTCCAGCACCCTCTCCTACAGACTTACCTCCAAGTATCTCTTTTTTAGCTTTCTCTAGTCTCAGAGGATGAAGTGTACTGCCTCTTGGTCAAGACCAATCCAGCCACCTTGTCCTTGTTGCTCCTTCATTCTTCAAAGTCTTGCTCCATCAGTTAATCTCTCTCTGCTCTTGTTTCTTCAGCTCCTTTCTCATTACTGGTTTCTTCCCCTACAATATTTATGAAATGCTTAAGAATCTACTTTTCCAAAATATCCCTTCTTTGTCTCAGATACACAAGATAACTATTTCATGGAGATTCCTGTTTAGAAGATTCTGGGTCTTCCTTGGGTAATGCTGGTCTGTGAACTGTCTGTTACTGATCAGAGATTGAGATAAGGAAGTTTCATCAAAGTGTAAAGCAACTACACCAATAAGCACGCAGTTTCATTCAGCATTTTTTTTTTTTTTTAAGTAAGACTTTCTCAATGAAATAAACAGTGTGTTCGTTTATATTCTGGCACCTTACCTCACTATGGTTACGGTCTAGTAATGAACAGTTTGTGGACCGGCACCCATCAGTGGACTAGCTTGTTTGTGGACTACACATGGAGTAATACTGACCGGAGTGACAATAATGCAAATCTCACTATATCCCCACACCAACATCCTACCCCGGTCAAGTGAGGCTGGAGAGAGAATTGTCAGAATTAACTCAGTTACGTGTTCAGATTACACTTCTAAGACATAGATCACGTATGTTTGAATCAACATCCCTCTGGAAAACTGTTTTTCAAACTACAGTTCTTGACCCAAACTACTTCCTAAGAATTGTTTTATGGAACTTTTGGTTCAGTTATATTTATATATTTTTGATAGGTTATTGTTTAAAAATATTCATTCCCCTTATCTCCGTGAGTATATTTTTCTGTCCTTGACTTAGGGCTTGCCATTGACTTGCTTTAGCCAGTGGAATGTTAGATGTGACATGATCAAAGGTTTGAAGAATATTTGTGCAACTGGGCTTACTATTTTGCACCTCCGCCATTTCCATAAGAAAAATATGCTCAGGCTAGTCCACGAGTATCAATAATAGGATGAGAGACGCATGGGGCAGAACCACCCAAGCTAGACCCCACCAGCCAGGATCAGTTTATATCAGCTAACCACCCACCAACCCACAGACCCATGAGCAAGCCCTACCAAGATCAGCCGTGACACCCAGCTGAGTCCAGCATAGATCAGCTGACCCTAACCAACACACAACTGAGTGAAAGAAACGCTTGCTCTTGTATATCCCTAAGATGTTCTGGCTGCTTTATTACAAAGAAATAGCTGATTGATACACATTTATATGTCTGTATTGGGTTGACAATATAATGTGTATTGCAGTGGGTAACAAAGGTTTGAAAGCCACTGGTCTAGAAAAATACCATGTTTCTCCTGCATTCCTTGCTATTTAATGAACTTAAAGGAAGTTCCTGTCTGGGAGTGGCTGCTTGCAGTAATAAAGAATGAAGGTAAACAGAAAATAGAGCTGAGAGATGAGAAATGAGGGGTGGGGGGTGGGGCAGAAAGAGACAGAGACTTAATAGCAACAAGCCTTTATTTTATATGCTGAGGTCCCTAAAATTGACTGTTTCCTGTTGCTTTTTCTTTGAGAAGCTTTTCTCAAGTTCTAATACAATAGTATTTATTAATAGTATTAAGTTCTGGTTTTCACACTGGCATATATTCATTGTTTATAATCCATCTCCTTGCAGTATTCTTAGCTTAAATCATATATAAAATTAAATGTTGGAAACAAAGGTAGGATTTTTCTTCACAATTTAATTCATCCTACCCATTATCATTACATCTCAAACTATAAAATGTTGGATGCTTCACAGAGGCTTAAATATCTTATAATTAAAACACTTTAGTTTCAAAATGCAATTCATGGCTCAGAAGTAATGAGAAGTAATAATTTCTAATAACTGTCTCAATTAATAACTCCCATTATTATGAATTTTATATTTACCATGTTTTCAGTACTCCATTTAAGAGGGCTGCCCACCAGGTGAGGGTTACAGCAGTAAGACCTGTGGGGTGAGTCACCCACAGTAAGGGCTGAGGGATCGTGGAGGAGGTAAAGGCCTTTTTTTGTGGGGAGGGGGATTTATTTTATTTTTTATTTTTGAATTTTATTTATTTTTTAAACAGCAGGTTCTTATTAGTTATCTATTTTATACATATTAGTGTATATATGTCAATCCCAATCTCCCAGTTCATCCCAACACCCCCCCAGCCCCCTACCCCGGTAAAGGCCTTTTGAAGACCAACAAAAACACCCCCAGAATTTGGAACTGCCATAACCAGCGAGTGTTAGAGAAGCAGCAGTAATGACAGAGTGAAGGTTACCACACTAAGAATAGTGAAGTAAGAAGACAATCTGCCTCCATTCTTCTTCTTCCCTGGACCCACTTCAAAGGGCTGGGGGATGACGGGGGGAGGGTCCCATACCCACTGCAAACCCCACAAATTTGGCCTATGTTAAATAGAACCGCATTACTCTGATAACCGAAAGTAATGGAATTAGATCAAGATGTAGCTAAGAAACCCTGTATCCAGAGGGAAAGGGGGACTTTTTAACAGTTACTTTTTTAAAATCCTGTTTATATCCTGATAAATTAAGATTCTTTAGGGAACCTCTTTCTTTGTATTGTTATCTCTAGGAATATTTCTATCCAAATAAGGGACCATTGTATATATTTGGGGTGCCATCTCCTTGGTCAGTTCTGGAGAAGCTTTGATTTTACTTCTAATCTCTATATTTAATAATAATAATAATAATAATTAACTTCTGAATATTTACTATGTGCCAATGACTGTGTTTTTGTCAATGTCTAAGTGCCAAATTTATACATTATTCTATACATTATATTTAGATTACTATCTCCAATCTCCCAGAATTTATTTTAGGAGCCCCTAATCTCATGAGCAGCATGTTTCTGAAACATTTTCAAGTTACTTTCACAAGTCAATTTAATGTTAGTTTGCATCCGTTTCCGAGGTTGACGCATCTAATCTTATCCCCGGATCTTCAGATTACCTCACAATTTGGATTCTATAGTTCCCTACAGACTGATTTTAATGAATATTCGTTTTGTTTTGTTTTTTTGGCTGCGTTGGGTCTTCATTGCTGCGCGTGGGCTTTCTCTAGTTGCGGCGAGCAGGGGCTACTCTTCGTTGCAGTAGCTTCTCTTGTTGCAGAGCATGGGCTGTAGGCACGTGGGCTTTCATAGTTGTGGCACGTGGGCTCAGTAGTTGTGGCTCGCGTGCTTAGTTGCTTTGCGGCATGTGGGATCTTCCCAGACCAGGGCTAGAACCCATGTCCCCTGCATTGGCAGGTGGATTCTTAACCACTGCACCACCAGGGAAGTCCCTAATGAATATTCTTGCAAACACCTTTTTTAAGCAAGAAAAGTTGATTTGTGAATTTTCTTTTATGATTTGTGAAGCCAAGGGAAAGAAACGAATGAGTTGGTATATTCTGTAGCAGGGGCAGAATTAAAATGTAACTTTAAACTTTTCACTGTCTAGTCTTTTTCTTTCTTTTTAAAAAAAATTTAGCCAAACAAATCATTATAAAATCATATTTGTATGATTTAGAAGTTTAGCAAAATTGTTTAAATCACCTGCCTACTTTTAAAAGACTGTATACACATTTAAATATAATTCTCCCAGATAAAAGTCTATATTATTTTTAAAGACAGGGAGATTTCATAGTCTCCTTTCATAAACAATTCCAGAACTTAAAAAAACAATTCTTCCAGAAAATGCTCTTTATGTCTAACTGCATAATTCATTCCTTAAACAAACATCTACTATGCATAGGCATTGTACCCAATGCTGAGAATATAAATTAAGACACTGTTCCTGACCTTAAAGGTAAATTTCATTTATCACAGGTAGAAATGCCCACAGCCAAGTCATTTAGTATGTTGGGTAAGAAAGTCAGAATTCAAAAAGTTCTCAAAAGTTTCAGGTAAGCTAAAACAAGCCAGGTGAAATTAAATGGCAATACATTTAAACTCATTTACTGAGGAGGGAGGGGAGGGGGGGGGAAGGAAAATAAAAAATCTACTGGAGTCTAAGTGGGGAGAGACCAGGCAAAACACTAACAAATGTAAAAGCCTGGAGGATGCAGTTGATTCCAGATTTAGTAACCATGTGCAGTTGTTGCCAAGAAAGCTAATTTTAGGATGGCTTAATAAAAATATGGTGCAAAGAAAAGGGGTCAAAATATTTCCAATTGATTTTGTACCAATTAGATCTCACACTGTCGTGGGGGATGGCTTATTCTAAGTATTCAACACAAACTAGAGCACGTTAATAGGACAGTTGAAAAGGTGAAGGGTCTGAAAACAGTATCACTGTAGATTTGTCAGAGAATGATGATGTTTACCCTAAAAGAGAAGCTGAAGTGGGACATGATTGCTGTTTTCAAATATTTAAAGGACCCATGTGACACAGCTTGCTAGCTGCCTTTCAGTACTCATTTTTCCCTTCATCCTTAGCTACAGAGCCCTGATTCTTAGCAGAGCACTTTGACATTTCCCAGCCTCCTTTGAGGTTAGTGGGCCATGTGACTAAGTTCTGAACATTGATATATCAGCATAAATGGTATACGGTACTTCCAGAAAATCTCCTTAAAGAGAAGGGGTGTGCCCTCCTGCATTTCTTCCTCTATCCTGCTGTGAGGAGTGTGATCGTGATGACTGCCCTCTAGCAGCCACTTTGGATCATAAGGGCAAAAGTGACACTCCAGGAATGGAGGAGGGGTAGGAGAGAAGGAGCCTGGGTGCCTGACACCTTCATGGCAGTTGTCATTTCAGCCTAGGACTTTCAACTTCTGGATATCTTTTACATGAAAAGAAATAAATTTTCATTTTGTTTAAGACACTGTTATTTGGGGTTTTTCTTATATGTAGTTGAACTTTGGGTGCCAAAAAAAAAAAAAGATATTTTCTAAGACCTAGACATCTTTAAAAAAATGAAATGATCTACTTTGTGATGCAGTTACCTATCTCTGTATCTGTTTAAATGGAGGCTGTAAGACGAGCTTCAGAAATGGTAAATATTCCAGGGGGTGAAGAGAAAGTGGGTTATAAGACCTCTAAAGTTCCTTGCAGCTCTTAAGGTATGATTTCCCCCCACCCCACCTGGGGATCAGTGGCTCTAAAAAACAAAACCAATACAAAAACACACAGCTCCTTCTTCCTGTTGAAAACATGTTTGGACTGTCCCCACCAGACTTGGTCCAACATGAGTGGCTTAGTGGTGGGTAGTCTCCTGGCCATGCTGCCTGACTCTGTCTTGGAGTTAAACTTATTCTAAGACAGGCACTTCTAAAGTAAAAATAAAGGAGAACCAAAGAGCAAATCAATAAACTCTTCAGCAAAAGTGGTGTCATAAGGACACTCATTATGAACCTGGAAATGAATAAAACAGGACCTCTGTGGAGGTCCTTCCTGTGTGCCTATTGTAGTTGGCGAATCAAGGTGTAGCCCACAATCATCACCATGCTTAAATTTTTTTCCTTTTGTAAAATGAGGATAAAACCCCTATCGCCTTTCCATCTTTCCTCTTCCATTCTACTTCCCAGCTTCTAATAACTGTAACATTACTTTGTTTACTTTGTTACATTGTCTTAATATTGTTTTTTAACTATATTTACCTGTGTTTTGTCTATTGATTCTTTAAACATTTATTTCCTCGAAACAGTAATACATACACATGGCAAAAGAGTCCAACCGTGAACAGAACACACAAGAGATAAAGTCTCCCTTTCATCTCAGAGTCTGACACCCCATCCTCTAAGCATGTATAGGCTGCTATATATATTCATAAGTGTTTTCTAGAGGCACTATTATTTTATCTTTTACATTTAGGTCCACAATCTATTTAGAACTTTTGCATAAGTAAAATGTTCACATAAGCATCTGTTTGGGAACCCTATTCAGGTCCATTGGTCTACTTTCTAACATCTGGTAGTATAAATCCCCCAACTTTGTTCTTCCAGATTATCTTGGCTGTTCTTGATTTTCTGACTTTCCATATACATTTTAGGGTCAGCTTGTCAATTTACACAGACACACACAGACACACACACACAAAATCTGCTGGGATTCTAGTAGGGATTAGACTGAACCTACAGATCATTTGGGAGAACTGACACTTTTACAATATTAAGTCTTCTGATCCATGAGCATAGAATATCTGTCCAGCTACTTGGGTCTTCTCTGATTTCTCTCAATAACACAATTTTCAGTACAGAGTTCTTGTACCTCTTTCATTAAAATTTATTCCTAGGTGCAGTGGGTGGGATGGTGCCCCAAAGACATTACGTCTTAATCCCCAGAAACTGTAAAATGTTTTATTTGGAAAAAGCATCTTTACAGATATGATTAAGGATCTTGAGACAGGAGATAATCCTGGACTATACAGATGGGCCGTAAATGCCAGTAGGGTCTTTACATAATAAAGAAAAAGGGAAATTCAAGACACACACAGAGGAGAAGGCAATGTGAAGATGGAGGCAGAGGTTGGAGTGATTGTGGCCTCAAGCCAAGGAAGGCCAGCAGACAGGAGAAACTGGAAAAGGCAAGGAGCAGATTCTCCCCTAAAGCCTCTGGAGGGAGCGTGGCCCTGCTGACACCTTGATTTCAGACTTTCGGTTTCTAGAACTGTGAGAAGATGAATTCATTTTAAGCTACCAAGTTTGTGGTAATTTGCTACAGCTGCCACAGGAAATGAATACACTAGGTATTCAATAGTTTTGGTGCATTCGTATATGGTATCACTTTTTAAAAAATTCATTTTCTAATTGTTTAGTGCTGGTACATAAAATATAACTGATCTTTACATACTGACTGTATCGACTTGCTAAATTCATTATTAATACTAAATGGTTTATAAATTATTATAATTTTATAGAGACTATCACCCTTTCTCCAAATAACAGGTTTATGTATTTCTTTCTAATCCTTATATATTTTTACCTTGCCTTTTTACAGTCGCTGGGAGGTCTAGCACAATAGTGAATTATAAATTCTTATACATTTTGATTTTGTAACTATGAAAATGTACTGTCTGTTCCAAACTTATAATATAATGAAAATAATGTTAAAAAATTTTAATACAGTAAAAAAGCAGCCAAACAAAATAATCAACATCCTTCTAGTTAACAAATCCAAAGGACTTTTCTTAAACCCCTCTCATGACTCTGCATCCTTAGACATTATTAACCCAGACATTGCTTATTAACCCTTTTTAATGCTTGCTTCTTCCTTGTCCGGATTCTTTTCTTCCTCTAACCCCTTATAGACATCCCCCAAATTTTCTTAGAACTTTTCTCTTTCTATACTGTCCTTGTTCACTGTTGGGATACCATTTTGAGGCCTATTATTATTCTTCAGAACCCTTTTCTTCAGGGGCAAAACAGAAACTTGCTTCCCTTCCTTTTTTTAAAATGCCATACCCCAAGACCCCTTCTTCATCCGAGTAGAATGCAGTCTTCCCTGCTCTGCCTTCTTTGCTGTACTCAAGAAAATCGTGAAATCTTCTCACTTTAAGGGTTTTACTAATAAATAGAAGTTACAGAAGTCCCCAAACCTTCACAATGTTTTGGTCCTGATCTATATACAAAAATTCCTTTCTGCAGAAAAGTGGCTGGAAGGTGTTGCAAAGTTGGGGTGTCAGAAAGCTGGCTGGCCAAGCAGCCTCAGAGTGACATTTATCTTTGTGAATTCACTCAGTTCAGGGTCTGGCCTTTGTGTTACATGACCACAGATGCTGAATCATGATCATTAGAACTTGTGTATGAAAACCAAAATACCAATGTGTTAATTCACAATGAAAAATGTAACTGTCAAGGGAAACGACTATTCATTTCATTCGGCGAAGACATTCTCTCCTTGTAGAAAAATTATATGGGAATTAAAATAATATTCAGAACTGTATTTGGTAAGAAAAGGAATAAAAGGTTTAGTTTTATGATTCAAATATTTAATGGCATCATATCAGGTTTTGATAGAGACGAAATTACCTCCACTACCAAAACCAGATAGGTTTTGTACCTGCTCAGGAGACCTTCCCCTTTAGACTGAGACGCTGTCAAATACTTACTTCCCAGGCTTTTCTTGGCTCAATTCCTGATTTAGACATTCTGCTTTAGGGATGTTGTTTCTTTCAGTGAACTATTTTCTGGCCAGAGAGGCTTATTTTTGGTTTGATCCATTCTGCATTGACCTACTATAGAAATCTTCCAGGACAATCTTTATTTTTAAGTGTTTGAAGAATATCTTACTGTGGACCTCAAATACCACTCTGCATACATCTGCATACTAGATGTTCACAACAAGTTCTCACTTCTACTTACTGGTGAGCAAAATTAAAAAAAACAAAAACCTCAAAAAAATAAAAAAAGGAAGAAAATCCTAAGTAGCCCCCAATGCCAGGCAGCCTGGCGCAGAGCAGACGTCCTCAAATCTGGTGAACGAAAAATGCAGTTCCTACTCCTGCCTAATGAAATGCAGGAAAGCATTACAGAGCGCATCGCCTGCCAGGCTGGAAACTCTGCCAGGCTGCAGCTCTGGCCTCACCTCCACTCCGGGCCTCCGCCCTCTCCAGAGTTCTGCTCCAAGGCTCGACCGCAGGTCAGCGCACTGAGAAAGCGCCAACTGGGCAAGGACCCTGTCCTAATTTTATTTCACAACTGACAGCACCCACTCCCCTAATTAAATAGCAAAGACAAAAAAAAAAAGTAAGAGAAGGAAAACGGAGGGAAAAGGTTACCAAAAAAACCCAACAAAAACAACCACCTTTCAGAAATATACAGCTGTATTGCTCGGCACTGGGAACTCATCTCGGAAGCCTCAGTCTCTCCAGGGAATCAGGCCCCAGTTCTGAGGATCAGAAACAGAACTGCAGCGTCTGGATGGTTGGGACCGAGCCTACTTCTCCGGCCACCTGGGCCTCGGGACCGAAGACCTCCCTGTTACTCCGCCCGACTCCACCGCGGGCAAGCGCGCGACCCTAGCTCGACGCTGTTGGAGAAGCCCTGAAACTGGGCAGCCGGTCCTCCGCAGCATCTCAAGAGGGCCGCGCTCCCGCCGAGGTCTGCCCTGACATCTCGCCGCGCAACCCTCTAGAAAAAAGGGGGGGCCGCACCCAGAACTCGGCCGCCTAGGGTCGCACCGGGCCCTTTCTCAGGCCGGCAGCGTTCCTTCCGCCCAGAGAGGGCAAAGAGTCCGGATGCCTCGCGTGCGCCTCCGCCCGCGCTCCGGAGCGCCCCCTAGAAAGGAAGCCCGAGAGGCGGCCGCGCCTCTGCGGCGACTTTATTAGCGCTCGGTTGGGGTTGCCCGGTCCGTCGGCGAGCGGGACTTCCCCTCCCCTCCCCCTCTTCCCCGGCGCCCCTCCTGCCCTCCCCCGCCCGGAGGCCGGAACCTCCCTGCGGGGCGGAGTGATACCGGCGGCGCCGTAGAGCTCGGCGCGGCCGAGAGGGGCGCCGGGGACTGCGCGGGGCGGCCGGCGGGCGGAGGAGGAGGGGAGAGAGGCGGGGCCGGGGCGGGTTGTTGTGAGGCGACTGCGCTACTGCCGGACCGGGGCGGTTATGGCGGCTCCATATTAACACCCTCCTCCTCCTCCGCCGCCACCGCCGCCTCCTCCTCCTCCTCCTCCTCTCCCTCCCGCCCGCGCTCGTAAGCCATCTCCCCCTTCACCCTGACGCCTACCTCTTCTCCTCACCTTTCCCCCTCCCCTCTTCTACCATGCCCGGCATGATGGAGAAAGGGCCCGAGTTACTGGGGAAGAACCGATCGGCCAACGGCAGCGCCAAGAGCCCGGCGGGCGGCGGTGGCAGCGGCGCCTCGTCCACCAACGGCGGGCTGCACTTCTCGGAGCCCGAGAGCGGCTGCAGCAGCGACGACGAGCACGGTGGTAGCCTCGAACTCCTCCCAGCCAGCCCGCCTGCCCCCCTCCCTCCTCCCCTCCCCCAGCCCCCTCCCCTCGCCGCGCTCCCGCCCTCTCTCCCCTCGGAGCCCGGGCGCTGCGGTAGCCTCGAACTCCCGGTGCAGTGCAGCAGCACCCGCCGCGACCCCGTCCCTCCGCCCTCGCCCAATCCTCCGCCCTCGCCCCCCCCCCAGCTCCCCGCCCCCATCCGCTGCCATCTCCCGGAGTGCCCGGAGTTAATATCTTCCCATCCACCCGCCGCTTCTTTCCTCCCTTCAGCAATTTTCATATTTTATTAAGTGTCTCTTCCTTTTTTCTTTTTTCTTTCTTTTTCTGCCCCCACGCCTTTCTCTTTTTTTCTGTTTTGACCTTGCTTTGCAGATGTTGGGATGAGAGTCGGAGCTGAATACCAAGCTCGGATCCCTGAATTTGATCCAGGTAGATCTGTTTGCTTAAGCAAAATCCTGTCTCCCCTTTTCTGGGATTGGTTTAGGGTGGAAGGGGTAGAGGGCGGGCGGGTGGGGTTGGGGTCCGGGTGTGCGGTTGGGAGGAGATGCGGGGCTGGGATGGGCAGGCATCTTTGGCGGGGAGGCTGTCACGCTTGGCAGGGCTGTGACACAGGGCGTGTGGGCAGATGTGTGCATTGCAAGGTTAACATGGTTCCTTTGGAGGCCACTTGCCCGCTAGTGGCATCACCTTTCTACCGCTTGAGCCCGGGGTGAACGGAGGAAGACGGCCCCTCGGCGGATTCAGGGGTCGGAGGCCGGGGGTGGAGCGGCTGCGGGGCCGAGAGCTGGAGGAGAGGGTGTGCGGGCTGTGTGTGGAAGAACCATGCAAATGTCAGTTGCCACACCACCGGCCCCCGGGAGCGGAGGCCCGCGCTCTGCTAGGGCGGCGATCCCCGGGCTGCTGTCACCGGCCGAAGCCGAGGGCGAGCCCTGCCCGACCCGCGCACACACGGGATTTTCTTTTTTCTTTCTTTTTGGCTAGGTGGTGTAGCTTTGGTGGCGACAGCTTTGCGGAGTGTAGGAGCCGCGGAGCGAATGGGATTGGGGGAAGAGGGTGGGGAGAAGCCAGAGGCACACCTCGCTCCAGAGCCAGCCCTGGGAAGTCAGACCACAGGACAGTGACTGCAGCTGCCAAGGAGACATTTTCTCCCCTAGCAGCCAGGTTCCAGCGTCCTCTGCCAACCCAGCTTGCGGGCTCCCTGTCTACTTTTCTCCAAACAGGCTCTCTGGCGGTCACGGGATTTCAGCCTGGACGGGGATTGGGCGAGAGTTCCGCATATGGAGGCGCCCTTGTTGGAGCCTCTCGGAGTGGAGCGTATTTCCTTCTCCCCCCAGCCCACCACAGACCCTCTTCAGTTCAGGCTTTGGGCAGACTTTGAAGGGGCTTCCCCACCCCACACCCCCGCTTCTTGTACTTAGTTTTTGCCCATTGCCCGCTTATAGTAATGTTGTGTCTCTGTCAGACTCTTGAATTCTATATTAGATATTAATAGGGGTTACTTGTATTTCTTGGGGGGAAATAGCATGTTTATTTGATTATAGGGTCTCGATGGGTATTTTCATTCCTCTCCTGCCCATTACTGCAATGCAAAGTGATATTTACCAACCATTTAAAGATTTTTAGGGTTTAGACAGCTTTTCTTGTCCCAAGGGAGAGGGTAAAATAATGTGTGTTAAAAGGATTGTCAGCGCAGGCTATTTTTCAACAGGTAAAAACAATGATACAAAAGTGCTCACTAGATCAGAGTTGCCTTCTAAATGACATGGCTTTGATACATTTTATTCAAAAGCTGCCTTCTAAATGACGTGGCTTTGATACATTTTATTCAAAAGCTATCACTGTGTGTGCTGGAGGGCTTCAAATAATTTTAAATGTTGTGAAACTAATTTTCTTTATTAATGTAGCGAGTAGGTGAATGGCACTTTCACATTACAGTGCTCTGCCTCAGGTTTTAGCTTGACATTTGGAAAGTGCTTGCTCTGGCTTAAGACAGACTGAATTAATCACTCATCTCTTATTTTTGTACCCTGAGCAAGTCACTGGCCCTCCGTAAACCTCAGTTTCTCTAGCTGTAAAATGGAAATAAAAATACTTCGGGGAATTCTTGCCAAGGTTGTGTGAGTGGGCAAATGGCAGTTACTCAGTGAAGATTAAATTTCATAATTGTGAAGAATGATTCTGCATACATTTATTCCTTTCTGATTTGGGGCTTTCATTGGTATACTGCTTTTTCTGGAATAAACTTATTTCCAAATTAGAACTCAGCAGCATAATAAGCATACCTATCTTTTTGCCCCATTAGATAGGTTTATATTTCATAGACAACTATACACAAGTTGATTAAGGATGTTGTATTTAAGACCCAGACTTCATGCTAGACCAAATTTATGCATGCCATGGCCTGATCACTGTAGCAACTTTTGGAAAAAATTTCAAGCAAGCAAATACTAGAACAAATTTCAAAGTTTGAAAAGTAATTCATTGAAAGTACAGAATACTTTTTATGTGGTTTCACATGGCCACTATTTGTATTATCCAATTTACATTATCATATTTTGTCTAAGTAGAATATTTGAGGGAAAAATCACAAATATTACAATTTTTAAAGTTATATTCTCAATAATTTACTCAGACTATAGTTGATACTTTTTATTAGAATAAGGACAAATATGATATTCTTTAAATTCATCTACAGGTATGCCTCAGAGATAATTGCAGGTTTAATTCTAGACCATTGCAATAAAGCAAATGTCACAATGAAGCAAGTTACACGAATTATAGTTTTCCCAGTGCATATAAAAGTGTTCAATAGCATTAGGTCTAAAAATGCAATGTACACACCATTGTAAGGCAATTATACTTCAATAAAGATGTTTAAAAAAAAAAAAAAAAAAAAAAATGCAATGTACATACCTTAATTAAAAAGTACTTTATTGCTAAAAAATTCTAACCATTTACTGCAATAGTAACATCCAAGATTGCAGATCACCATAACAATGTAATAATAATGAAAAAGTTTGAAATATTGCAAGAATTACCAAAATGTGACACAGACATGAAATGAGCAAATGCTATTGGAAAAATGGTGCTGATAGACTTGATCGACATATCTGTGAAGCACAATAAAATGAGGTATGCCTGTATTCATTTTCTCCTTAATAATCTGCAGAATATTGAACCCAAGGACACAACTAAAACCAGTTATCATTTAAACTTAGGTGGGCTTTTCTATAGTTGTTATAGGCAAATCTTGTCAAGCAAATGTAGATTATCAATTATTAGACACCTTTTACAAGGAAATTTTGAGCCTGTATGCCATTCAACATAGTACCACTGCTCTATCTTATTCTAAGTGTTGTGGTGGTGTGTGAAGTTTTTACCCCACATCAATCAATATCATTGGGTGAGAACTTAAACATATTTCTTTGGAAGAGATAAAGAGGAAAAGATGTTTATTAATTAATGATAGAAATTGAGAAATGGTCAGCTCCTCTCCTTTTCCCTTCTTCGTACTCTTATCTTTAGTCTCATAAACCACTCAATCTATCTTCATGAAGATTGCCCACCCGTAGCCATCCAAGTCATTTGGAAGAAAAATTCCTGAGGTATCAAGATTATGATGATCAGAATGTAGGAAAACTAAAAGAGGATTTTTTTGTGGAGGATATTTTTATTGGAGGAGACGATAGAAATTAAGGACAGAAAGAATGAATTATTAATATGAGTATTTTAGAAAATATGAGAAGAACTGAGATTTAAATTGGAATTACTGAAGTTAGGAGATTAGGAACAGTTTATGTTAATTGATGGACCATTGCTAAGAATGCTGTTATAAAAATTTACTAAGTGGATTTTTGATTCTTTTTTAGGTGACTCTTTTCCTTTTGATTCTTTGCTAGGCCTCCCCAACTTTTATTTAGTGCCTACTGACTATGCTTACATCATGAGGAGCAGTTTTGTGTGGTGATTAAGAGTCTTACCTCTTATCGTATGCCTTTTAGCCACTATGGCGTAGTGACCTTGGATGAACTGGGTACCTGATATATCCAAGCCTCAGTTTTCTCATTTGTAAAAGGGAGACACTATTAACTATATGACAAGATTAAGTAAAAATTAATGTATATAAAGCAGTGGCATTCAAAATATTTTGCCTGCATACTTGTAGAAGAAATTTGAAAAAACAGATTCCCATATTTTTAAGTTGACATCTGTTATTTGTCACTGAGTTTATTAGTTGAAAAATGTAATCTCCATTGTACTGAAAATGTTAACACTTTGAAATAAAGTTGTTATATACTTATTTGAAATGCATCCAATTAAATGTAAATATGATAGTAATGTGGTAGTATCTATTTTATAAAATATATGAACAGGCTCCTAACATTGTTCCTTTTGTTTTTGAAATCATTTCTGTGCATTTTCCTCACAGAATTTTGTAATACATTTTTGTGCTTGGAAGTGCATTATTGATCACCTATCCAATTTATCTACCATCATAGTATGTATTCTTGTGAACAAAAGGTTCTAAGTGTTAAATCTCTTCTGGCTTGAGTTATTATAATTAATGTGTAATTAATTAAAACTGTAATAGTCATGGTGCCTTGAGTAAAAGAGAGCTTTGCTGATGTTCATTTGACATCATAGAGGTTTTTAAATTTTAGGCAGTGTACTCTTGTAAGATTTGGGATGGGTGAGAGACCTGCCTTTTTTTTTTTTTTTTAAAGTGAGGGAAGGGTGTTTGTGAAGAAGGAAGTCAGAAGTAGAATAAGTGTACAGCTTAGACTGCAGGTGAGTTCTCAGGCAGATTGTCTTGGGGAAGAAAACACAGGGAAGTTTGAAGTTCTGAAAACTGATTCCCAGAAAACTTACTCATGCTTGTGTACCTCTTGGAATGTCTTTGTTTACCTCAGTTTGAAATTGGTGAATTAAGTATATTTAAAAAATATTTGTAGTGTCTTACTGATCTCAATATTTAAGTTCTTTATATAGAATATTTGTTCCACAATTTCCATCAAAATCCTTAGTTGGAATGTCTTAAAGGAAATCTTAAAAGAAATAGAAGATTTATATTTTTGTACTTACTTTGAAACTTGCTATTGGTATAGAAATCCTAATCAAAATTATACTTTTGTTGTTGGTTTTCCCCAAATTGGTCTCATAAATGTATTTTACCAACTGCAGTTAAGGAGATCTAAAAGTTTTCAGAAGGCTTGAACTTTTGTTTCATTTAATACTTTAAAAAACTGATTGCTCAATAATTTTATTTTCATAACTGTTGAGCTACTATAGTCTTTTAAAATTGTGGTTGCTTGCTGTCTAAGTTTTGGTTTGTTTATTTTTGATCCATTCAGAAGCTAGGCTACTTCTAAGGCCTTGGTTATTTTGTTGCTGAGTCAAATTGGATTCTCGGTATTATTTCTGAATATCAGACAGTTTTGAGGTATAATCTTAAACACTGTTTTAGATAAAAGCAAAATAAAAATTGGGTTTATGTCCTTTAAATATTTTGGTTTACTTCAACTTTTATGATGGAAAGGGTAAAGCTTTACTGAATGCAAGTCATCCTGAGAGGTAAATTGTTTTTAATAATGCAAGTTACTTTCTCCTATTTTATAGGAGAGGAATCAGATCTGAGTTGTCAGTAAAACAAAAAAGTCATTTCAGCTATTCAGTTTCATTTTCAAAGGGTTGGTAAGAGAGGTCATCAGCCGTTTGAGTTAGAGCCCCATGAGATTTTATACATTTGTATTTTTATTTGATTGATAAGGTAAGAAGAAGCCTTTCCAGCGTACAGAAAGAAGGGGACTTAAAGAACTGTCTTCAGTAAGCATATAGTAGTAATCATAAGTCTTAGATAGTGCTTACCACATGCCAGGTACTTTACATATATGAATTCACTTCATTTTTGAACAACTCTGTGAAGAAGGTGCTCTCATTATCCCTATTTTTTAAGATGGGTTAAACTAACGCACGGACAGATTAAGTAAATTTGCTCAAGGTGACAAAGCTAGGAAGTGGCAGAGCTGGGATGCAAACCTGGAGTCTGGCTCTGTAAGTGGTTACACTCTTAACCATTATGCTAAGATATCTCTCATTTCCTATAAACATCAGTCATCTTTTGGTCCTAGTGGGACACATATATGAATGAAAATGGTGGAGTCCAATTCAAGAGTCAGGGAAAGAACATTGTGAAATGCCTAATTAGGCATTCTCTATACTCCAGACATACACACCCATACACCCATATTAGAAGAGCTGTTAGTCCCCACAGTTTGGATGCCAGTTTGTGTCAGAAGATCGGGCCCTTAATTACAGTGCTAAGAATTTTTGAGGAAACTTAACTATTGTTCTTCATGGGCGAGAATACAAAAAAAACCAAAATAGTTTATATCTGTTTAAGAAGAGATATTTAATGAAAATATTTTAATTCAGACTTTCTGTAATACAAGAATCAGATGCAAGGAAATATGTCTAAATATTAAGCATGTATGCTATTAAGACTTGAGACTTAATGGAAGCCTTTTCTTTGTTGCATTCCATGTTCTGTTAAGTAGTATTTAAATTATCTTACTGTCACAATCCATAGTGAAAAAGAATCAGTCCCATATTAAAGGATTGATGTTTAGGATACTCACTAGAAACAGCAATAGATTTTATTAATTAAATAAAGGCTTCTGATCAACTTAGATGTCTGTTTTATTTCCACTGAGTGGTTTAGCTATTTTGCTTTTGTGTTTTTATTTTATGTGGTTAAAAATTAAATATATATCTTAATATTTTTTAAAGAATTTTTTTAAAGACAGCTTAAAATTTATTTTTATTGAATATAAATTTTAGATAATGTACTTCTAACTTGCATTTTCTTAAATTCTCAGCTCCTATTTTTATCCTCTCTTATTAAAGATAGTTATGACAAAATGCAATATGTTTTGCTTTTAGCTTTATTTTGTAATTATGCTTTTTCTAATACTTTTATAGTATTCTCTCAATTCTTTTTTCTCCGTACCTAATTTTTCCTTATAGTAAAACGTACATAACTTAACAATTTTAGCTTCATATTGCACTAACAGTGTGTCATTCTCTAACTAAAATTTGTTGATTGAATATACAGTAGTGATGTGTTATGATTCTCCAAAAATAAAGAACGGCTGAATGACATTAAATTATTGCTTGATAGATAAAGTCTCTAGTTGGGAGTATAATAGTAGTTACTTTTACCCCTGGAAATGAATGTTCCTTATTCTGAATAGCTTATAACTTTATAAATGATTACAGTTTAGCCTTAGAATTGTATTAATGTTTTCTGTAAGTAATTTTGGAATTCTAGTCATTAGTTGCTGGTGGCTATCAACAGCTCATAGTTTTAATTGACTTGAATGCACCTAAGAATTAGGAAGAAGCCAGAAAAGGACCATCGAGTATTTAAAGACAGAACCTACTGGCATGGACTTGGCTCTGGGATAGCTGTGTCAGGCCTTTCGTGCATTCTGTCTATTCTTAATTTACATGCAGTTTCAATAGAGCTTGATTTTTCTGACTTTTTAGATTATAACAGATTAGAAATAAATTAGAAACAGCAATAGTATGCTTCTAGATTAGAGGTAGACTCTCAGATTACATTAAGGAGAAATAGCATTATTAACTTTTCCATGGTTTGACTTTGTTATCCTCTTACACAGAGTACAAACTTTTATAAATATAAAAAGTAATAAATGAAATTAACCCTAAAAAGGAATAACTGGCAGACTCCTAGCAAGGAGAACAAGATTAAATAAAAAACATAAAAAGCAGATACAGGTATTTAAAAATTACAATAATCTTGGCCCATTTAGATATGGGCAAAACAATTAACTCATCACCTGAGGTATTCGCTCTAGTTTTAAAGCCAGAGTTTTTAATGACTCCTAAGTAACGTATAGAAGGTTAAATCAGATTTACTACCCGTTAAGAAGTAGGGATATAAAATGTACTTAATAAAGTCTTTCTTTTTAATTTAAAGAGGGTAAGCTTCAGTGTTTGTGAAATTTCGTTCGTATCTATAAATGGTATATTTACTATATTTAGTGTATATCTGTTTTCCTTCCTTTGTTTTCCTGTACTTTGTTTCTTTGTCCTCTTTTGCAGGTACTGTACTAAAATAGAAATAAAACTTACTTTGTTTATACTTATTTTGAATGTAAAGTTCATCGTATTCAAAATAATTAATTTTTTCCCCAGGTGCTACAAAGTACACCGATAAAGACAATGGAGGAATGCTTGTATGGTCTCCATATCACAGTATCCCAGATGCCAAATGTAAGTTTTCTGAAATTGAATGTTTATGTCAATAGGGAATCTATCAACCAATTCAAAATGCAACTTATATTTGTTTTTGGGTCTCTTAGATTCTCATAAGAAATCAGTTTGTCTTTGTTTTGTTTTGTTTTTTTGATGGAGCTTGTTATGTTAGAATGTTTTTCCTTTTGAAAGATAGTGGGTTGATCATTCCAATTTGTGTCAGGCCCAGGAAGACTGAAAAAACCTAGGATCTGATGGCATTGCTGCTTAAATCCTCAAGCAGGGGAGGGAGTTACTATGTAGACATCTGCACAGGCTATTCCTCAGTATATGAAGCTGTAAAGAAATGCCTTCAAACTTCCAAGAGCCCACTATCATTACCATTTTAAAGAGGAAAGGGGAAAGAACTGACTTCAGCAGCCATCAATCAGGTCATCTTTGTGCTCTCCATTTCTGGACGGAGACCTTCTGGATCATTGACCATGCACTTCTTGAATCATGGTGTGGCTTTAGACTTCAATGTGATGTAGCGGACCTGATCCTTTGCGGCACATCAGATATAGGAAACGTGCAGGTAACAAAACTAAGATCCCCACCCCTCCATTCAGTTATCATTTGATTTATTAAAACAAACAAACAAAAACCACTGAACAGCTATTCTAGTGGCTGTAAAATAAGCTTGTCTTTTAAAAATATTTACTAAATCTTAAAGATGTCCCATGATGGTTTATTTAGTTTCATGAAAATTAATGATGTCCTATGTATCATGTGCATAGTAAGTCTAGTCATACTTATTGATGCAGTAAGAGAACTAAAAATTGAAAACGGGGTATTATTCTGCATACCTGAGAATTCTTCCTATTTAAGAGCTTCAGAATACCAGCAAAAAGTCTAGCTGGTAAAGTAGGAATTATATGCCCTTGAGGTATTCTTAACAGAAAACACAAAATTGTACATTCTGTGTACTGAGAAACCTGAAAGAGACGATCAGGTTTTTTGGTTCAATCTTCATTATAGGCAGAGGTTTTCAGTCACAAACTGAGCATTAGGGTGTCATTGGTTTTTGCTGTTTTAGCACTGTTTTATACAATGGTGCATTTCTTAGCAAAATGGAAAACAAAATTCAGAAAGCCAACATGTCCTGGTAGTGGTGTGTCCATGTGGAATATCCAACTGAAGGTACAGGGCAGTGACTTTCATCCCTGGCTGTGCTTTGGAATCACTTAGGGGAACTTTAAAAAAAATTCTATTGATGTCTGGCCTCTACCTCAAACTGATTAAATCAGAAATCTTGGGGGTGGAACCAGGACTTACTTTTTTAAAGCTCCCCTACTGATTCTAATGCATAGCCAGGGTTGAGAATCACAGGGTGATTGGTATTGTTCAGCCTTCTATTTATAGGACTATAAGACATTTTTGTTAATCAGCATGTGTTTAGACCTGTCATATGTTTAAGTACTATGGGTTCTAAATAGAATATAATATTTGGATTTTCTTCATCAAAAGCTTCCAGTCTTAGGGAGATATAATAACATCCATAAAAATTAGTTGTTAATCTAACAGCATTATTGTTATAATAGCATATTTATATATTAAACTGTGCTGTACTATTAATAACAGCAAACTCTTAGAAAGTACTTAAAATGGGCCAGATGCTGTTTCAAGCACTTTACGTATATTAGCTCATTTAATCCTAGGAGGAATAGTACTAAATATAGTACTATTTTTATCACTATTTATAGTGAGGAAACTGAGGTACAAAAAGGTCAAGTTAATTGCCTAAAGTCCAAAAACAAGTGACAGGGCTGGGAACCAAGTCCAGGTAGACCAGCTGTTCTACGATCAGAATTCTCAACCACTGCTTCTCAAAAATGTGCTTAAAGAATTTATTTATTTATATATATATATATTATATAGGATCAAGAAGGACTTAACGTAAAACTGAGTCCTGCTGAATGTGAAGTGGCAGATTTCTTAGCAATGAAGCCTTGAAATAGCCAGTATATATATCATCATAGAAACTGTGCTTATTTAAACACCTCTACTGGCTTGATTACAATAATTGAGGATGAAGAAAAATGGAATAGTCAAACATCTTTTGTATAGCTAGCAGGAAGAGCTGAAGAAAATTTTAGGGATTCTGAAGCATATTTAAATTGTTATTATGTATAGCTGGCAAAACTATAGATAAACCATCCTTTATACAGTAATCAGAAACGGGAAGGTAAAAGCTTTGGGAAAACTCTAAACATGAGATGGGGTCTTAAATAATTAAGTCTCTTCAAATAAAGACTGCAATAGAAGTTACCTAATATTTTATACTGTAATTAGGCTTTATTGGCTAACCACAGATTGGTCTTTTTTTTAATACAAAAATAATTTTAGTAATGTCAGTGAATTTAATAAGTAGATGCTGTATGGTCACAGAGATAACTCATACTAAGTAAAATTTTAAACCAAGTGAACTTCTGATCCTGGTCATAGAAGTGAAAGTCTTTTTTATAGTATTTCATGGAAAAAGACTTTGGCTATTTTTTTACCCCTAGAGTGTAATTGTTTTTAAACTTTGCTTTGTTAAAAAAAAAAAAAAAAGTCAACCTGGGCAAATGAAGTAAATGAGAATAATTAATTATATAACATTGTTTCATTACAGTGGATGAATATATTGCAATTGCAAAGGAGAAACATGGCTACAATGTGGAACAGGTATGTAGAGAAATATTCTAATATTAAGGTTTGCCTCAGTATTTATCAAATCCAAAGAACATCTCATGATAGTTTCTGTCTTAAGAAAGTGCATAAGTTCAACCACCTTTATAGATACTACAGAAGTCCTAGCAAAGTCTGACCTTTCATCATCAAGGATTTTGCTTTTATAAACATTATTTATCTCAAGGCCTTGAACATTTTTCTCTCGATACCTCTGTTTCTTATCTGTTTTGAGTTCTTAAAGTATCTGAAAGCCTTCAGGATTACTCTAGAGATGCTCAAGAAAAAGGGAACATTTTTTTAAGTAGAGGTAATTCCCTTTGACTTTTTAACCTAAAAGACCTAAAAGTTAAACTTTTTATTTAAAGAAATACTTAAGATTTTTAGATTTTGAAGGAAATAATTCACAAAGGGCTTTAAAAAAAAGATTAGATAACTTTAAAAGGAGATATATATGGCATATGGTTCATTATCCCTAGTAATAAGGGAATGGAGAACATGGAAAAGTGAAAGTGAAATAGAAATTCTTAAATTTCATTTCGACTAAGTACAAAATCAACCTTTATCAGAATTAATATAAAGTAAGTGAATTTTCTGTAACCTGGATTATTAAGAGCTAACTTTATAGTTAGTAACATGATTAAATAATAGAAAGTCATTTCAGTGAAACTGAGATATTTATCTAAGTGTAGTCAACTATTCTGTGGATTTTGCAGACTTTGATTACGTATTTTGTTTTTAAGCCTTGGCTTTCTTTTTAATATTTGTTTGAGAAGGTTAATCCTTCAAAATGTGACTATACATGTGTTCATTCTCATGTTCATTTTCAAGGAGTATTACCAAAGTACAGAAATTAAAAACTCACTATTTAAAAAGTTGCTGTATCTCTTCTTAAAAAATAAATCTTTATCCCCTAAATGATACTCTGTACCTTACAGTAAAGATAAAGGCCTACCGCTTACTTACAACAGAAGGGAAAGTTGTTGAATTGTTAGAAATTATCCATTTCAGGCTTTCCTATGATTTAGTAATAAAGTCATTGAAGTTATTAATATGCCTCATAATAATTCTTTGTGTATATTATGATAATAAAGAACATTAAAAAATATATGATATATGTGGTAAAATATTGTTAAAGTTGCAGTTGAGGTACTCTTACTTCTTAGAAGTATTTAGCCCATGATACACTTCTAACAGGTTAAAACATAAATATTTCTCCACTGAGTCTTGACTGAGCACTTCTAGTTTTGTGTTATAATTGATAGTCTCATTTAAGTATTGACTTACAGGTTATTTTTCCTTTTAACATATTTTTCAATACACATTGACAAATGAATAAATGTGAGTGAAAGTCTTCATATGAGCCTACAAACCTGCTTTAGTAATTATAGCCACTCTCCTCAGCTCACTTTTTCTAGATTCTACAGCAAATATGGTATGTAAGAACATTTACTGTTCTGAGGCCCTGATTAAAAGAAATAAATAAATGAGGTCTGCTACCTGGGCACCCCTGATTAAAAGCCCCAAACTGTGAGTGTATCTTCAGTTGAAGTCATAGGCTTAAGATTTTAACCTAATTTGTGTTTAACTCTCTTAAGTGTGATGGAACATAAGTCCATTAAAACCAAAGGGGAATGATTTCTCTTCAAAGGCACTTGGCATGTTGTTCTGGCATAAACATAACATTGAGAAGTCCCTGGCTGATCTCCCTAATTTCACTCCCTTTCCGGATGAGTGGACAGTGGAAGATAAAGTCCTATTTGAACAAGCCTTTAGTTTTCATGGGAAGAGCTTTCACAGGATTCAGCAAATGGTATGGTAATTTTGCTCTTACTGTGATTCATACCTGAGTGATAAACTTATTCTATTGTTAAACACTTCCTAATTATTAAATACAAAAAAGTTTTCCAATCTAATTTCAATTTTTAAAAACATTTTGAAATAAGTATATTTACATACAGTTTTATTTTCTACTATTCTAATGCATGATCATTATGTGCCATTTCATTGTAATAAATTAACATTTATTATGACTTAAGTATACGTTTAATAGAGTTATTAAATACGTTTGTCATTTCAGAAAAAAATCATAATTTCAATTTTATTTTTAAATGTTTCATTTTTCCAACATTAGGATTTTATTTTCAAATTTATATTCCTTTGGATATGAAAACCAATTTTTAGAAATTCTGTATTATTTCAACATTGTTCAGGTGCTGTTGCTTTTTTTTTTTTAAAGAAAAGCTATTTCTAGTTGTTAAATTTCTAGTATTGTGTCAAAATAATATAAATCTGAGAAGTTGCTACATTAAACTCTTTTAACTTGAATGAATGGAAATTAGATAATGGTTGCAGATATATCTAAAATGGAAATTAGATAATGGTTGCAGATATATCTAAGTGTCTTCCATAATCAAAGAGAGCATTTTTAATTGGGAGTGTGTGTCATTGTTTGCCAGTATGACAAAGCAGTACATGATCATTAGTCATTTTAATACCCAAGACTTTATTTTGTAGCTTAAGTCTGTTTGCATCATTTATCATTTTAATTTTATCTCTCCTTTCCCTGCTCAGAATAAATAGGAATATTTATTTAGAAATGTGAGTGACATAGGTATGGTGGGGTGCTATGACTATAGCTGCATTTTTTAGCTCTATAATTCATAAAGGTACCTGGGAAAATATTTTTTGTCTATGCTTTTGTTTGCTAAGTATCAAAGAATAATAGAAATATTATTCATTCTGTTAATCAGAGTTTATGAGTAAACTTGCTTGATATTAACATGATTTTTTTTTCAAGCTTCCAGATAAGACAATTGCTAGCCTTGTGAAATATTACTATTCCTGGAAAAAAACTCGATCTAGGACAAGCTTGATGGATCGCCAGGCTCGTAAACTAGCCAATAGACATAATCAGGGTGACAGGTGGGTTGAATGCCCTTATGTAGTTACAGGTATTGCTTGTATTTCCTAAGGCAGAACAATTATCACAATACAGTGTAAATGCTTCTTATCCTTACATTCATGTTTCTGCTCTGATGAGAAGAACTGAATAATCAGAAATCTTAATAGTAAGAACTCTCTTCAACTCTTTAACTGTTAATCATAGCCAGCAAACCTTGCAACTGAGTTATATGTGCGTTGTATTTCACTAATCACAAATGCTTCCTTTCAGTACTGATGTATTCAATACATATATTTAGAATATATTAAGAAATATATTCTCTGGAAGGTGGTCTTTCCACAGTTATCTGAGTAACTGAGGTCCGCATTATTGTAGCTGTATCTTTCTAGTAGTATAAAAGATCCTTTTTTCAGTTCTCCACTTGGAACACATTTATTAATTTGATATAATACTTATTATTTCAGTTCTCCAGTTGGAAAATAAGTATTATATCAAATTAATAAATGTGTTCTTTTTCCCAAATGATATTTCTTTCTAAATATCTTTCCTATTGGGTCTCTGTTTTTTAGCTAGAAATGTTTGCTTAAATGATTCTATATACTTAAAAGGGTAAATGTTTCTAAACACTACAGAAATCTAAACTATAAAAGCTCGTCTTCCCAAGGACACCTCCTGGGGAATATTTAGTAAAATTATTAGCCAGGTATATTGCAGTTTGATGAGAGCACTGGAATAGAATAAAAGGAAGTGAATTAAGTTTATTAATCTTTGGTTTTTTTCAGTGATGATGAGGTGGAAGAAACACACCCAATGGATGGAAACGATAGTGATTATGATCCCAAAAAAGAAGCCAAGAAAGAGGTAATGATAATCATTAGGGTGCTTATAATTGTTCTACAAATCCACTCCAAAAAACGAATAGTACTTCATATTAAGAAAAACATTTTTATATAATGGGTTAAAAGGTAGTAAATTTCAATGTTAATTGGAGGTTTTTGGAAAAACGGTAGCATCTAGAACTCCAATTAGCCAGTGATTTAAGTAATTTTGGGGTTATCTCATCCACTCCGAAGCATGAAAGCCCTGCCACGCTGCCTATTCTTTTTTTTTTTTTTTAATAAATTTATTTATTTATTTATTTATTTATTTATGGCTGCATTGGGTCTTTGTTGCTGCGCTCAGGCTTTCTCAAGTTGCGGCGAGCAGGGGCTCCTCTTCATTGCTGTGTGCGGGCTTCTCATCGCAGTGGCTTCTCTTGTTGCAGAGCACGGGCTCTAGGCTCACGGGCTTCAGTAGTTGTGGCTCGAGGGCTGTAGAGCACAGGCTCAATAGTTGTGGTGCACGGGCTTAGTTGCTCCGTGGCTTGTGGGATCTTCCCGGACCAGGGCTCGAACCCATGTCCCCTGCATTGGCAGACGGATTCTTAACCACTGTGCCACCGGGGAAGTCCCCATGCCTATTCTTTTTTTTTTTTTTTTTTTTTTTATTTCTGGCTGCCCCAAGTAGCTTATGGTATCTCACTTTCCTGACAAGGGATTGAACTCAGGCCACAGCAGTGAAAACCCGGAATCCTAACCACCAAGCCACCAGGGAACTCCCCGTGATGCCTATTCTTTAATCCATAGAAAAGAAGTAGAACCACCCTCAGGTAATACAATATTAGGTGTAGAATATTCTTGGAAAACATTTAGTTTATTCCATGTTATAACAAATTATTAATTAGTACCAGGTATACTGATAGCAGTGAAAATCGAAAGCTGCATCAAAGGAAGAGATGGAAGAATCCCCAACTAGAAGAGCACTCATATTCCTCAATTTAATGATAATAATGATGACTTAAAATCATTAAAAAGAAAAGTTTTAAATTGATATGCATGCTCATTTATTAAGGCAAGGAATTACATAATTGTAAAAAAAATAGACCAAATGTTGACGGGTAAAGGCTTGTGATGTATTGGCAGCTGTGGAATAGTGAAAATAACATTGAAAATTGGAGAATCTGACTTCAGCCAATTTAATGACTCCCATTCCTCCTCTTAAGGAACTCAATGCCATGGCCCATTCTGACCCTTGTCATCTTTCATCAATGAAATTTAATAAATCCTACTCTTAACTTGATATTTTACTGATTTTCTTACTACTGCTAAATGTTCTCAAATTCCTTGATTCCTTCATTTCTTTTCCAAGTCTCCTTTTTTCCCTAAACCGTAGACCAAATGACCAATTACTTAAGTTGCTCTCTTCCCAGTATCTTTGACTCCCCATTTCTCTCACCCTTCTGCTATTCTTTCTCTAACCCTATAAACCCACAATGCTGGATCAGTTGCTATTCTTGGTCTGGTGTAGCAGGAGAAAATTGCACGATCATGTACATTGTTGCTACTTACAAAAAATAGTTTCCAATCTCAGTGTAGCCCTTATTACCTCTCAGTTTTTAACCTGTAATTTTCAGTTTTTTCCATTGGTAAAATTAAAAGGTTTGTTCTGACAATCAAAGAGGTAATACGTATAAAAGCACTTATTACAGTACCCAGTACGTAATAAATGTTGAATAAAATTTATTATGTAAGCAACTATTTGAACATTCATCCTTTTCTACACATCACCTACCACCTCTCCACTCCCCTCAAAAAACTTAGCACATAACTTCACTTTCTCCTCCATGGAGAAAATATCAAGCAGGAACGCCCTTAAATTCCAGCCCTTCCCCTAACTCTGTGCTGCCATACTACCCTTTTTATCTGAGTATATTTACACTTAGGATGTTATATTAAAATTATTGTATTTTGCCCACTAAGCTGTGAACTCTTTGAAGTCAGGGCCTCAGTAACACTGGAACACCTGGTATCCCCTAGCACTTTACATAGTACTCATTGTGCACTTCCTTGCTGGTACTTGATAGGATCAGATTTTTAAAATGTCACAAATCCAGTAACATGAAATTACTGAATGAACAGTCTGAGCTGAATGGCTCTCTCTCACAGTAAGATAGGTCCCTCCCCTTGTTCTGTATAATTTCACTGCTTGTTTGACCTATCTTATCCCTTCATATTGCCTCTAGGACCTTCTGTTTGCCATACTTTCAACCTTTTCATTGCAGCCCAGAAGTAAGCTCCAGTCTTTCATTTAAAAGCATGACTATCTCTCAACCAGTCTAGAAAGAATTATCCTCCTTAGCATTACTTCACTCTTGAGTTTGCTTCAGTCAGACTTCTGTCCCTTTACTTCACTGAAACTGCTGATAGGTCAGCAGTGACCTTCTAACTGCCACATCCAGGGACTGGTTTCTCAGTGTACTCTCCTTGTGCTTCCTGTATTATTTCAAGTTATTGACCCCTCCCTTCTTCTGAAAATCTCTTTCTGAGTTTTGTAACACCATTCTATGATTCCTGTATACCTTTTTAACCATTGTGTCTCAGTTTTACTGACTTCTTTTTCTCAATTACTCTGTTCATTTTGTCATTACCATTTTTAATTCTCTCTCTCAAATAACTGTAAATTTTGTTCTTCTCTCTTTGGTCTTCTAGGTGACTGCCTTATTTTTAGGTTCTCATCTCTTCCCTGAATTACTGACATTTTCTATCTTAATTTACCTTATCTCCATGCCTCCAGACTCTGCACCACACCTTCCAAGTCCATTCTTCACCCTGCTGCCAAAGCAATCTTTTTAAAACCAAATTTACTGTTTGCAACCCTTCCATGGCTTTGTCCATAGGATAAAACAGTCTTTCTAGTTAGGCATTCCCTGCCCCACCCCACTTATTTCGCATTACTAAGAGAGTTTCAGGTAAGTGTTTTAGTTCTCCCAGCTTTTGTTCTTTGTTGGTCCATTTTTTTTCTAGAATTCCCTTTCTTCTCAAATCTGCCAGGCAAATTCCTCATAACTCTGCAACATGTAGCTTGTCTATGAACTCTCCTGTGCCTTATGTTGAATTGACCACCTCCTTAGTTTTCTTTAAATCCATTGCAGTACTCATTGAGCTAAGTGGTACTTGTTTACATCTGGTTTCCCCTCACCTGCCTACCTATCCCTGGGTGGTAAGCTCTTAAAGAGCAAGAATTGTGTCTTAACTACAGGGCCTGGTTGATAGTAGGCTTTCAGTCAAATTAATTTTCACAGATGAGAATATATGTTATGAATTCTTAATTACTGTACAAATATGAGAGATTAGGGATTTGGGTTTAGTTATGTAGGAAATGTATGTATGTGGAATACTGTTTTTTCCAACTATGAGAGATGGTACTTACACATATGGTCTTTTGTTTGCCTGTGATCTCATCCTGTTAGCAAATATAGTGAGGGGAGTAAAAGTTAAAAAGTGTTAAAAACATACTGCAAGGTTGTGGTGCGAGACTGGCACTGTTTGTCAGCAGCTTCATTCATTTCTCTGTTCTTTCACAGATGATAGGGACACCACGCAGGGAATGATACTATATCATTGCCTTTAACACACATCTTTATAGCTGCTTCTGCATGTTGTTGACACATTATATGGAAAGGTTTTTATTTTTGACTTTTAAAAATTATGAACTATACATACCATAGACTGTACAATTTAAAGAATAATAATAAAACAAACGCCAGCGTGTCCATGACTGAGCTCAAGAAACGGAAGTCTTTTGTGTATGTTTTCTTTATTGCACCCCTCCCTTCTTTCCAGTGGGAACCTCTATCCTGAAATTTATCAATTATTCACTCCCTTTTTTATAGTTTTATCACAAAGTTATGTATCTCTGAGCAACTCACATTTAGTTTTGTACATTTCAGACTTGACTTAAATGGAATCATATAGTATGTGTTCAGCTACCTGCATTTTTTTGTTGCTGTCCAACATGTTTTTGCAGTTCATTTTCATTGCTGTATTATAGTTTTCCGTTGTATGCATATGCCACAACTTATCCACTCTCTAATTAATGGACATCATTTCTAGCTTTTTATTATTATGAACAATACTGATAAGAACATATCCTGGATACATATATATAAGAGTTCCTTTGGGACAGTGGTTCTCAGCTAGGTTTAGTATTACCCACATAAAGGGCACTTAAAAATTATGGACGTGTTTTTGGTTGATGGGCACCACTGGCATATAATGGGAAAGGGATGCCAGCTCTCCTCAAATGCACAGCACAGATTGTTCCACCAAAATGCCAGCAGTGACTTAGTGAGTAATAATACCCTAGGATTGTTTGGAGTGGAATTACGCTATTTTAGGGTGTAACCGTGTTTAACTTTCCTAGGTAATGGCAAATCATTTTTTACATTTGATGTACTTCTGTTGAGCTATGAGAGTACTCATTATCCATTTCCTTGCCAATACTTTATGTGGTAAGACTTTCAAGCTGTTAGAAATCTGATAACCTGAAATGGTATCTCATTGTGTTCTCAATTCGTTCATGAGATTACTAATAAGGCTGATTATTTTTCCATCTGTTTGTTGTCCATTATTGTGTCTTTTTTTAATGCTTATTTGTGTTTGTTTTTTATCTATTGGTTTGGTTTTGTCTTTTCTTAAAGACAATGTATAAAATTTTTTTTTCTTAATGAATTCCTTATATATTCTGGATACTAATTCTTTGGTTAAATATGTTGCAGAGATCGTTTAGCAGTTCCTAGTTTATCTTTTTTTACTCTCTTTACATGCTTTGATGAACAGCTATTTCATCAAAAGCATGTAAATATTCAAACTTCAATATTCTTCTATATTTTTTTCTTTAAATTTTAAAGTTTTGTTTTTTACAGTTAAGTCCTTGATCTTTCAGTAATTAGGTTTTGTTTATGTTGTGAGATAGAGACCCGTTTTTATTTATTTGTTTTCTAATATGGAAGTGAGTTCATTTCTTTCAACTGGTCTGCCATGTCAGCTTCATCATAGATGAGGTTTCTCTATATGTATGGCTCTCTCGTCTGCTTCTCTTGTCAGTTATATATCCCTTGTCAGTCACACAATGTCTTAATTACTATAACTTTATAATAAGTCTTGATAGCTGCTAGGATGAGTCCCATTACTTGGTAGTGCTTCTAAAAGTGAAAGTCCTTGGCTATTTTTGGACTTTTGCTCTCAAACTTCAAAGTAAGAAAGTGCTACTTGATGTTCCGTTGAATCTACATATAAACTGGAGAGAAATGAAATCTTTAATTGTTTATAGATTAGTTTGCATTTCCTATATAGAGGTTTATATTATCTGAAAATAATAGCAGTTTTATTTCTTTTCAGTCCTTATAATACCTTTTATTTCTTCCCTTACTGAACTGGTTAGAATCACCAGTATAATGTTGAATGAAGTTATGATAGCAAATATTTTTATCTTATTCCTGACTTTAGAGAGAATGATTTTTATGTTTCAACATCAAGTAGGATGTTATTAAAGGTTTTTGACTTGCTCACATGACTGGTAGTTGATATACTAGCTGTTAGCTAGCATTCCTCTCTAGCCTGGTGGTCCCTTAGTAATTTGGTTTCTGACCATGGCTGGTTTCCTCCAAAGTAATCATCCCCAAATTTACTGCATTCTGTTGGTTATAAGTGAGTTACTAAAGTTGGTCCAGAATCAAGGAGAATGGGAGAGAGTCCCACTTCTCAGTGGTTGGAATGTTGAGGAATTTGAGGATATGTTTTAAAACCTCCAAGTCTAGAATGTCAAATTTTCATAAATGTTTTTCCCTGTGTGCTTGAGAGTAATACATACTCTAATTATTGGTTACAGGTTTTTTATGTGTCTTAATTGAAGTTTGTCAGTTATATGCTTGAAATCAATATTCTGTTACTGCTTGCCTACTTGCTATGGTTGTTTTTGTTGGTGTTTATGTGCTTATCTGATGGATTATTGAGAAATAATACTTTTTATATTTTGAAGCTGTTATTATTAGGTGCATAGAAATTGTTTTATCTTGTTGAATTGAACCTTTTATCAATATGTAATGACCCTTTCATCTCTTTTGATGTCTTCTACTTTTCAAGATTATTTTGTCTGATATAACTCTATCACCTTTCTTTTGTTAAGTGTTTGCCTGGTATATCTTTATTACTTACTTTCAACATTTCTATGTCCTCACATTTTAAGTATGTGTCTTACAGGAGCATATAGGTTGGATTTTATATTTTATCTACAGAGTTTAGCTCCTATATACCAGTCATGATCATTGATATTTGTATTTTTGTTCTTTCTTATTTTTACCTTCTATTTGACTTGCTTTTTCTGGTTTTCTTTCCCCTCCTTTATGGCCTTCTTTTTGGATTAAGAATCCATCTCTTGTTTGATTTTTTTTTTTTTTAACTGTCTACTAGTTTGGAATGGTTCTATATTTCTATTCTTACTGTGTATTCTGGAAATTTTATCCTGCATATTTAACTTAAAGCCTAATATTGGTGTTTTTAATGGGATTCTGATTAATATAAGACCCTTAGGCTGCTTTGACTTCAACCACTATCCTCTTGATTTATATGCTATTTTTGCCAAGTTTTAGTTACATCTTATTTTTTGAAGTATCTCATATTAAACACATAGTCGGGGTTAGTTTAGATTTACCCACATGCTTAAAATTAATTTTGCTCACCATTCTTTCTTGAATCTTAGAACTTTCTTTGAAAATAATTTTTCTTTTTTCTTAAGTGTGTCTTTTACAGGTTAATTTAGTGAGAGTCTATTGATTATAAACACAGTCAGTTTTGGAACATCCAAAATGTCCTTCCTTGTTCTTGAACACTTAATTTTGCTGGGGTTAGACTCCTAGGTTGACGGATATTCTTTGAAGATATTATTCTACTGCTTTCTGATTTCTGTCATTGCTTTAGAGAAGTCTGCTGTCAGGCTAGTTACCACTCCTTTGGAGGTAATTTAGCTTTTCTCTTTGTCTGCTTTTATGATCTCTTCTTTGTCTTTAGTGTTCTGTAGTTTCATTTTAATGTATCTGGGTATGGATTTCTTTTTTTAAACTTGCTTCGGATTCATTTGTACTTTCTGAATCCTGTCTTCAGTTCTGTAAAATTCTCATTTGTTGTCTCTTTGAATATAGATTCTCCCTCATTCTCTCTATTCTTTCTTTTGGGAATTCTTTTAGAAATGTAATGGACTTTTCACATGTCTCTTAACCACTCATATTTTCCATCCTTTTGTCTTTCCATACTTCTGTACTATGTTTTGGGCATTTTTCTCATATGTGCATTTGAAGTCACTAATTTTCTTTTGAGCTCTGTCTGATGGGCTAAGTAACCCATCCATTGAGTTTGTAAGCTTATTTATAATATTTTTTATTTCTAAGTGTTGTATTTGGTTCTTTTGCATATCTGCTTGGTCAGTTTTGATAGACTCATTTCTTATAAGAATATTCCATATTTTCAGTTCTTTTATTTCTTTATACACATATAACACATTTATTGTATTCTCTTTATTGTAATATTTGTCATCTTTGCAGATATAATTCTTTTTTTTTAAAATTTATTTATTTATTTATTTATTTATGGCTGTGTTGGGTCTTCGTTTATGTGCGAGGGCTTTCTCTAGTTGCGGCAAGTGGGGGCCACTCTTCATCGCGGTGCGCGGGCCTCTCATTATTGCGGCCTCTCTTGTTGCGGAGCACAGGCTCCAGACGCACAGGCTCAGCAATTGTGGCTCATGGGCCTAGTCGCTCCGCGGCATGTGGGATCTTCCCAGACCAGGGCTCGAACCCGTGTCCCCTGCATTGGCAGGCAGATTCTCAACCACTGCGCCACCAGGGAAGCCCTGCAGATATAATTCTATTGTTTGCTTTCTGCTGTGTTTCACTCATGAGGCTTGTTTGGCAGTTTCTGGTTGTGAGCTCATTTTCCTTGGAACATATTTGTTGAAAATTTTTGAGACCTGGTTTTACAGTGCATTCTTCTGAGGATAGTTTGCCTTTACTTCTGCTAACTGTCTGAAGGCCCTACCAACCTGAGGCACTTCAAAGTAAATTTTCGATTTGGGGTTTTTCAGGCCAGACAGTTCCTATAAATGTAGGCCCCAAACCTGCCTGGATATAGGCCTGTGGTTAGGGATTCTTAGGGAAGACTTTTTGGTTTCTTTCCTTTCCTTTCGGCCAAAGATGAAGTAGGCATGACTTTCTTTAATCATCCTCTCCCTCTGCAGGGCAGGAGCACTTTTCCTACTTTGCACAATGATAGAGTCCCCTTCCAGAGTTCTGGCTTTAACTTCTGTGCCCGGCACCTGTTGTCCATTGAAGCCTAGGCAAATGTCAGCTCCTGCATCCTTGCTTATCCCTCTGGATTCCTGCCCTCTCATCATTTCTGGTCTCTGAGGGATTTCCTTACCTCTCTGCCAGCTCAGAAATGAATTTAAAAGATTTAAAAAATATATTTGATCTAGGGACTTCCCTGGTAGCACAGTGGTTAAATATCCATCTGCCAATGCATGGGACACGGGTTCGAGCCCTGGTCCAGGAAGATCCCACATGCCACAGAGCAACTAAGCCCATGCACCACAACTGCTGAGCCTGCGCTCTAGAGCCCATGAGCCATAAGTACTGAGCCCATGCACCACAACTACTGAAGCCCTCGTGCCTAGAGCCCGTGCTCCGTAACAAGAGAAGCCACCACAATGAGAAGCCCACGCACCGCAACAAAGAGTAGCCCCTGCTCACCGTAACTACAGAAAGCCCGCACGCAGCAACGAAAACCCAATGCAGCCAAAAATAAATAGATTTATTTAAAAAAAAAATACTTGATCTAGCAATTTTAGAAGTGCTATACTGGGAGGAGTCTCCCTGAAAATCAAATCTGCCATGTGTTGCTTTGAGTTGAGTTTTAAGCAACAAAGTGGATTATACTTCACTATACAATTATTTTGTGACTTTTCTTGGAGTTTCTTTTCTAAAGAATTGGATTATTAAGTCTCTTCAGTGAAATAGCCTTCAGCCTAATGGACACAAGTTTCTAATGGATTCCTGTCTCAGAAGCACAGAATAACATTGTATTTTTACATCACAGTTTAAGAATATTGCAAGTAATAATGAAATCCTCCTTAAGAGTTCATGGTGATCATTGTTAGAACTTTTCTAACCTCTTCCAAAATGCAAATTTGAACTTTATTTTATTCGCAGATAAATAGACTTGTAGTTTAGAAATGTTGTTAGGATTAAAATAATCCTGTGCCCTTTTTAATTTTTACAAGGCATAGTTCTCTTTCAGCAACTCTAAAGTGAGAATGAAATGTTATCTCTTTTTTACCAGTTGTCTAATTTGCCACTTGTCATGATTCCTAATTTGCCCCTTTTTTTACTTTCTTTAAAACTTTGCACTTAATAAGTTATAGCTTCCCCCTCCCCCCTTTATTGCTGAGGGAAAATATATCCCATCTTGAAATCTTGAAGCAAACAGAAATAGTTTAGAGTCCACCTTATTTTTTCATTTGTTCATAGTCCTCTGGGCATAGAAACCAAACATTTTATTGAGTGGATTAATCAAAGATACATTATGTTATATGCGCATTTCCCCCTAATTGATGAGTTGCTGTGTGTGTGTGCATTTGGACTCGTATGTAATATAATTGGTTAGAAGCATTTTGTAGGTGTACTTAGTGTAACAGATACTTCTATTAGTAATAGACTGTTTTCAGTTTATACATTTGTAAAAACCAAATGACCTATTATTCTGTCTTTATTCTTCCAGGGTAATACTGACCAACCTGTCCAAACAAGCAAGATTGGACTTGGGAGGAGAGAATATCAGAGTTTACAACACCGCCATCATTCTCAGCGTTCTAAGTGCCGTCCACCTAAGGGCATGTATTTAACCCAGGAAGATGTGGTAGCTGTTTCCTGTAGCCCCAATGCAGCCAACACCATCCTGAGGCAACTGGACATGGAGTTGATCTCTTTAAAACGTCAGGTATTTTATAAAAATCATATTTTTTGATGATTCTATCTATTTTGCTTATATACTTTTATCTCAGTAAACTCAAGTATTTTTGCAGATTTTCTCAGCCACCTATTTACATAAGTTTTGTTTTTTTATTTACCTTGTTTTCAAGTTATAAGACGCCTCTGTCTTTCTAGATTTGAATCCCAGCATTGCTACCTGTTAGCTTTATGATGTTGGGAAATAAAGTCTCTATAAGCTTCAATTTTTTATTTGTAAAATTGGGCATAATAATCATACTTCTTTCACAGGTTATTGGGAATTATTTGAGATAATACATGTAGATTGCTCAGCAGTGTTTGGCACGTTTTGAATGCTCAGTGAATAATGGCTGCCCTCTTCATTATCATCATTATCACCAGTAGTCATAGCAGCAGTATTATTTAAAAGTATCATTATCATAATCAGGTAGTGGTTAAGTTAGGTTTTAGAGTCAGTGCTCCTAAGTTCTAACCCTAGCTACACTGTCTACTTCCTGCGCAACCATAGAGGAGCTTGTTTAACTTCTCTCAACTTCAGTTTACCATCTCAAAATGAGGATAATAATATTTTGCTTGGGAGGAATTAAACAAGATAGTATATGGTAAGTGCTTAAAACATTACTGCCTTGCACATAATATGTACTCAATTAATGGTTGTTATTAGGTCTCCGGTCTTTCTCAGTCATGTTTTCCTTTATTTATTTATTTGTTTGTTTCTCTTGTTGTTTTAGGTACTCTTCTAAGTCTGTACTTTCTTGCTCTAAATTAACCAGCCTTACACTATTTGCCAGTGACTTCTGAGTCTACTTCTCAAGCTGTGGCTTTTCTCCCAAGCTCTATAGCTACATTTCCAGCTACGAGCTAGACATCTCATCTCACCCCCAAAAGATTTCTTTCTGTGTTCCTTGTCTGTTGAAACATCTGAATCATCTTTGACTCATCCCTTGCCTTTATCACTCCCCCAACACACACAGACATAAGTGGTAAGTTATGTGAGTTTCATCTCTGAAATTTCCTTTAAATCAATCCCCTGATGTTTAATCTCATCCCTACTACCCTTGTTCAGGCCCTTATCACCTCTTATCTGACAATCCCTGTCTTGTTGATTCTCCTTGCTGTCCATCTCTCTTCAGCTCTATGTTACGCATTGTTATCAGTGTTATCCTTTTAAAATTCTGGTATAATCCAGATGACTCATCTTAAAGCTCTTCATTAATTTCCACTTGCCTTTAGCAGGTTACAGCAGAGGGAGACAGGAATTTATAGGAAGGTCATGTTAAGAAATTTAAAATTCATCATGAGTTAGGAAACCACTGAAGGATTTAAAAGAAGTATAACAGGGTCATATTTACGTTTTTCAGCTCTATCTCTTCGTTTTTTTTTTTCAGTAGTTGCTCTAGGGGTTATAATATGCATCCTTAGCTTACAGTGTCATCCTTGCTTAGATATTACAATATGCATCCTTAGAGTTAATATTATACCACTTCACATATAATGTAAGAACCTTGCAACAGGGTAGTATGGACCAAGATAGTTTTTCTCTATACCAAACATTCAGATTTCTCTATCCCTTGACCCTGGTTACTCACCCAAACTGCTTTTATATTTCTCTTTTCTTCTCCAGCAAACTTCCTGAATAAATATCTACCACATTAGCTTACTCTGCTTTCTTACCACTTATTCTCAGAGGCTTCCCAATCTAATTTCTGCCCTACATCCCATCCCAGTTCTGCCACTGAAAAAGCTATCTTAAGACTGTTTATGAACAAGTTGCCAGGTCTAATGCCCTCTTCTTGGTTCTTACCTCTTTTGGCAACCACTTCTTCCTTCTTAGAATTCCTTTGTTTTGACTTATATGACCCTGGACTCTCAAGTATATATAAAGTATATATTTGATTGAATGCTTTGCCTTTAGTCGAAACATACTTGTGTGCAAGAATCCCATCTTCCAACCCACAGCACTCCTTCTCTTTAGAGAACTTCTGAAACACTTTGCCTGTGATATTTTTAAAGTGCTCAGAATTTTCTTAAGTAATGAAGGAATAAAATGTACTCAGTCACCTGTAATTATACTTAATCCTCAACACTACTACTTCACTACTACCTCACTTAAGACTATTTTTATTGATTTTTTTAATTAATTTATTTTTTTAATTTATTTATTATTTTTGGCTGTGTTGGGTCTTCGTTGCTGCACGCAGACTTTCTCTAGTTGCCGCGAGCGGGGGCTACTCTTCATTGTGGTGCGCGAGCTTCTCACTGCGGTGGCTTCTCTTGTTGCGGAGCATGGGCTCTAGGCGCGCGGGCTTCAGTAGATGCGGCACGTGGGCTCAGTAGTTGTGGCTCGCGGGCTCTAGAGCGCAGGCTCAGTGATTGTGGCGCACGGGCTTAGTTGCACTGCAGCATGTGGGATCTTCCCAGACCAGGGCTCGAACCCATGTCCCCTGCATTGGCAGGCAGATTCTCAACCACTGCGCCACGAGGGAAGTCCTATTGATTTTTATAAAGGAACTTTTTTAAAGCTTTAAGTTCCTTTCTTGGATATTCGTTTGATGTGTAACATAGTAAAGATTTGCACTCTTGGATTTGCAAATTCTACCACTTTTATATCCCAGACGCATCTCATAAGCAGTGTCCAGACTGAATTCTTCCGTGCCCACTAGTTATCTGTTCCTCTTTTTGCATTCCCTGTCTGGTTGAATAGCACCACGTACACTCAGTTACTCAAACCAGTGACCAAAGAGTTATCCTTGATTCCTCCTCCTCCCTAATTCTCCACAATCAGTTGTTTACAAAGACATCTTAATTTTGTTTCCAAGTTATTCCTTAACCCGTCTCTGTGCACCACAGCCACTGCCACCCCTTCATTTCTACTGTTTAAATCGAAGTCCTCAACGTTTCTCATTCGGATTGTTACATTAACTTCTATCTTCTTCACCCCATTCTATTCTCCAGATTACTACTGGAATTATCATTATAAAAGTGAAATATGGTTATGTTGCTCCCTTGCTTAAGGTTTCCTTCAATCTTTAGGCAAGATTCAAATTCTTTGGTCTGGCCCCAGCCTAACTGCTTGCCGCTGCTTTAGGGCTGTCGTGTCTTTCTAATGCTATTCTTCCTGGAAGACATTCCTTCCCCACAATCTTGTCTACCTGCTTCATTGTTATTAATCCATTAAAACCAAATACAGTATGCTAACACATATATATGGAATCTAAGGGAAAATAAAGGTCATGAAGAACCTAGTGGCAAGACGGGAATAAAGACACAGACCTACCAGAGAATGGACTTGAGGATATGGGGAGGGGGAGGGGTAAGATGTGACAGGGTGAGAGAGTGGCATAGACATATATACACTACCAAATGTAAAATAGATAGCTAGTGGGAAGCAGCCGCATAGCACAGGGAGATCAGCTTGGTGCTTTGTGACCACCTAGAGGGTTGGGATAGGGAGGGTGGGAGGGAGGGAGATGCAAGAGGGAAGAGATATGGGAACATATGTATATGTATAACTGATTCACTTTGTTATAAAGCAGAAACTAACACACCATTGTAAAGCAATTATACTCCAATAAAGATGTTTAAAAAAAAAAAAAACAACTCAATTTAGGTGTCATCTCCTCTGGAAAACTTTCCCTAATCTTCCCCATGATCCACACCTGCTAACACATGCAAACACACTCTCTTCTTTCTCTCTCCAAGATTAGGTGAGGTGTTTTAGCACTTATCATACTTTTATATTTATTTATCTCCCCACTAATCTATGAAATCCCTAAAAACTGAGACTTCACATTTTATCTCTGTATATCTATCTAACGTGGCTGATCAATTAACCGCATTTGAACCAACCTAGATTTATACATTTTAGCTTTGTTTTTAAGATCTTAGGTGAAAAAAAATTTTGCACATCACTTTGTAAATATCAGATTGTCCATACTGGAAAAACAAGAATAGAAAAAAACTAAACAAATGAACAAACAAAAAATCCTAACCCTTAATATTCTAGGTAGAGATTAACAAAATTGCTAGTGGAATAGTAGTTTAAAACTTGGCATGGTTCAAAATCAGGTTCTACCTCCTATTTCTATAGCCTTGGGAGTTTCTTAATTTCTCTGTACCTTACCTTCCTCATCATTAAATTGTTACAATAGAAATAGAGTCAGTTCTGCTATAATGCTTGTTTTGAAAACATGATTTTTTTCCAACACAGTTGATATACTAGGGAACAGTTTGAACATAATGTGACTTTTGCCTTTGCTTACATGTGATTTTTGTTAGGGAAGAACTACATCTTGCTGAGTACATGCCCACACACTTCAGATGTATACCAGCTACCTCAATTCACTGTGTGTTATGTGCCATCCACATCCACATCTGGTGTTAAAACTTTTTATCTTTTTTCAAATAACCCTTCTTCTACCACTTCCCAATGACTCACAAATTGCAGTTATTTTGACACCCACTTACGTAAGCAACCGTTTAAGGTAAAGTATCATCTTTATTGTAACACCTGTGAATTTCTTTACTATTTAGAGTGTATAAAAACTATGCTATCATTTTTATTAGGTGTCTATCTTACATGTCACTGATGAAGTTTTTAAGTGTTCTGTCCCAAGCTCCTTTTCCGCATAAGCCCTGTGGTTTTTATTGTGCAGTTTTGCATAGTACAGTGGCTTTTGAGAATGCGTATGTCAGGTTATAACAGAACTGATTGTACTTACTTCACAGAGTAGTTATGAGAATTAAGTGATTTATTACGTATGATGCACTGACAATGATGCTTAACATAATAAACACCTAATAAATATTATCCACTGTCATCATTATTATTCTTATTAGAATAATTGTTATTTGGTCAAAGCATTATGGTAGTGAGAAATATTGGTGGAATTTAATCCCTATATATACCAGTTGTCTTGGATTATAAGAGACATTGTTACAGATATTCAAACACTATGATTTATGAGTCTGTTAGATATGTATATAGTTGATGTGTATATTACTTGAATGAGTGTTGTATCACACCCTAAGTGTGATAAGTGTCCTATCCTCACGAACTTCAATTTAACAGGGTGATGATATATATCCTTTTCACTTATTGAATACTCAAAAATTCACCTAAGTAGATGATCTGATTCATATTTTGGGTTATTTTGTTGAAGGTTCAGAATGCTAAGCAAGTAAACAGTGCACTTAAACAGAAAATGGAAGGTGGAATTGAAGAATTCAAACCTCCTGAGGTATGTTATTGAAGAGTACATGTGCTAAGTACAGTGAAACCTTGTTCTTTGAGTTATCCAGTGTTCAACTACTATTTTGGTTACGTGTTAATACTTTGAAGGTTTTATAATATGGATAATTTATTATGTCTCTATTTTGTCATTTAGATAGTTACTCTCTTGAGACTTGGCTAATGATTTACATTAAATCATTTCGTTCCTGTCCTTAGCACTTCCTATCAAGCAAAGTAATTAGGGAAAATAGTGATACTAATAGGCCCAGTGCATGTGAAACTAGAAGGTCATTAATGAACAAGCCAGGGCATTTTTAGGTCTAGAGCAGTGTTTGTTCAAAGCCCTTTCCTACCTGTGTAAATTGGTAACAGGAAGAAAAGATCACAAGAAAAGGAGCTCGTTTTAACAAAATTTTTCTTTAATTTCGTGTATTTGGATTTTGGCTCAGGTTTCCAATTAGGATTTTAGTAGGTGGATTTACATTCTTGTACTTATATCCCGGAAAATATGAAATCTAAAAACAAGATATAGATTGACCATTTTCTCAAGTCTTACTTGTACTTCAGCTAAAATTTAATATGTTTTTTATATTTGTGATGACTAAGGGTGTACTTAAATGCTCATAAAATCCAATCAAATATTTTTACAGAAGCTTCTATTATAAAGTCTTTTCTCTTTTCTCTCTCTTTTTTAAGACTCCTGTGTTATGCTTCATATCCTGGACTTGCTTTTCTATGTATGTAATAATCAAATAATCCTACTTGGTCTTAATGGGATGTTTTTTTCCCCCAAATCACAGGTTGACTGAAATATCTACAAAGGAAATATGTATGAGGGGATGGGGGGAGGCAGAAGAGTAGTACTTCATATGCCATCTTACTCATTAGAATCTTTCAGAAAGGAAGAATCATTATGAAGGAAGTTGTTTTTGTTTGTTTTGAATAGTCTCTTTCAAGAAGGTCAGGCAGTGGAAAAGAATGAAATATACATAGACTAATATCTCATTCCAAACCCCCAGGTAAACTGACAAATATTCTAGTGATATTTAAATAAAGATAGTGTAATACAAAGAATACTGCTCTATTTTATGTTATATTATTGCGACAAAAAATTAAATTTTGTTATGGAATTAATTTAATATTTAATTATGCATTATAAAATGCATAAAAGCAAAAAACTTAAAATGCCTATGAGTTTATAATTTAAAAATTAAATTAAAAAGTATAGCAGATGTTGAAAACATTATGGGAATATCTTGAAGAACTTTATGCCAATAAGTTTGAAAACTTAAACAAAACTTAGAAATTCCTAGGAAAATATGGCTTACCAAAAGTGTCTTAAAAAGAAAGAAAACTGAATAATTTATAACCATTAAATAATTGAAGGAACAATTAACATTTTTTCTCAGAAGAAAACAGCAGGCCAAGACAACTTTACAGAAAAAGTCTACCAAATTTTCAAGGAAATAAAATTCTAATCTCAAATTTTCCAGAAAATTGCAGAATAGTCTCATTCATTAACATTATATAAAGCAAGATGTGAAAGTACAATAGCATTTATAACTTTCCTATATGCTGCTTCTTTTGATGATCACATAAGTCCAAAGAAGTAGATGAAGTAAATGCTGTTATTTTACATGAGGAAGTTGGGCCTCAGAGAGATTAACTGACATGATCAAGATCACACATCTAGTAAATAGTGAAACTCTGGCTATATTTCAGATCCTTAGAGTCCAGTTTAATGCCATGCTGTCCTAGATTAATGCTGCCTCTTACTTTTGGAAGTTTTCATATAATAGTAAAAGTGTATATTAGATTCTCACATTTAAATGCAGTTATTGGGGGACTTCCCTGGCGGTCCAGTGGTTAAGACTTCACCTTCCAATGCAGGGAGTGCAAGTTCGATCCCTGGTCGGGGAGCTAAGATCCCACATGCCTCGTGGCCAAAAAACATAAAACAGAAGCAATATTGTAACAAATGCAATAAAGACTTTAAAAATGGTCCACATAAAAAAAAAAATCTTAAAAAATATTAAAAAAAAAAATAAATGCAGTTACTGGTTTAGAAGTTATCATTTATTACATCTCTTGGTTTATTGTAAAAATAATGATCAAAATGAAACAATCAAAATCTTAACACACTACAATCCATACACTGAAGTTTGTATATTACTTTGAGGTTGATTTTGAACTCACATGACTTGAAAAATGTATATATGTTTTATCATCTAGAAAATGCCTAGGATATATTTATATTTATCATATTGTTCCTATTGCTTTACAGGGGAGAGCAACCTGAATAGATATATTTCAAAACATAGATTAACAGTCATAGTAAAGACCTTGAAAAATCATGTAATCTATCCCCTTACCTTTAGGTTAGCTGGTACCTAACCTAAAAAATTTCTCCCTAATACCTAATAAAAGAATTTTATTAACCTTTTAAACCATAGGCTACTAAATTATGTAACTCAACTGGAAATAAACAGTTACTAAGATGCTTTACTTATTCATTTGGTTGTATTTGTTATTTTCACTCATTTAGGGAAAATATTGGTGAAGAAAGTCCATTCACTTCCCTAAGTATTTATGATCACCTGTTTCATGTAAGGCACTGCATTAGGCACTGTGTGTGGGGGGAAGAGGCGACACCTAAAAAGAAGGAAGGATAGACTTTTTCCATCTACTTTTTAGAAGAAGAATTTATAGTCTAGATATTATAAGACAAACTGATTAAAGTTATAGATTTATCAGTAAAGATCTTAGGAAAACAAGTGGCTATTATTCATTCCAGCTAGGGTAATCAGAGAGGACTTCCTAGAGGGGGAAGTTTCAGCTGAAGTTTGAAGGATGAGTAGGAGTTTTGCACGTACAAAAAGGGCAGGTGAAGGGAATAACGTGAACAATGGTTTGGTGTTGAGCAGTGCATTCAAAATATAAATACAGTGGGGAAAAATAAAAGCACTGGATATTCCCTGAGCACTTATTATGTGCTCATTATTGTGCTAATTACTATTGAGAATTCAGTGGAAGTATAAAACAATGTTTTCTCAAGAAGCATATTGTCTACTTGGGAAGGCAAACTTGGTTGCAGAGGATGAATGCACAGGGTGTATGAGAGATGTTAATAAGGTTGAGTTTAACAGGGACTTCTTTGTGATAGAGGTCAGTGGGCAAGACCACTGTGAAAACAAAAAGTCTTTGTGAAAGCTAGGAAGAGAAGTTTTCCTTTTAAATTAAGTCAAATGGAAAGGCCCTATAGCTTCTTCAATTTAGGAAGGATGTAATGCAAACTTTTTATTTTGGGAAAGGTATCCTGGCAGTGTTTTACAAGATACACTAGAAACTTTAGAGCTGCTAAAATACCAAGCATGTGAGTGATAAAGTAAATGGTAAATGGGTACTGGGTAGTGTCAGGTATTAGTTGTAGGAATGGACAGCAAGTGATAAATCTAGAGAACATTGCAAAGTAGAGGATACTGTATCTCCTGGAAAGTATGTGAGAGTGTTGTGGGGAGTGGTGTTATGTTTGGTTATGCTTTGATTTGTTGTGGGAGGAGGTGAGTGGGGAGCAAGGAGATTAATGAATCTAGGAAGGAAGAAACTGAAAAAGGAGTGCCTTTTGAAGCTAGAAGTTTCCCAGTCTGTGGGTATTTTCATGGATAGGTGTGTGACATCCTTTCATTATGGATGTTGGATGGAATTTTCAACATTGAGTAGCGGTGACCTTTTCTAACTCTTCCAAGTCAGAGGTAGTATGAATCTACTCCTGACAAAAATGGGAAAGATGTGAAGACAGTTTAGCAGGGGAAGGATGTAGTAAAGATGCTGAATTCACTAAGGATGTCATAGATTGTTCTAGAAGGCTCTTTGGGGCCTTCTACATTATTATCGTTACTATTATATACTGGATTGTTTTATATTAATATTTTATTATTTTTAAAACAACAATATTTCAGACTGGGGTTTGCTGCAAAAGAATATTCTCAGTGGTACCTCACAGCTCACCATAACTACCACACAGTTTTAGATTCCTAGATATAGTCTAGTTGTCCTTTCCTTAAGTTAAACAAATCTCTACCAAAGTTTCTTGGGTCTAAAATATAAAAATCAGTAACTTAAAGGAATCTTATGTATTTTTTAAATGTTGATTCTCTTTCTCCTATAGTGTTCCCTTTCTTCCACTGTTTCCATTTTGTAACATACAGACTTTTAAATTCCATACAGTTTCAACTCCCTCTCTGCATTTTTCCACTGACGCATCTTCTTAAAGATTAATATTTGTGCTAATGACCAAATTCCACAGCTCTAACTCATTTCCCTTACCTTTTTCTGAGCCCTTCACATAGTGATGACCTCCTTCTTCCTCTAACTTTTGAGAGGTTATGTTCTCTTTTATAACTATTATTTTCCCTTCTCAGCTGTAATTTTTCTTTCTCTACATAAATAAAGACATTCTCCAAATTTGTATCCTCAGAATGCATTTCTCTTCTGTTTGGAAATATACAGTCTCATCACTTTGCTATATTAAAGTCATATCATATGTACCTTTAAATGACATAAATTCAACCATAGCTATCAGCCAGATAAAAAAGAGAGAATACGTTTAGTAATAGCAAATGCACTAGTACTGGCAATTCTGCCTAAACTCCATTTATTGAGTATATGCCCCAGAGTGAGCAGTTATGAGCTGGAAACTGTGAATCCACCATTCCTTCAGTCAGTTTAGCTTCCATATGCCTCCTGAACATTTCCTTGAACTGAACGATATTCTAGTATTTAAATAAGTATTTATATTTTTCATTCAGTACTATCCTAAATTTGAGCCACAGGCTTCATCTGGGATTTAACTGAGAAACTAGTGGCACATTCCAATGCTGGAGGAATAATTGGCTATGTGGACTTTTTGAGAGACTGTGCCTATCTCCGTGGCTACCTTTGTAAGAACATTTCAAGAGTAATTTTAGGAGGAAAAAAAAAAAAAACTTAAAACAATTCACAGGCTGGTTTTAGTAAGATGACTCCATTGTTTTCCCTCATAAACATTTTCCAGACACTTAAAAAAAAAGTTTGAATCGATGACTCTATTTTAGCCTCCTGCCTAATACCTTTTTTCAGTGTATCCCAAGTTAAATTCCTCATCTTAGCCTTGCCTTCCCACATCTCCCAAATCCTAAATCCTTAACATCATCACCCTTCTCCCAGCTTTCTAGGCTCAAAGTCTTATTCTGCTCAAAATCCTACCTTTCTCCCCTTGCTCCTTAACCCCCCCACCCCCCCGCCCAGCACAGTTGCTTATTAAATCTAGTATGAACTCATCAACCTTGGTTTTTATGGCACTTCCAAAAGTGGTCCTTACCGTATTTTGGTTTAGTTAAGTATCACCAACCTTCCAGGCTTATTTATCACTTCTTCCTGGCAAAAATCCTCTTGTTCCCTGTCATGGTATGCCTTCTCCTCATTTTTGCCTTTCAGAAACTTCTCCTATTCTTAAACCCATCTCAGACTCCAGTCCCTTCAACTTCCCTTTTTCCCTATTCTAATCATTTTGACTTTTCCCTCTCATCTTTGAATCCCCAGTATACTCTGTACTTTTTAATTTTAATAATAGTTATTCATCTTCATCCCATCTCCTGATATGCTTGTAAACTGAAAATAAGTCTTCATAGTGCTTGTTATTTCTCTTTCACCTTTTGTTCCCTTTTCACTAATGACACCTTTTCCTCCAGTTTATGCCTTTCAGGTTTAACAAACATCGATTGATCAATTTCTGCTGCTAAGGCACTGTGCTAGATGTTCTACATATATCCTAACTTTAATCCTAAGAACAACTTGCAATGTAGTATTACAAGAGATCCTCAGTATCCAAATGTTCGTTAATCTAAGGGATACATGGAGAAGCAAAAGTTGCCAAATAAGAAAATATTCACTAATGAATTGAGCACCTATAAAATGAGGCTCTACTCACCAATTCTCCCTAATTAACTCTAGCTGTTATCCTTCCCATCCATCACAGCAACATCCTTCTCTGTTACTCTCTTGCTAATACAATGCAAATACAAAATGAAATTGTAAGCCTTGCAAAAGTTGTGAAACTTCATGAAGTCTATGAAAGTACACGAGAATGACTTTAATTGCTTGCAAAATTGTTGACAAACGGGTATCTAGCAGAATTAACAGTGGAAAAAAAGAGGATGGTGACTGAGACAAGCACTTTAAAAAAGAATAATTTGAGTAACAAATAATTAAGAGGGGTTACAAAGAATTAAGAGAAATTTGTTGAAGTCTTCAAAACAAAAATGGCCTATATGCTACGCTCATGTTGTAAATTGCAAAGCTAGAGAATGTTATACCATTGTATAGTCAGAAGACGTATGCCAAAAAATAAAATTAAAGCATGTAAGTGGAATCAGTGACTATTTTTTAATGAACTAATTTTCCTAAGTTTTAGTTTCATATTTCAGATCAAGTTACAATCAACCCTTTATTTTTTAACCATTTACTCTGAAATATTTGGACCTGTTTTAAATAGGTTCCAGTACCAGTTATCCTTGGGTACCAAGGGCCTCTTCTGTCTACCTGTCACAGCCACGGTAGCAACAGATTGCCTGGGTATTAACTCAAATATTAGCTCCTACTTCATTCTTGTTACTCCTCTTGGGGGATTAATTGCTAGTTTTTCCTCTGTCATCTCCTTTTTCTTTTCACTTTTTAAGCCTTGGTTCACCCTTACTACTGCTTCTGTATGTCCTATTTCCCCTCTTTCTCTTTGCCTGTTTACTGTTATTCCTTTACCTTATCACCAGTATCCTAATCTGGAGGCTTATCCAGGCTTTGCCTGGCCTGCCTTGCTATCCCTTTATAATCTCATCATCTGGAATTCAGTGCTTTGTGTTTTAGGTTTTTTCCTCCTTTACTATAGGTGTTTTTTTTTTTACTTTTTTCTTTCTTCTCTCCTAATTTTTTTTTTGAATCTTTGTTTCATTCTTTCTTCCAAATGCTTGCTTGTACCTCTTCACTCATGGTGAGAAAGTTGGTGTTACCCAGAACCGCTGTGTACTGTGGAAACACTTATTTCTAAGACTACAAGTGAGATAAGACCTAAACACCCCTTCTCAGAGGAAGCCTTTCTTACTGTTTTGTCCAGCATGTGCGTGTATTACATTGGTCACTTTATCTGGGCAGTTTCTACTGCAAACCTCTGTAGGCTGGCATACTTATTTCTGTCCCTCCATCTACTGCCAGAGGTTCTTGATTACTCAGCAGTGGGTATACACTAGTGAAATTTGGTTAGGTGTTTAATTGATATTGTAATGCTGCCATAGTAAAAATCTTAAACTTAGAAATTTTTTAAACAAAAATACTGGAAAGAATGTAGGAGGTCTTGGGGGGAAAATCTATTCTTATAGTGGGTCACTCTCTGCTTTAGAAATTTAAAGAAGTATTTTAGGGCATAGGCCTGATCTACAGTTTTATGTTAATTTATGTAACACTGTTTTTGATGGAGTAAGGATAGGTATAGTCTAAATATGAAGAGAAGAAACTTTAGAGTCACAGATCCTTCTCTGAAGAAAACGAAGTCTCTTAAATGTTTAAAACTAGGCTAAAATTAACATCTGCAACGTATGATAGGACCATTGTAGTTGGAAAATGGGCGATTAATAGATTTTCTCAGTTTTGATATCTCTGCCTAGCGTATAAGTGCGAATCTTGTTCATTCTCCCAAAATGGTACATTTCCCTTTCATTATCTTTTAGTGTTGGTAAAAGGTAATTCAGAATATATTTTTTAATTCTTATAAAAATGAAATCCTCATAAATCAGAGTTTTAGTAATCTCTTGTCTGTGATTTGGTGAAAAGTTTAAAAAAAATAAGCACTTTGGAAAAATGTCTGTCTTCATATCCTCATTAGGAAACTTCTCTTTAATTTTGTAGTCAAATCAGAAAATTAATGCCCGTTGGACCACAGAGGAGCAGCTTCTAGCAGTGCAAGGTATATTAAAGATAAGCAGTTACTGTTGTTAATAATTATTTAACTTGTCGTGAAAGGTGACTACCATAGTTCTTCCCTTCCTTTAGAAATGGATCAAGAAAGGGGTCTTGTGTTCACCACAAAGTCCTGGTGACCATGAATTCTGTTTTGTACTTGTGGATGTGACATACTGAGCCTGTGTGCATTTTGGGTCCTGAACAGCATGTAATGCATTCTCAGCACTAAATAAATGATGGTGATGACAAGCTTGAACAAGTCTTGGTCTCTCCGTGCCTCTGCTTCAGTATTCCTGCAGTTGGGTTCATTCTTACTGTATCAGTCAATAACTCATTATTTAAAGCATAGACTAATTTATGTTTCTGGTTTCCCTGATTACTCTGTATTTGATAAATGTCAGGTACTGAAAATATTAATGATATGCTTTACTTTCAGTGTACCATAATTTACTTAAGAGATATGCCACTGAATGCTTCAAAACCTGACTTTAAATATATCTATTTATACAAAAGAGAGGCTTAAGATATATATATATATACACATACAATTTTAAATGCACTATTTATAAGAATGCTTTGTTGAATTGTATGGCAGAAAACTTTTTGTAATATGAATACCCATGGGCAAATTGGAAGCACTATAAACTTGGATTTTCTTGTATTTGAATTACTTAAAGAAGGGCATATTGTATGTTTTAATTCAGTGTTGTAGATTTTTTTCCCTTTCAAGATGAACTATCTGCAGGACTGATTGTGTGATTTAAGTTTGGTTTACAATTTGTTTCTTCCTGGCTGAGCCCTCTGTATTGAGTACTAATAGCTTTTTGTCTAGGTTAACTACTATAAGAGAGTTGGGCCCCAGTGAAACATATATCTTTAAAAATAGTTCCAAGTATTCAAACATAGAGAAAATATTTAACTCAAAAATGTTGTGCAAGTATCATTCGGATATGAGAATAATGTAGTTAAAGATTGATTAATAGATGACTCTGCAGTTAGAATTAGAGTAAGAATTACTCACCCAGTGTGATTTGAAAATGTCACAGGAGGGTGCCAGCAGGATAATGTCAGCCTTCCCTTTGGTATACAGTCATTTCATAAATAGAAATACTTGATTCGATGGAGGCAGGGTGCTGGATGTGCATTGAGCACATCTGTAATTGTAGAATTAAGTTTCTGAATGAGTCAGAACAAAGTTTAATTAGTTTATAATGTTCAATAATAGCTGTTTTAAAACTAAAAACTGACAATTTAAATTTTTGATTAAAAAATTAGTATTTTCAATGGCTGTCTCATATTTATTTAGAATTATGTCTTATGGCTCTAACATAGTTATTTGAGTAGGCATTGGTTTGACTGATGTAAAGCCTGTTTCCCTTCATCAGAGTAGCCTATAGAATTTAACCCCGTCTTCCAGTATTTCATTGCTTAAAGGTTAGTATACTAATCCTGTACTCTTCATATAAGAAATTATCCCAGTGAAAGGGTTTTCTTAAGAGAATAGGCTAGGAAGTCTGGGTTAATCTTTCTCTATATGTACAGAATCAGGATTTGATATTGTTCTACAGTACTCCTTTAAGTGGTAGGGTCCACTGAATCTTATGGCTGGGTTGGGTATTATGAAAAGCTGCGTTCAAGAGAAGGACAATGGAAAGATTTACATATGGAGTTGAGCTATATATGTGGACACTATTTCAGCTTATAAATATTACAAGAATGGAGTATTTATAGAAATAATCAAACATTTCCTCTCTCCTGAGGGATATTCAGTGTCATATTTTTATGCACGTTTGAAAAGTAATCCTTAAATAAATTACACTAATGGAGCAATTTGTATGGAAAGATTCATGTTCTTAGGATTTTGAAAGCACTCTCTTAGTATGTTAATGTCTTCGTTTTTATTTAAATATTTATTTTGACTCTGTGTGTGAAATTTTTATTTTCACTTTGAGTTTTTAGGTTTTTTTGGTTTTGTTTTGGGGTTTTTTTGTTTGTTTTTGTTTTTGTTATTTACAATAAAACAAAGCTAAGCTATTTGTGTCCAAAATAGTTATTTTAGGGAGAATTAAAAAGTGCCATCTTTGCTTCATGTGCCCATGTATTTATATAATACTCAAAAGTGTGTCTTATAAACAGTATAATCGTATAGTAATGTCACCTGTACCTGAGTCTCAGTGTGGTTAAGGTACATAATTGAACTTTTTATTTTAACATGTGTAATCCAGAAGTACTTATCTTAGCAGGCAATTGTTTTTGGTTTTTTCTTCTTCTTTTTAATCTTTATTTATGATAAGCCTTTATATGATATTATTCTTCTGGTCACTTCAGTTTCAAATCATTTATGTTTTGATATTAACATGTTTTAATTTATATAGAACTTTCTATTCAAGACATTTTACATAGAGATTCTGATTTGACATTCATTTGTTAAATGCTTTATTTTATCTTGCTCGTAGTTGACCATTACAGTGACCTAGAAAGAGAAATGTTGACTCTAGTGTCACTAGTGAGATTTATAACTCTATTTTTTTTTTTTAACTCTACTATTAAATAAACTTTTTGTTGTAATTCTGAAAACCAAATAAGTATATTAAGATCATTTCCTAGGGCTTAAATATATATTTCCCACTTCCATCTGCTCATATTGTTGTTAACTAAGTACTAGCCATTTAAATTGTAAATAAATATTATTTTAACAACAAATATTTAAATAAATAAATAAGCCATTTCCCCTTCTTTCTCCCTTATTTGGAAGGGGGGAAAATCATGCTCAGACCAGATAGGAATGTCTGCTTTTACTTATATAATCTATCACTTTATTATGTTGATTTTACTTCTAACTATGTTATAACTTCAATAGCATTCTTTGAGAGTCCCCAAGTGGGATATTATAAATGCTGCTTTAATTTAATTTAATCCTCTTAAAATACTTACCAAGAATGGTATTTCTACAATTTCTGTAATCTGTTTCAGCTTTGAGTATCTAAAATTTCTATTATAACAAATTAGTTAACAGTAAGGCCAGTTATAGTCTTCACATATTTGTGTTAATGGTGAAATACCCCTGTTTGTAGCTTATGTCATATATATAAATTTTTTTTTCTAATCTATGGTGCTTTTAGAAATTATCCTAAAATCAATCTTGATATTCATATGATAAACATTCCTTATTAAGCAAGAATTAAGAAAAGAATTAGATTCTAGGTGTATTTTTTTTCATGTAAAATGGAACAATTATTATCTGTTTTCAAAAAGTAACAATACATTTAAATGATAGCGCAAAACATCTGCTCTTTAAAGTGTATAGGAGCAGAAGCATGGTATACAATGTTTGACATTTTTATTTTATGTCTCCTCTTAAATGTATTCATTTCATAGTCATTAGTGGTAAAAAACTAAAAAACAAAAACAAACAAAAAAATATGCTTCCCAACTACAATATTTGTGCTATATTAGGGTAAACAACAAAAAATTTTTCTAATTTTATCAAGGCATCAACTTTAATTTTTAGTTTTTTTTTTTTTTTATATTACTTGCCTTCTCGTATAAAACAGGAAATAACAGAACTATGTTCAAGTGAGTTATGCTTACAGTTGAATTTTACCTTCTCTCCCTATAGTTTATACATTCATTCCTTTTTAGGAGCAATGAAGTTGCAAGTCTAGAAATTGTCTTCTTTCTAATTTTATCTCCTACTTTAAAAAAAGCTAGAATGGTCCCTAAAGTAGGGGGGGAAAAGAGATTTGGCTGTTGATTAAGGCATAAGGATTGTAACGATCCTTACATGATCCTCAGTACATGAATGATCAAAAGGAGGTGGAGATAGATTCATACTTTTCCATCTAAAAGTTATCTGTTTGCATTAGAGAGTTTTTTCTGTTATAACTGATATCACAAGAATGGAGACCCAAAAGTATAATTGTCAACCCTCTGATGCACTTGCTTCAGATAATTAATGATTCAAAATTCCCAGCATTTTGGGGATGGAATTTAACTTGTAGCAAGAAGATGGGAAGCTTCAGAAGAGAAAGGCTAGACATTGGAAAGACAATATATGATTTTGACTTTTAGCCGTCGCCCAGATGCACCAATCATTGTCCCACTGCTGTTGATATCTTTTTTACCTTCTTTACTAGGAATTCTTGACAAGATTTACAGGAGGTGAAAAGAAATGCATGTTCCTGAATGGTTTGAGTTTAAAATTAACCTCTTATTGATAGGAAAGAACCATATCCCTGGAGTTTCTAGATGTCACTGTGTTCTTACTTCAAAAATAGATTTTTGAAAATTAATATTTTCCAATTATACCAAGTACATGCTCACTTTAAGACATTTGTGCAAGAAGCAGGGAAAAAAATATCCCCCAAATTTTCATTACCTATATCTAGAAGTAGCTTGTCACTGTAATGTTGGCTTTGTGGGTTTTTTTTATAGTCCAAAATAAGATTTTAAAAATAACTTTTTAAACATACCAAAAGCAGATTTATGATATCCTTTCTGTCAAAGTAAAAAAAAGTCTAAATACCACGTTCAGAGTTGGGAAACACCATATTACAAATGCTCCTGAACTTACTATTTTACTACCCAAAGCTCTAAAAATACGAATTGTTTTTTGGTTGGGTAATATAGAACACTGGTTGGAAAATAAAATAATGATAACACAATATCCTAATGAGTAATATTTTTATGTTAATTCCCAAACAAAACTTTAAAAGTATATATTATAAAGATTATACGGTTTCATCTGCTAGTGTAGAAGCCATGTTGTTTCACTGTAACTTTGAAATGAAATTTAGCAATTTTACTGAAAACAATTTTTTCCTCTCCCTGGGAAATATTTAATTTCCCTCTTCTGGGGTTCTCTCAAGTTTTTTCCCACTCACCTTTGAAAACTGACCTCTTGCCCTAAAGGTCACAAGTTTAATTTAAAACCGTGGTTCAGATGGACCTAAGCCTTTTATATCTTCAGGAGGAGTGAGAGAGATTTAATCTTTTTTTTGTTTTGTTTTAGAGAGATTTAAAAAGTGTTCTACATTTATTTGTTATTTCATAATGAGATAATGAGTGATTAGATGATTTAACTTGTTTACTTTTTGATACCTTTAGTGAATTGTCAATCAAAAGTGATAGAGATAGTATTTCACATAAGGAAATAGAGTTACTAGTTAGGAATAGTTGTGCTATCTTATTGTCTCACAGTATTACTTTATTGATTCAGCCTGTGATATGGGATATAATTCAGACCATAAAAATCTGTTTATTGAAGAAATTCATGAGAAGTTGATCCTTCATTAGAATACAGATTAGGGTTTTCAAGGTCATTAATATTAGCATTCCCATTTTATGTGTTTGTGTGTGCCTAGAATTTTTGTCAAGGTGAACATATTTTAAAGCATAGCAAAATTCTCATACCTGCAGTATTTAATGATGAAAATGAAGGAGAAATTTCAAGTTTTGTAGTAAGAACTTCCTAAGTCATTCTAGCACCAACTCTTATGAGGGATATAATATGAGATATGATGGACCTCGTTTTTTATAAACTGTGGGAAAAGAATGGACCCTTTCCCCAGCTACGAGTTGTAACAAAGTAACTCTGATATCATAGGTTGTTAAAGATGGTTGCTCAGCACCGCTACCTTGCTAGGCTGACCTACAGAAGCCTACCTGGGGATTCATCGGAAGGAGTCAGTCCCATTAAGTCTTCAGTTGGTGTTTCACTAGAGTTTGACTAGTTATCAGCCATAGTACAGAGCTTAAGAATTCCACCTTCTAGCCAAAATGTGCAATGTCACTGGGAATGTGAAAGTGATAAAGAAGTCAGCCATATGTGACTTGTAGCTTGGGAAGAATAAGAGAATGAAGCCCTATGGAGAAGAAAAATCAATCGTATTTCCTGAGCACTTCCTCTGTACTCTGCGTTGTAGTAATGCTGGTGGTACTTTGTATTCCATAGTACTTTCCAACCTTTTTCACATCATGGCACACAGAGAAAACTATGAAAATTTTCATAGCACACTGAGGCAGGCAGATGAGGCTGTTGTCTGTCCAGAGGAGACTGCCCAGGAGCTCGAGCTCTTCCAGACCCGGCCCAGCCACCCTGCAGGTTAAAGACATTAATATCTGGACCCACTTACCCTCAGGACGTGATTGAGCTCCTTAGCCAGACTACAGAAGTCTACAGTGTGGTCTGAGCCTTAAGACTTTGCAAAGTAGTTGATACGAGACTAGCATACACAAGTTAATGATAAACTTACCTAGGTGACTCAGAACCTAGGTGACCTGAAGAAAATCCAAAGTGTCTGGGTAAACTAAAGTTCCTATAGGAAGTAGTTTTGGTTTGGGGGCATGCAATTCTGGAAATGCAACAATATTAGTGACAAGGCGAAGTCCATCGAGCAAGAGAAAATAAAGTGGAAGACCAAAAAAAATAGAGTCAGAAGAAGAGGGGACAGTTATATAGTGGAGTTAGACTTGGGGACAGCTTAGTGGTAGGTTTTAGAGTATATTTTGCTAAACAAATGGGTGTTCGGAGGGTTGTAATTATTGTCAGACTTGGAGTCAGAGTTACTCTTAATGTGACTTCTTGCTAAGAATATAGCAGATCTAATCCTAGATTTATTTAAGGTTTTCATTTCTAAGCTCACGTATTCAGTAGCATTGGTCATTTCTAGAATGTAAATTAAATATCCATTATGAAAATTAGTACACTGGTAGAACACTGTGTGTGATTTCCAATTAGTATTTGTTTTTCAGTGCAGTCATCTCAAGTTGAGTTGCTGTTTTCCAAAGTACAAGTAGTAGAGAAGTACTTGAGTATGCAGTAGTAATTCTTCATATGAAATGACCTTGGGTTCTTATTGCCAGATAAACCCTTGGTAGAACCTAGTCACCATTAGAATTTATACTCAATTATGAAGTTCAAAGTGGAAATCAGCTCATGTATTTAAGAGAATATAAATTCATTTATATTGTAAATGAATATAAAATAAAATATTGTAAGCAATGTTTAAGTATCATTATAACTTTGTTGTCATGCATATGTCTTTCCTTTTGAGAACAGAGCAAATGAGCATAGTTTATAAACCCAAAATTCTGTATTAACAATGGGATATGGTTATAGCTTAATAATGTCAGGCCTCCTACCCAAAATGCTCTAAGAGAAAGGAACTCCCCATAGAGTCAAGCCTAGCAAGTTGAATGTAGCAAGAGATACTTATTCCCAAGTTTTCAATAAAAAATAAGCACAGAATTTAAAAACAGGAGTTATATCATGCTGGTGCTTTAGGTAATAGGTGTATCACCCAAATAGCTATCAGTAAGAATATGTCTAGCATTTCTGCTGGGGTATTAAAATGTCCTTACATTATTCTCTTATGTGTGATTGTATACATGTTAAGTTTATCTAAATCCTTGTATTTCTGGCTACTTAGGTTAAACTACAGACTTTAATATCATAGACATCAATATTTTTTTCCTCCTTTCTCATCTCTAATTAATGAGTTACTGTTTTCTGGTATTTTAAAAAGCAGTTATCAAATTGTAAGCTAAAAATTTTGACAGCTTTTATACTTTGAGCTAAGTGCATCTCTTCCTAGAATGAGTCAGTGAATTTCTTTTAGAATTCCCTTAAGAGCAAATTATTGTCCATCTGATTATATAAACTCACTTTAAACTCTGTGGCATAATTGACTATCTCAAGTTCATAAATCAAATATTATCCTTCATTTAATAAAATTTCCATAATTTTATGGAAGTTAGGTTTTTTAATAACTGAATGTACAATCCTTCTTAAATTTAAGGTAGTGATGATAAGCACAAGTATCTACAAGTAGTCACTATTATGCCCTGATTCTTTAGGCTACAGAGCATATCTCGGAATCCTTCATATATACAGTCCTTAGAACTGTTAGATGAGTTAAAATCCAACAAACTCTGAAAAATAGCTTCCCCTTTTTTTGTCCATCAGATTGTGATGATTCTCCTGCTTTTTATGTTTAAATTCTTATCTCATTTCTATTCATTGGTACCTGGTAAGATAGGCAATTAATTATGTTGAAGTTGGTGTTAAGACCAAAATTACAATGCTTTTCTTAATGGGGGAACCCTAAGACTACTCACTCAGTCCATTGAGGGGATAAAAGAGATGGTTCATTCCCATCCAGTTTTGTTTACAAACGGTGTTGCTCAAATTTAGGTGACTGGCTACTAGGGAAATAAATGAATGTGGAATTGAGGATGGAACAAAGAATTCAATGCTTTACAATAAATGGACTGTATTTGAGAGTTCAAGAGAGGATTGGAGAAAATAACTGAGTATGTAAAAAATGGTAAGTCTCTGATTGTTCAGTTGAAGGCAAGTGGCTGGCTCGATGAAATGACATAATTGATAGTTTTCATCTGTGACCCTGATATCTTAGCCTCTATCTCAGAATTGAGAAATGAGCAGAGTTTATCAGAAAGGATTTTCATTGCTGGTATCTTGTGTGTGTGCATGATGTATAGTACACACAGCTCTCCTTACTGATCCTTCACAGGTGTATTATTTACTTTGCCTTCCAGGTGTCCGCAAATATGGTAAAGATTTTCAAGCTATTGCAGATGTAATTGGCAACAAGACTGTTGGCCAAGTGAAGAACTTCTTTGTAAACTACAGGCGTCGGTTTAACTTAGAGGAGGTATTGCAGGAGTGGGAAGCAGAACAAGGAACCCAGGCTTCTAATGGTGATGCTTCTACTTTAGGGGAGGAGACAAAAAGTGCTTCTAATGTGCCATCAGGGAAGAGCACTGATGAAGAAGAGGAGGTGTGTTTGTGTATGGAATTTGAGCTAATATGAGTTGAGGAATCACCATTTTGTGTGGTGTTCTGTAAGGTTAATTTGTCAGAGGACTAGCTAAATGAGCATGAAAGGTTGACAATACACTTACTCAGTGGTGCATCTCTCGTGACTCTTAAGTCATAATGACATGCTAAGTTCTGATCCTAGAAGAATGGAGAGTGTATTGTTCTTTCATAGTCTTATTTTTATTTCCAGTGTTAAGCTGTTTACTAATAAAGATGCCTGTTTGGTAGCTTCATTGCTTTTTCGGTTTTTGGTTTTTTGTTTTGTTTTGTTTAAAATAAAAGAAGCTTGTGCTTCCAAAAAACACTGGTGTTATGTTTTTGTTTTGTTTTGTTTTTCCTGTGACAGCCCAAACTATATTGTATTAAGTTCATTAGGAATTGTCATCTCATACGTGTATTTCTGTTTCTTCACCTCTAGGCACAGACCCCACAGGCTCCTCGGACTCTGGGTCCATCACCTCCTGCCCCATCATCCACTCCAACACCAACAGCCCCCATTGCCACTCTGAACCAGCCTCCACCACTTCTTCGTCCAACACTGCCTGCTGCCCCTGCTCTCCACCGGCAGCCTCCTCCACTCCAGCAGCAGGCTCGGTTCATCCAGCCCCGGCCAACTTTAAATCAGCCTCCACCACCTCTCATTCGCCCTGCTAATTCTATGCCACCCCGTCTAAACCCAAGACCAGTGTTGTCCACAGTTGGTGGTCAACAGCCACCATCACTTATCGGAATTCAGACAGATTCACAGTCCTCACTGCACTAAGATTAAATTGGACAGAGCTGCAGTAACTTTTCACCCCATCATTATACCAGTGCTCATCTGACTGATGCAAAAGAAGAAAGAATAATCCTTCCTAGATACTGAGGCTGGGAACTAGTTCTGTGGCAGTGGGCTAGCATAAGTAGATGCCTAAGAAATTTTTTAGTTCACGCAACTGAAATGTTATACAACAGAAAGTCTACAGTTAGCCTCCTTTCTAGAGTATACATTCAGCGACATGATCTCATTAAAGGAAAAGAGATTAAGTATTCTATATACCGAGGGTTTTTGTTTTGTTTTTACTGTATTTATTTTATTGAGAATCTTTATATTCCTGCCTCTTCATAGTCAAGGCTCTTAGTACAGGAATACTGACTTAGGAATTGTGAAAACTCCTTAAGTTTCATAAGTTAAGGATGTTCGACTTTTTCTCTTTTTTCTTTAATTTAATTTTTAACATTTTCCTATGTTAGGAGTGCAAGAATAGATAGCCTGCGTTTCAGATTTTGACATATGTTCATTTAATGCATATTTAAGAAATTATAGCTGCATATCCCTTTTTTCAAAAACTCTTGCTTTTTTTCCTAAAGGAATTTAAATATATTCCTTTAAAAGAAAGCAATTTAATCAATTGCAAAGCAATTATATGAACCCACAAAGAATGTACTGAACCTGCTAACTCTTTAACACACAGTTTAGGGTCCTAGCGCAAAGTCCTTGCTTAAAGGTCATTGACTCGCCATCTTGCAGTAGTAAGAGGATCGGAGTAATAATTTTACATATAAATGAGGATTTAATCTGTTCAAGTACAGTGTCTTTAATTCCTTGAAAATGGAGTTAATTTTGGTTTTTTTTTTTTAATCTTTCTAAGTGCTATCTGCTTTTAACTAGTAGTTGCCTACATTGGGGACTTTAGAAGAGAATTATATTTTGTCAGTTATGTGGAGATAGTGGTTATGGAAGCATTTATTTACAGTACCCTTTTTGTGTTTAGGTTCTGAACTTTAAATTGCCGTCAGACTTATTAATATGGTCTGTATTTAATATAAAGGATGTTTTCTTGGTAAATCTCTATTGTGCTATTTGGATACATTTGTGTATTCCTTGCAGCTGACCTGTACTTCTGGGTTTGGTTTAGGGTTAAATCATCAACATTATTTCATAAAATATATTTAAGAATTTGTTCTGTGTTATCCAAAGATATATCAGTATATTGTCACAATTATGCTGTTAACTTAAAATGCTGAGACCCCTTTTATAAAGAAACAAAAAATTTCAAGTCTTCTTAATTCAACACATAATCATTAAGCACCTACAAAGAATATTTTACAAGTGATTGTATTACTAATATTTTTGATAACAATGATTTCATATTGGAATCATGACCTGTGCAAAGGGACAGATCGCTTAGATTGCTATACTAGTGGAACTTAAGCTAAATGTTTGCACATTCACATTCTCACATTTAGAACTATTTCACGAAATGGTCAACATCAAAGGCCCTAGTTTATATTTCGAGATGTCATATATTCCCCAAATATTGGGTAGTCCCTACCTTTGGCTCTAAAGTGTTAAAGAGCTATTGACTTAAATCCATTGATTAGTTTTAATTTTGAAGTTTAGACCACTTCTTTCCATAAGGACCTTAAGTTCTGGCATAATCTAAAACTTTTTCCAGGATGTGTTCTTTCTCTCTCATTGGATCATCATGATTTAAAATTCCTAATATTCAAGAATTTATACTTATTTTTACTTTAATAGCCATGGGGACAGTTATATATCTTAAAGGAAAATATCTAAAGCATTTTTTTAAAGTATTTAGATTGTCTTGCATATGTGCATACTATACAGCTTCTATTGTCTTGTCTCTTGTCAGTAGACCTTCAGTATACAGTGTGTGGGATATGTGAGTCAAGTTGGTCAGCACCAGCATCTGTCCAGCTGTTAAGTATATTGTGATTCATTTAAAATCCGTTCTATCCCAACCATGGGCAAAGGTGCTGTATCTGAGGGATGTGCTGTAATTTGATCTACGTACACTAGAGCACACAGTAGAAAAATCTTAGCTTCATTAGTAATATGACACATGTATATAGTGAGATGTCTTTATTGTGTGCTTTGCATATTTTGTAAATATTTTGCACGTCATTATTTTTCTTTTTTGTTGAAGCAGTGTTTGGCCTGGAAGAGTGATATGCTTGCTGCTTAATCAAAGGATTAAAGAGTTAAAGATGTGTATGTCTTCTATTTTTATATAATTTCATGTTGTATGAGAAATTTAGGACCTCTTCACTGTGAAATTCTAAATACTGATTTTTATAAAAAAAAAAAAAAAAAAGCAAAACCTGAAAATCTTTTAATGACCATTTCATTAATTTCAAGTTTATCAGTTTAAAAAAAAATCTACACCCAAGTATTTTTTTCATTACGTAACTAAAAATAAATCACGCTGTTGATACATCTGGTGATATTGATAAACATTTTTTTCTATATGATTTAATTCCAGTGTAATACGATGGAGGTAAAAGTAGGTTATGATCAAAAGTTTTTCTTAATAATCTTATAATAAAGTGAGTAAAATATAATGTAAAATAAAGGTGAAAGAACGTCAAATTCTGTCTTAATATAGGCCTACATTCTTTTTAGGAATAGATGTAGAGAACAAAAAAACCTGACAGTCAGGTTTTTCAACTATACTAAGAATGTTGCGAATACGTTGGTTAAAGTACTAAGTTTAGTTATTAAATATGTTGTATTTTAATGTTTCTTTCTGCTATCAAAAGAATATTATCCATGGATATTAATAACTGCTGATCACTTAACACTGGGGTGTCAGGGTCTCCTCAAAAATAATAATCTGACTTAGAACTCAAAGAAGGATCTCTCTTTTTGTGGTTTCCTGAAATAAATTATGAATACATTCTGATGATAGGAAACAAGAAAATGCGTATTAGTTTTTTAATTTGGACATTCATTATAGATACATCATTCATAAGATTACAGAGTAAGTGAACACAGAAAGAATCCAAGAATCAAGTTTGAGAAACCATGCTATATTATAAAATGTCTACAAGAAAGTACCTCACTTTTTGATGCATTTGTGGGGGTACCTTATCTGCCCTCTCTTAGGAAAAAAAAAATAGGTCACATGTAACTCCTCCCAACTTAGGTCTTGCTTAACTGCCTTAGTGAAGGAATGTTCTGCAACAATAAATTTTAATAACAATGGAGTTTGGGAGTAAAACATTAAGATGAATGTTCCTAAATGTGTGACTGTGTCTAAAAGGCCATGTGGTGTTATCTTCCCTTCTTCTGTTATCAGAAGAACACCTAAGGGAGAAACGGTGAAGACCAGAAATTAATGTTGGATTGAGATGTTTGCAAATTGTCTTTACCAGATTTAAAGTAGGCTAATGATAAGGAACGGATCTTTCTTTGCATTGTGGTGACTTAAACTTTACAATCGTAAAGCTGGAATTTGGGTGAGCAGTCTCAGAAAAAGATGCTGGGAAAGTGAAGTGGAGAGATCTAGGAGCAGTCTTCACACTGTAAATGGCATGAAGGGTAATCTTCCAGAATGCTTTATAGAATTATCTTTTTTTCTGGATTATTTTAAGAAAGGTTAAATTTTTATTCTATATAATTTAACTTTATTTAAATATATAAGGTACAATTACCGATAACTAAGAAGATCCTGAATAATACCACAACACAAGGTATCTATCTCTTGAGGTATCTATCTAGCTTACTGCCCAGAGCAGCTTTCATAATTGGCAGGATTTGGCTTCAAAAGGCCTGTATTCCCAAGACCATTTTTGTTCACATGCTGTGCCCTTTCCAAAAGAGAATTTGAAAACAATCAGAATTGTTGAGGGGCTTGTCACTTGACTTATATATAAAAAGTTCTCCCTCTACCATGGTGACTCTTCCAACTCCACTGAAAAGTTACTTCACCTCCCTGTGCCTCAGTTTATTTATTTTTCTTCCTACCCCAAAGTTTGGTGAAATGACAAGAAATAGAAAAACAAAAATAATGCTTAGCAGTGCTGGAAAGCCAGAGAAGGTGCCTCCAGCAGATAGAGACAGATTTATGACAAAAACCTCATAGAATTAAAGAAGCTCCAACTCCGCGAAGGCAAAAGAGCAGGAAAACACTGACATTCTCAAAAGGGTCCCATAATAACCTCAAATTCGAGGCAGATACGGAGCAGCCTCCAAGGATTCCTGCTTCCTGGTGTTCATGCCATTGTGTGTGGGCTGGACTTAGGGACTTGCTTCTGACCAATAGAATACAGCAAAGGTGATGGAATGTCATTTCTGTGGTTAGGCTAAAAGACTGGGACTTCTGTCTTGTTAGTAGATTTCTCTGCTTGCATGCTTTGATGAAGCAAGCTGCCATGTTGGAGAGGCCCATGTGGCAAGGATCTGAGGCAAGCACGCTGCCAACAGCCAGCAGAAAACTTAGGCACTCCGAATAACAACCTGCCAGGACCTGAATCCTGCCAACAACCACGTATGCTTGGAAGTGGATCCTTCCCCAGTTGGGCCTTGAGATGACTAGAGCTCAGCCAACACCTTGATTGCAGACTATGAGAGACCTTGAGACAGAGAACTCAGCTAAGCTGTGCCCAGATTTCTTAACACCACAGAAACTGTGAATTAAAGAGTTGTTTTGAGCTGCTAAGTTTTGAGGTAATTTGTTATGCAGCAATAGAAACAAATACAATGAACAAATATATACCATCTTCACAATTAAAAGAAAGTTGGAGTGACCGTATTAATGTCAGACGAAGATTTCAAAGCAAGGAATATTGTCAAAGATAGAGATGTTCACTGCATAATGATAAAGGTGCCAATTCATCAAGAGGATCCCTGATAGAACTGCAAGAAGAAATAGGCAAATCTTCCATTAAAGTCAGTGACTTAAATACCCATCTCTTAATAGTTGATAGAACATGAAAACCCAAAATGAGTAAGAATATAGAAGATCTGAACAACACTATCAACCACTTTTACCTAATTGAAATTTATAGATCATTCCACCCAACAACAGCAGAGTAAACATTCATTTCATGTGCACATGAAATATTTCCAAGAATAGACCATATTCTGTGCCATAAACAAGTTTTAATAAATGGAAAAGTGTTCAAGTTACCCAGAATATGTTCTCTAAGTACAATGGAACTAGAAATCAGCAACAGAAATATGGAAAATTCTCAAATATTTGGAAATTAAACAACTCATTTCTAAATAAGTTATGGGTCAGAAAATAAGTCACAAGAGAAATTAGAAAATATCTTGAACTGAATATAAGTAAAAACAGTATATAAAAAACCAATGGCTGTAGCAAAGTTGTGCCTAGAAGGAAGTTGATAGTTATAAACGTTTATATTATATAGGAAGATAAAATCAATCATCTAAACTTTCTTCTTTAAAAACTAGGGGCTTCCCTGGTGGCGCAGTGGTTGAGAGTCTGCCTGTCAATGCAGGGGACGCAGGTTCGAGCCCTGGTCTGGGAAGATCCCACATGCCGCGGAGCAACTGGGCCCGTGAGCCACAATTACTGAGCCTGCGCGTCTGGGGCCTGTGCTCTGCAACAAGAGAGGCCGCGATAGTGAGAGGCCCGCGCACCGCGATGAAGAGTGGCCCCCGCCTGCCACAACTAGAGAAAGCCCTCACACATAAACGAAGACCCAACACAGCCCTAAATAAATAAATAAATAAATAACCCTTTAAAAAACAAACAAACAAAAAAACAAAAAAAACTAGAAAGAAAAGAGTAAATATAACTTAAAGTAAACACAAGAGAGGAAATAAAATCATAATTAAAATAAATGAAATAGATACCAGGAAAACAACAGAGAAAAATCCCCAAAACCAGTAGTTGCTTCTTGAAAAGATCAACAAAATAGAAAATTCGTTAGTTAGAAAATTTGTTAGATCAAGAAAAAAATTGTGCAAATTATCAAAATCTAGACTGGAAGATGGATCATCACTACATAACCTACAGAAATTAAAAGTATTTGTAAAGGAACCTTATGAACACTTTACGTCAACAAATTTGTAAATGTTTTTAAAATGGACAAATTCTTACCACAACTGTCTCAAAAAGAATAGAAAATCTGAATCAAGTAAAGAAATTGAATTTGTGATTAAAAGTCTTCACACATAGGGGCTTCCCTCGTGGTGCAGTGGTTAAGAATCCACCTGCCAATGCAGGCTACATAGGTTTGAGCCCTGGTCCAGGAAGATCCCATGTGCCGCGGAGCAACTAATCCCGTGAGCCACAACTACTGAAGCCCGCTTGCCTAAAGGCCGTGCTCCACGACCAGAGAAGCCACCGCAATGAGAAGCCCACGCACTGCAACAAAGAGTAGCCCCTGCTCGCCACAACTAGAGAAAGCCCGTGTGCAGCAATGAAGACCCAGCACAGCCAAAAATAAATAAATTAAATAAATAAAATTTTAAAAAAATGTCTTCACACATAAAAAAGTCTTGGCCCACATAGCTTTATTGGTGAATTCTATCAAACACTTTAAGAAATAACGCCAAGCCTACACGAACTCAGAAAATACAGGAGGAAGGAACACTTCCCTATTCATTCTATAAGAGCATTATTACTCTGATTTGAAGCCAGATAAAGACAAAAAAAGAGGAAAAAAAAAGAGAAACTTCAGACTAATGAACAGAGATGCAAAAATCCTTAACAGATATCAGCAAATAAAATTCAGCAGTAAAAGGACTGCAGAACATAACCCAGTGGTGTTTATCCCAGGAATGCAAGTTTGGTTTAACAAAAGAAATCAATTAATGTAATATACCAGAGCTTCACAACCTCAGCACTATTGACATTTTTGGCTAGATAATTCTTTGTTGTGCATTTAAGATGTATAGCTGAATCCTCAGCCTTTATCCACCAGATGCCAGTAGCATCCTCTCCCCCACCTCCAGTTTATCAAAAATATCTCCAGCCATTACCAAATGTCCCTCAGGGAGCAAACCCCTCAGTTGAGAATCATTGTAATACATCATATTAATAAAATAAAGGGAAAAGGAAAATGATCATAACAATAGACACAGAAAAGACATTTGACAGAATCCAACACCTATTCCTGATAAAAACTCTCAGAAAACTAGAAATATAAGGGAACTTTCTCAACCTGATAAAAGAAACCTATAAGTAATATTACACTTAACTGAGTGCTTTCCCCTAGGATTGGAACCAAGCTAAGGATACCTGTTCTCATCACTTCTAGTCAACATTTTACTGGTTGTTCTAGCCAATTCAATAAGGCAAGAAAAATAAAGGCTTACACATGGGAAAGGCAGAACAAAAATTGTCTTTATTTGTAGATGACATGATCTTGCATGTAAAAAATACTACTAAACCTCCAAACACTTATAGAATAATGAGTTCAAGAAGGTCACAGGATACAACATCAATATAAAATCAGTTGTATTTTTATATACTAGCAATGAATGGTCTGAAAATAGAATCAAGAAAACAATTTTACTCACAGTAGTATCAAAAAGAATAAAATATTTAACAATATATTTTAACAAAAATGTGACAGAGCTGTTCACTGAAATACATAAAATACTGCTGAGACAAATTAAAGAAGACCTAAATAAATGAGGGGACATACAATATTCATGAATTGGAAGACAATATTGTTAAGATGGCAATTCCCCTCAAATTGCTTTATATGTTAAACCCAATCCCTATCAAAATCTTAGCCTTGTTTTGTACAAATTGACAAGCTAATTCCACAAGTTATATGGTATTGCAAGGACCTAGGCCAGGAGCCAGGAAATTGTTTCTCTAAATGGCCAAGACAGTAAGTATTTTAGGCTTTGCAGTCTCCACAGTCCCTGTGCAACTATTCATCGCTACCAATGTAGTTCAAAAACAGTCATAGAAAATACATAATGAACAGGCATGGTTATATGTCAATAAAACTTTATTTACAAAAACAAGTGCCAACCCGGAACTTAGACTAACCAAAACAATTTTGAAAAAGAAGAACAAAATTGAGTGACTTACACTAAGTGATTTCCATACTTGTTATAAAGTTGCAGTAATGAAGACAGTGTGATATCAGTGTAAGGATGGACACATAGATCAGTGGAACAGAATAGAGTCCAGAAATACACTCACAAATATATGGTCAATTGATTTTCCATGACAGTGCCAGGGTAATTCAATGGCAGAAAGGATAGAATATCTGTATGGGGAAAAAAAAAAAAAAAAAAGGATGATCTTTAATTCACACCCCCCACATGGACATATATACACTACCAAATGTAACATACATAGCTAGTGGGAAGCAGCTGCATAGCACAGGGAGATCAGCTCAGTGTTTTGTGACCACCTAGAGGGCTGGGATAGGGAGGGTGGGAGGGAGACGCAAGAGGGAGGAGATATGGGGATATATGTAAATGTATAGCTGATTCACTTTGTTATAAAGCAGAAACTAATACAACATTGTAAAGCAATTATACTCCAGTAAAGATGTCAAAAAAAAAATTCACACCGCCCACAAAAATTAACTTGTAATGGATTATAGACCAAGATGTATGACCTAAAACTATAAAGTTTTAGAAGAAAATATAGGAGAAACAATGTAACCAATAGCATGATCTATAATAGAAAAAAATAAATTAGATTTCATCAAGATTTTAAAAGATCTTTTCAAAGGATGCAACTAAGAAAATAAAAAGGCAAGTCACTGACCAAGAGAAAATATTTATAAAACATAAAACTGATAAAAGATTTGTATCCAGAATGTATATGAACTCTTAGAACTAAATAGTAATAACTCTTACAAGTCAATAAAAAGAGAACAAAAAAAAATAGGCAGAAGATTTGAAGACATTTGTCAAAGAAGATATGCAAATGGCAAATGAGCACATGGAAAGATGTCACATCATTAATCATAAGGGAAATGCAAAGTAAAGCCACAGCAAGGTGTGTATAACACCCACTAGAATGGCTAATATTAAAAAGACTGATGATATCAACCGTTGTCAAGGATGTGAAGAAACCAGAACCCTCTCATATAGCCGGTAGAAACGTAATATGCTACAGTGATAAGCCACTTTGAAAAGCTGTTTGGCAATCTCCAACAGATTAAATGTACATGTACAACACAACCCAGTAATTTTATTCCTGGAATAAATTTTATTTATTTTATAAATAAAAGGAATTTATTTTCCTGGAATAAATTTATTTATTTTATAAATAAAAGGAATTTATTTTATTCCTAGGTCTACCTAAAGAGAAAGAAAATGTATGTCCACACAAAAACTTGTATTCAAATATTCACAGCAGCATTCTTTATTTTTCTTTTATTCATAGCAGCATTATTTATAATAGCCCAAAGCTGGAAATAATCCAAATATCTACCAGCTGGTGAATGGATAAACAAAATGTAGTGTATCTATACAATGGCATACAATGCAGCAATTAAAAGGAGGAAACTACTGATATATGCAACAAAATGGTTCAACCTCAGAAACATTATGCCAGTTGACACAAAGTGGTACATGTTTATTTACATAAATTTTCCAGAAAATGCAAAACTATAGAAACAGGAAGCAGATCTGCTCTTGCCTGAGTCCAGGGCTGGGAGTGGGGATTGACCGCAAAAGGACAAGGGGTGATGGATTTGTTCTAAAATTTCATTATGGCTATGGTTGAAAAACTGTATACATTTACTAAAATTCATTGATTGGGTGAATGATATTGAAAGTATAACAGTAAAGTTGTTTAAAAAAGGAAAAAGTATGAAACAAAAGTATGTGCAATAGGGACCCCAGTGTTTCCATAATGAGAGGCCCCCATTGTGCCCACAGAAGATCACATGGGATTTCTCAGGACAGAGGGGCAAGGTCATGGAATACTGAGGTGTGGCTGGAAGCAAAGACATTTGAACTTTGTCAATTTTCCCCATGTTAACCCCTTCCTGAGCTTCTGCCTTTCCTTCTTAATTCTTCTGTCTTGTTTTCTGTGAAACAGAAGATGTGGTTAACCAAGGTATAAGAGCGTTGTTTAAAATCTCTTCATATGGATTAGCCACCATTCTCAAAAAGAAGAAATACCAAAAGAAAAAAAAGAAAGGTCTTCCTTGTTATCAACTTATTACAAAGTTTAACAAAGCCAAATCATGCCCATCAAACCCTTGATCTTACTTCATGGTTCCTAAGGTTAAATAACAACCTTAAAATCTATAGTTTAATGTCTTACAGTGACTAGGCAGAATTAATGTTAAAATGTCTTTCCAAGCACTGATGGGAATTTGCATGTGTGAATCTTATTAAAGGAACTGTCAAAATGGACAGAATCCACATTTCGCCAAGCATACAATGAAGACAGCAGGCCTAATTTTAAAATAATAAAAATCTCATTTCTCCTACAAAAAGAGTGACTATCAGATAATCAGACCATGAACAGAGAACGGGATGGGTGAGTGTGTGTACTGAGTGGGGGACCCCCTGGAACAAATACAGAAAATACAGGTACAGCATAAGTCTGTTTTCTTCAAATAGGCACTGAGCCTAGATGAGAATAGAGTGAATCAAGTAGAACAAAAGAAACATGGGTCTTTTTTGAGCTACTAAGCTAAAAGTGCTTCTGCTGGATGCATGTACATATTAGATGTGTGTACATGCCAAAACCTGCACACAAATTTTTATAACAGTTTTCTTCATAATTGCCAAAACCTGGAAAAAACCAAGATGTCCTTCTGTAAGTGTATGAATAAACAAACTGTGAGACATCCAGACAACGGATGTACCTTTGGAAAAAGACTTTGGAAAAGGAGTTTTTAAAAAAAATAAATCTATTTATTTTTGGCTGCATTGGGTCTTCTTTGCTGCGCGCGGGCTTTCTCTAGATGCGGCTAGCAGGGGTTACTCTTCGTTGTGGTGCGCGGGCTTCTCATTGCGGTGGCTTCTCTTGTTGTAGAGCACAGGCTCTAGGCACACAGGCTTCAGTAGTTGCGGCACGCAGCCTCAGTAGTTGTGGCTCGCGGGCTCTAGAGCTCAGGCTCAGTAGTTTTGGCGCACGGGGCATGTGGCGCATGCTCCGGGGCATGTGGGATCTTCCCGGACAAGGGACCAGGGCTCGAACCCGTGTTCCCTGCATTGGCAGGTGGATTCTTAACCACTGCGCCACCAGGGAAGTCCGGAAAAGGAGTTTTTTTAAAACAAATTACATCAGTCCTTGGAGAAGCCTGCTTTCCCCCAGCACTCCCTGCCTCTCTTCCTGTGGTGGTCAGCACACTGACAAGCAGAGCGGGGTAAAGGTTATTTGATGAAAGCAAAGGAGCCACGTACCACTGGATCAAGAAGTTAAATACAGAAAATCCACAGGCATTCATTCATTTATTGTCTCAAGGCAGGACCTACTTAATGAGCAAGTGCTCATTCTATGTGCTCAGGACCCTGAGGTTTCGCTTTTTGCCTGGGAGGGGTATGCTGCTGTTATCACACTTTCCATGTGTCGTTCCATTACAGACAAGGACTTTCCATTTTAACTTGCAACTGAATTTAGAGGTGCAATGTAAGGCCCAAGGAGAGGATTTTTCCTCCTTATATGATCTCACTGATCTCTCCGTGATAGAAGATATGACCTTTTATCCTGCTCTAACTAACCCACAATATTGATCAGTCTTTGCACAAAAGGGCAGCCCAACGAAGACAATGCATCCATCTATTATTCCAGTAGGTGGCGTCCTCCCCACTCCGTCAACACCATCATTCCATTGACAGCCAAGGCTGCCATCTTTTATTCTTATCAATTTATCCAGCAAATTAAACAGCTGAAAGCCATGTCTGAAGTCTGGGGGTAATCTTAGGGTGTTTAGAAGAAACAGATTAAAAGTTTAGCCCTTTTCTTCTGTGCAAAAATTTGGTGTATAGTCCAATCCTGCCCTTATTTTTCTAGAGGAATTTAGCTTGAAAACTGGATTGTTTATAACATTGCAAGTATTTCGAGAACACTAAAACTGCTAAAATTCATCTCCTTCTCAAAGTTGTTTTGTTTGAAGTCACACCAACCATTTCTTTGAGGAGCAAGGTGGCGTAGTGACTAAGAGCCTGCAAGAACCAGACTCCCCAGGTTCAAATCCCCCCTCTCCAAAACTAAGAATTTTGCAATTTGGGGCAAAGTGTTCAAGAGATGAATTTTCCAGACTATAAAATAGGGCTGATGATCAAATGGGTAAATATGGGTAAAGCACTGAGCACAGTACCTGGTGTATAATAAAACTTAATGTTAGCTATCATCTGCAAGTATTTTAATGTTTGTTTACATTATTTAATGTATATTTATGTCCTGTCCTTCCCATCCATCTTCAAGGTCCTTGAGGAAAGAGATAATGTCTCCTTCAACAGACTGGGCTAGGTCCCAGGGTTTGTTTTCTCTATTCTCCCAGACACCCTGCAGAGGATTCTGTGACCAACAAGGGGAACTAGCAACATGTCCTTGAGTTCCAACTATCACCCATCTAAAATTCCTCTACCTTCCCACTTAGCCTCCTAGCCCTGGAGTTGTGCAGCCTCCACTTCCCACTACTGAAAGATTCACTGTCTATAGCAGCATCTGATTTCATCATATTTTAAGTTTGGATATCACTCTTGGGACAAACTGGCTGCTTTATTCAGTTGACGGGGAAGAGGGATGGGGAGAGACAACTGAAGCACAGTCAATGACAGTACCAGGGCCCCGAGCATACCCGCATATATGCATACAAGACATTGTGTTTCTAGCCAGTGAGAGGAAATACAACTCTACAAAACATGCTGTTTAGTGTTGGGCTGTATTTGCAGCATGCTGGGCAGCGTGGGGATGGGCGGTAGATAATGAGAAAGGAGGTGAGTGCAGGCAACCATGTGAGAAGGTGCCCACGGGCTCCATCTCCCCATGGGGTGGTTAATCTGCTTACCAACCAAAAGGTTTGAATCTGGATTTCTGGCTCTCGCTGAAAAATAAGAGACCAGATAAAGACAGGCTGGCACGGAGCCTGGCTGCGGCTCCAGACCCCCACACGTGGTCTTTAGTGTGCCGGTGTCCCTCCCCGTCCCCAAGACGACAACTTTCACCTCTCTCCTGTGTGTTTCCTGCCTGGCTCCTGTGCCTATCTGAGTGGTGCCTGTTATTATTCTTCCCTTTTACGGATGAGTAATCGAAGCCCGGGCAGTTAAGTAACTTTCCCACGGTTGCCTAGCTGAAAGTGAAGGAGCTAGAATTGGAATTCTGGTCCCTTTCATTCTAAAGTCCATGATCCTTATGATCCATCAATCTTCACAGAGGAGATTTATGTAGAATACAAATATCATTTAGAACATATACGCATGGAGAGCAGTAGGGTAAGAAAGAGCCCTGTACTGGGGAGTAGGGAGACCGGGACGCAAGGTGAAGCTATGGCACTTGCTGGGTGTCATCACTTCATGTCACTTCTCTGGACCTCAGGTGGCTCATCTGTAAAATGGGGATGGCCAGGCCTACTTCACAAGGTTTTGAAGCTCGAAGGAGATGTCTGGGGAGTCCTTGGAACGGCAAGCTCTACAACTCTAAGGGATTGCTGGGCCAGCAGCAAGGAGGAGGGCTGGCAAACTTGTGCTGCTGTGAAGGAAGGTCGGGAGGGACCGACCTGAGCCAGGTCTCAGACCTTGGCTAATGGGTCAAAATATGAAAGGATTGGCTGAGCCTGGTTATCCCTGACTGAAGGGTAAGATGTGTACAGTTCAAAAGTCCCTGAGGGAAACCAGAGATGATTTTTATTTGTAGGTACTCATGATTCTAGTGAGGGTAGGTTAGGTTTCTAACGGGCTGGGTAACTGCCTCTCACCGTCCTGCCCAACACTTCCCTGCGCGTCCTCCCGACCCGGGGGCCTGCGCCCCTCACCGCCCAAGCTCCCGTGGCCCCGCCCCTGCAGCGCCCCAGGCCCGCCCTCCTTCCTCGGGGGTGGGGCTCCGCGCGTCGGGCTCCGGGGCTGAGAGCCGAGCCCCCGCCTCGCCGCCGCAGCCCTGGAGTCCTCGCCCGCCTGCAGCCGGGAGCCGGCCGAACCCCCGCCCGCCGACCCACACGTGAGTCCCGCCCGGTCGCCGCCCGGGGCGGCTGCGCCGCGGGGATTGAGCCCCACGCTGTAGGACTGGAGTGAGGGGACCGAGGAGCGCTTTTCGGCTCGTCCCATTTACTTTGAAAACGAAAGCGCCGCGGCGGCAGGAGCCCCCCAGCCGGCTCCCCGCGCCCGGCTGCCCGTACCACTCGAGCCCGGCGAGTCCCCGACGGCCGCCGGGAGGGCGCGGGCGGTGGGCGGAAGGAGGCGGCGGGGCCCGGACCCGGGGTCGCGGGAAGCCGGCGGAGCAGGTGGTCCTTGATGCGGGCGAGTGGGTGCGGCGTGGGGGGCACCTGGGTTCCGGGGCCCGGAGCGGGTTTTCTTAGCAGAGGAGGGGTGTGGCGAGGACGGAGACTGGGGGTCCCGAGCCGGGGAGCGGCTCCAGGGCGTGAGTGTGAACTGGGGGGGCCAGGTTCAGGTCGGGCTGCGCAGGCGGGGGAGGACCTTAAGGCGTGCCTCGCATACCCGCACTGCAAACCCCTGGCTCCCCCTCCATGTCCTTAGGTCCCCCCTCTTTCCACGTTTGCATGACTTTCCAGCCAAAGTATTCTAGAGTGAAACTTTAATGTTGGCATGAATGGAAACCTCCAAGAACTGTTCGATTGAGCGTGCTCATTTAGAACCACCCTCACCCCCAGCCAAGGGGAGCTCAGAGGGGTCTTGCAGGAAACCAAGACTCACAGAGGTTGAAATGAGTTACCCAGGGACACACAAAGAATTGGTGGAAACCAGATTGCCTCCCCCTCGTTACTGCTCTGCAGGGTTTTGGCAGTTCTGAGAATTTTCAGTGAATACTGGGGCCACGCTGTTGCCACTAACCCCACTGGGCGTCTCCTCCGACTCTCTCGGCTGGTTCTGCCCCCTCCTGCAGAGTTTCCATATTTGGCTATTTCAGATTTACTTTCATCAGAACTCAGTTACCTCGCTGGGGCAGGCAGGGTTGCTCTGGGCTCGCGGTGGGGTTGGTGAAATGAGGCGCGGCTCCCACCCAGACTGCCCCCTGCGCACCCAACCTTCCACAGCGCCGGGCTCTGACCCGAGTCCCTTGAGGACAGGCCTCTAGTAACCAATGGGATTAAGTAAATATTTATTGGACACAGGTGCTGGGTGAGAACTGTGGTCGGGTCAGTGGAATGCATTCCTCCTTTCAGAGATATTTACATTTTAAAAGGAAGACACAAAATACAAAGAAATTGGTTGAAGTGCTTCTGGAAGTAGAGCAGTTCTGGGGGTGTGTGAGATAACTTTAGGCAGGGAAAGGCTGGGCTAGAACCTCTCAAATCCAGAGTGCAGCTGCCTGCTCTGCTTTACACACAGACAGCTGAAGACAGGGGCGTTAGCACAGTTGATGGTTTGGGTGAAAACCTTATCATCTAAACACTCCCACCTCCAACTCTAATTTGAACTGGAGAGACAGAAATTGCTGTAGAAAAGATGAATGTGAGGTGGAAGTAGAAAATGTCTAGCTTTATCAAGGTGCTTTTGTTTTGTTTTTGTTCTTGCTTTGAGCTCAGTGGAATGGGTTGGTGCTCAGATGCTGGAACCTCTCTCCCTGGGTCCTAGACATAGGCAGGAGAAAGCCTCCCATCTGAGCCAAACTCTGGAAGTCCTGCCAGAGGGGCGGTGATGGAGGTGGTGACTTTCTCAGGTCCTCGGGGCAGAGGTCTGTGGCTGGGGTAAGGAGAAAGACGGGCAGTGTTTCCATCAGTCCACAAGCATCACCTGAGTACCCGCTGGCTGTGGGCGGCAGAGTAGCGGAAACAATATGGAAAGGAGATGGAGTCCCGTCCGCTGGAAGTCCTAACTGTGGGGACTGAGATATTTCAGTGGAGATGACTGCAGAGTGAGGGAGCTGGGTGCCTCTGAGTCAGTGCCATTAGGCTAGCCACGGGAAAGGCTCGTCAGTATTTAGACAAACAGACCTCCTGTGATTATCTCAGCTTTACTGGAGAGGACCCTGAGGAAAAACTAATAGTGCCTTGTTTATAAAGCTCTTTCCTTTTCAAAGCATTTTGTCATTGCTCTTGTCATTTTGTTCTCCACGATACCCTTGTGATTCAAGCCAAAGCAGGATTATCCTCCACATGGCCCAGTTGGTGTGGGTGAAGCACTGAGGGTGAAATAACCCTTTGGGCTCCACTGCTGGGCCAGGCCTGCGTCTCCAAGGACTCCGGTTCCTCTGCTCCAGGCCCTTCACCCTGGTTTCTCAGAGAGCTACATCTGCCCAGCTCCCCCTCAAGGAGGGTTAACAAGGGCTCCCATACTCTAATAATGCATGTATGGTCTGTTCCCGGCAACACAGAGCAAGTTCTCCTCCAGACTCTGCCCTGGCCACGGCATGAACAGACACCCACGGTTAGTCAACTCAGGGCGAGACCTGTGTCTGGTCTTGTTTGTATTCTGGCATCTGGCACAGAGGAGGCCTAAACAAATGTTGGCCTTGAATTCATTTGAGCCGTGTCTCCCTTGGGCTCTGAGCTGCCAGGGCCTGATGGCTGGGGAACGTGTGCTGGGTGAGGCTCTGGAGAGACAGGTTGAGCTGCCAGCAGGACTTGCTTAAATCCCCGAAGTCAGAATAGCACCGTCCAGTTGACAGATAGCCTGTCTCACCTGATGCACTTCTCACTGCCTCCCTGAGAGCAGGGAGAGATGGGTGCTGTTCCTTCCACTTTACTTGGCTGCCAGCCGGACCTCAGAAGTGACTTGAAAGATCTCACAGCACGTAGGGACCGGCCAGGACTCCAGCCCAAGTCTTCAGACTCCAATCCGTGTGCTCTTCTCACAGTTTTTTAGCTAGAGGAAGCCAGGATTCTGGGCAGGAGGGCGAGGGAACCAGAAAGGCATGCATCAAAGGCTGCCTGACGCCTCTGTCACTGATCTGGGATCTTTAATAAGAGCTAACAGACCAGGGGAAGGGGATCAGTGGTCGACTCTGCCTCTGAACAGCTTTTCCTGTCCAGGTGGTGGCTTTTTCTGACGTTCCTCTGGGGCAGGAGCTATCACCCCAGCAGAGTGTAGTAGGTGGGTGGGTCTCTGTGTGTGTGTGTGTGTGTGTGTGTGTGTGTGTGTGTGTGTCAGGGTTAGAGGGGAGCAAGCTGCAGGGCAGAAGTCATCCCCAGGGCTGCTGCGGCCACGGTCGAGCCCCAGTGAGTTTGTTGTTTTGCCCAGAGCAAAGCTTTTTGGAGGGTCACACAGCGGTTTTTTTCCCCTAGAGTCCCCGGCAGGCCCTGTCTTGTGAGGAAGTGGGCTGGAGGGCCAGGGGAAATAAAAGTGAAAATACTCAGTGGTCCTCATAGAAAAATTCACAGTCCATTTGCAGTGACAGTGATGAGCGCTTTCTGCATCTTGTTACCTGGAGGCAAGCGGTGGTACAGGCTTAGACGGCGCTGTAGCAAGAGCAGTGTGCACCCAAGTGTCCGTGCAGGTTCTGTGGCGCTGGGGTTACTGATGGAGCCCATTGAGCGCCCCCCCGGGCATGGGGAGATAGGTGCTTGTGGGAGGGGGTACCCATCTCACTTCCAGCAGATCTTCATGCCTCGTTTCTTGACGCACACTCCATCAGCTTCCCTCCTTGCCAGTTCAGAACATCCCTGGAATTTCCCCTATAGCTTTTTTTTCTCTCAAGGAAAAGGTGCTCTCCTGACCAACGGGAGGACACCTTCTCCACCTACACCCCTGATGCAGCTCTCTCCTCCCTCGGAGATGGAGATGGAGACGATTCCCTTCATAACTCCCTGGCCACTGACTCCTTCCCCTCCACCACATGCTCAGTCTCTTCAACAAGAAGACCCCACGTTTCCTCTCCCTTTCACTGACCAGCTCCTAGAAAGAGCAGCCAGCACTGGCCCTTGCACTCGGTGCTCTCTTCCTCGCTCGGCACCGTGCACCTGCCCTGCTGCTTACATGACCCTTTGCAGGCTTCCAGGGCTTGGTAATCCTTAGTCGCCAGCCTGCTCTGCAGCTGTTGCTCAGCTCCTTGGAGGGGGCCACACCGTCCCCACTGACGTTTCCTTCCTTGACCTCGAGCTTCTCGTCCTCCTCCTGCCCTGTAAGTGCCAGAATGGGGCCAACACTGTGTCCTCGGGCTGGCTTGCCATTCCTACGCTCCTCTCCCTGGAACCCTCCTGCGCACCCGAGGTTAACCAGCGCTCTTAAGGAAAGGCTGATCAAGTCTCCACCTCTCACCCAGCTCTCTTCTTGGCCAGTTTGATTTGTGATACACAAAATCCTTACCGTGATGTTTTAGGGGCCCCTTAGATACTCGTCCCAAGCCGCCTCTTCCTCCACGTTCTCCCTAACCCTTGCAGAGATCATTGCTGTCCCTTAGCCACCTCTGTCCTGTCTCTCCCCAGCCGGTCCCGATCTACTGTCTGTTCCCAGGGCTGCTACCTGAGTTCCCGTCTGCCCCCCACTTTTTCCTGTACTACCTGAACTGTCCATTCGCTCGCTTTCCTTCCCTTCTGTTTTCTCTTCCACACTGTTGCAGAGGGGACTCCTTAATGCATAGTCTAATCAAGACCTACTGCTTCCACTAATGGTGTAGTGGGAATAGTATGGATTTCAGAATCTGGCAAGCTTGGGTTCAAATCTGGATTTATGGCTTGCTGGTTGTAGTTGTATGATTTGGGCAAGTCGCCCAACTTCCATGAGCTTCTGTATTCCCACCAGTAAACAGAGATAGTAATGTCACCCACTTGGGGTTGCTGGAAGGATTAAATAAGGCAAAATATACACAGAGCCTAGTGTCTGGCGGGTTCAATAAAGCTGGTTTTCTTCTTCCGGATGTTTGACAGCATAGGGAGTTGTGGGGTCTCTGGGGAGGTGGAAAATATGTGTCTAGCCTAAAGGCATTCAAATTTAAATTAAAAACAGACAAGCTCAAGAACTGCCGCATACCAGGGTAGACCATCATTTAAACTAGCCTATTGCTGTCCCTTTGCAATCTCTAGACCAGGCCAACCTCAGGGGCCAGAGTTGGTGAACTGGGATGGGGCAGGGCATGGTGGGGATAAGTTGGGCCGAGCCCTTGGCAGGCAGAGGGCAGAGAAGGGGGCTGGCAGCATCAGGCAAAGGAGGCCCAGCCCCAGGGGGTGGGTTTCAGGGGCAGGTTTCCAGTCGTTTAGAAGGACTTGTGGGCAGAGCAGTGCAGCCTTGGAGGAATCATAGTGCTTGGCAGGGAGGCAACACAGGGACCCACAGAAGAAATAAAATGGATTTAGGAAGCAAAATACAGACACTGGCTTGGTCACCAGGAGCAGAGCCATTACTTCAGTGGGATCCAGCTGTGAAGTCAGAGCAGAATGAGGAGTGAGGTTGACTTGGGGCAAAGCTGCCAGCCAGAGCCCTCTCTGTGCTCCCTTCCGAAGGGGGATAGCTTGGAACAGCCAGGCTATGTTCTGAGCCTCCGTTAGAGGAGTCCTTGATGCCGGAGGATGGAGGCAGGGGGTGGGGTTAAGCTGAGCAGGTCACAGAAGTCCCTCATCTGCCTTCAGGATGTTGGAATTCTGAGGAAGAGGCTGGGCAGATATCTGTGGTACAACCTAGGAAAATTTCCCATGCTTCCCTGGGTTCAAGGCAAACTAATGTACTATGAAGTGAAGGCTTGAGTGTTAAGTAGATGCAGAATAAATAAAAGAAGTGATTAAGCAACTGGGTGGGATCATTCCAGGAAGCCCTCCTGAGGAGTGAGGAAGGTGGGCAGCCCGGAGGGAGAGGAGGGAACCATGCGCAAAGGCATTTCTAAGCGATAAAGGAAGGAATGAACAGTTGTTCTTCATGTATGGGAAGTAGATTATTCTAGAGCAGATTGACGTTGGGGTGGTTTATATGAAAAAAAACTAATAATTTGGGATGTTGCTTCAACCTCTCCATAGCACTCCCATAGACTTCCTCAAAAATGCCCGGTGCCATGTATTTGCTTTGGACGGGCAGACACTAAATTCTTTCAATCTTTCCGTGATGCTAACAATTCCATATATATGACTTCAGTGGTTCACTGACACTAGGTCTTTCTAACAAGTGTGACTTCTGTAACCCCTGTCTCTTCCACCTCATAACTGTAATGCTGAGTTTTCTCAGTGTCAGCTCTTTTTAGGCCATGTTGAACAGCGGCAGGGCCTTCTACACCTGACTCATCTATTCCTAACTTTCTTCACGTCGTTTCTCCTTCCTGGAATGCCTCCTGTTTTAATCTACTAATCCATGCCCCTCTCACTCTTTTCAAAGAAAACTCAAAATTTGTTTCTCGTTAGGAAGGCTGGTCTCCAAGACCATGCCCAGGTTCAGTGATTTGCTAGGAGGACTCACGGGATTCAGCATATAGTCATAGGGCTAAGATTTATCACGGTGAAAGGATACAAAGCAAAATCAGCAAAGGGAAAAGGCACGTGGGACAAAGTCCAGAGGAAACCAGGCACCAGCTTCCAAGTGTCCTCCCCCAGTGAATTCACATAGGACGTGCTTAACTCGTCCAGCACTGAACTGTGACGACACGTGTGAAATGTTGTCTATCGGGGAAGCTCATTAGAGACTCAGTGCCGAGTATTTTTATTGAGGACTGCTCATGTAGACACCCTCTGCCTAGCATACACCGAAATCTCAGACTTCCAGAAGAAAACAAAACAAAACAAAACAGATGTTCAGCCTAAATCACATTGTTTGCACAGTTCAGGCACAATGAGCAACTCAGGGTGGTGAGAGCCCACCCCAAATCCACCTTCCCAGACATCAGCCAAGGCCCATCCTTGTAAGCAGACCTTTCTAGGGGTAGCAGATGCAGGCCTGCTATGTTAACCCTTTTCTGCACAGCTTCCCTGCATAATCCCACCTCAGTGCCTAACTATAGTTATGCTATAGAGAGAACCACCCTAGATAAGGGGCCAGAAGACCTGGGTTCCAGCCCAACATGGCCACCTACTGCCGGGTGACACTTTGGATCCCTCAAACTCTATTTTCCTCATTTGGAAAAGGAGAGTTGTAATTCTTGTTTGTAGAGTTCAAGGGTGACTGTGAGGATCAAGTGAGATGGCGTAGTGGGCATCCGTCCCCCTTGGTGGATCACCTACTGTGTCTAGGGCCATGAGTGAGCATGGGGAGTACGGAGGGAAGCGTGGTGAAGTGGCTTTGATAGGAGACAAGCCCGAGGTTGAATCCCAACCAAGCGATTGCCAGCTACGTCACCGTGAACACGTTCTTCAATCTCCCTCAGCTTCAGGACCCGATCTGTAAAATACGAACATGAGTAATGAAACTAGTACCCATCCCTCACTGGGTTGCTGTACAGAGTAAGTGGAACAACCCGTAGAAAGCATCTAGCCACAGTATCTAGCACACTGTAGGCACCCAAAGTGGCAGCTATTCATTTACTCAGATATTTGAGTGGCGGCTCTGTGCCAGCACCTTGAAAAAGACACAGTCCCAGCCCAGCTTTCTATTTGCTCATGCAGACTAATACTGGACAGATAATTACATTAAAAATGAATGTAATCATACGTGCTATGAAGGAGAAGTACAGAGTGATAATAGGGTGTGTACTGAGGAAGAAGGGGCTGAGCTGGCTGAGGAGGCCTGTGAAAGCTTAGCTGAATAGTGATGCTTAAGCTGGGCTTGGACGAGTTTAGTTTCCTGAGAAGTGGGGGGAGGGAGGAGAGGATGTTTCCAGCAGAGACAGCAGCTTGAGCAAAGGGAGACCAGCCTTAGGGCGAAGCCTGGAAGGAAGGAAGGTTCTCCTCTCCTGTGAGGAATGGCAAAAAGGCCAGAGAGGCTGGAGAATAAGGGGTGGGGAGGGAGATAACCTGGAGAAGTGGGTGGGACCATGGTAGCTCAGTTAAGGGTTTGGAACTGTGAGAGTAACGGGAGGCTGTGGAAAATCTGTGTGAGTGAGAACACCTTGGCTTTTTCAGAGGCTAATCAGGCTGCTGTGTAAGGGATGCTTCGGGGGAGTGAGTGGGTGAGGGGAGACCAGCCACAGGAGGGGAGGTGAGGGGAGACCAGCCACAAGAGGGGAGGTGAGGGGAGACCAGCCACAGGAGGGGAGGTGAGGGGAGACCAGCCACAGGAGGGGACGTGAGGGGAGACCAGCCACAGGAGGGGACGTGAGGGGAGATCAGCCACAGGAGGGGACGTGAGGGGAGACCAGCCACAGGAGGGGAGGTGAGGGGAGACCAGCCACAGGAGGGGAGGGGCGGGGAGGCCAGCCACAGGAGGGGAGGTGAGGGGAGACCAGCCACAGGAGGGGAGGGGCGGGGAGACCAGCCACAAGAGGGGAGGTGAGGGGAGACCAGCCACAGGAGGGGACGTGAGGGGAGACCAGCCACAGGAGGGGAGGTGAGGGGAGACCAGCCACAGGAGGGGAGGTGAGGGGAGACCAGCCACAGGAGGGGAGGGGAGGGGAGGCCAGCCACAGGAGGGGACGTGAGGGGAGGCCAGCCACAGGAGGGGACGTGAGGGGAGGCCAGCCACAGGAGGGGAGGTGAGGGGAGGCCAGCCACAGGAGGGGAGGTGAGGGGAGACCAGCCACAGGAGGGGAGGTGAGGGGAGACCAGCCACAGGAGGGGAGGTGAGGGGAGGCCAGCCACAGGAGGGGAGGTGAGGGGAGACCAGCCACAGGAGGGGAGGTGAGGGGAGACCAGCCACAGGAGGGGAGGTGAGGGGAGACCAACCACAGGAGGGGAGGGGCGGGGAGACCAGCCACAAGAGGGGACGTGAGGGGAGACCAGCCACAGGAGGGGAGGGGCGGGGAGGCCAGCCACAGGAGGGGAGGGGCGGGGAGGCCAGCCACAGGAGGGGAGGGGCGGGGAGGCCAGCCACAGGAGGGGAGGTGAGGGGAGACCAGCCACAGGAGGGGAGGTGAGGGGAGACCAGCCACAGGAGGGGACGTGAGGGGAGACCAGCCACAGGAGGGGACGTGAGGGGAGACCAGCCACAGGAGGGGAGGGGAGGGGAGACCAGCCACAGGAGGGGAGGGGAGGGGAGGCCAGCCACAGGAGGGGAGGTGAGGGGAGACCAGCCACAGGAGGGGAGGTGAGGGGAGACCAGCCACAGGAGGGGAGGTGAGGGGAGACCAGCCACAGGAGGGGACGTGAGGGGAGACCAGCCACAGGAGGGGACGTGAGGGGAGACCAGCCACAGGAGGGGACGTGAGGGGAGACCAGCCACAGGAGGGGAGGTGAGGGGAGACCAGCCACAGGAGGGGAGGGGCGGGGAGGCCAGCCACAGGAGGGGAGGTGAGGGGAGACCAGCCACAGGAGGGGAGGGGCGGGGAGACCAGCCACAAGAGGGGAGGTGAGGGGAGACCAGCCACAGGAGGGGACGTGAGGGGAGACCAGCCACAGGAGGGGACGTGAGGGGAGACCAGCCACAGGAGGGGAGGTGAGGGGAGACCAGCCACAGGAGGGGAGGGGAGGGGAGACCAGCCACAGGAGGGGAGGTGAGGGGAGGCCAGCCACAGGAGGGGAGGTGAGGGGAGGCCAGCCACAGGAGGGGAGGTGAGGGGAGACCAGCCACAGGAGGGGAGGTGAGGGGAGACCAACCACAGGAGGGGAGGGGCGGGGAGACCAGCCACAGGAGGGGACGTGAGGGGAGGCCAGCCACAGGAGGGGAGGGGCGGGGAGGCCAGCCACAGGAGGGGAGGGGCGGGGAGGCCAGCCACAGGAGGGGAGGTGAGGGGAGACCAGCCACAGGAGGGGAGGTGAGGGGAGACCAGCCACAGGAGGGGACGTGAGGGGAGGCCAGCCACAGGAGGGGAGGTGAGGGGAGGCCAGCTATAGGAGGGGAGACGAGTAATAGGAGGCTGGTGCAGAGGCCCAGGGGAGAGGGGATGTGGCCTGAATCGGGGGTTGGTTGTGAGGGAGGAGAGAGGGTACTACCAGCAATGATACCAGTTGTCTGGTGGCAACAGCAAGATAAAAAGTGGCCCTTCACCGAGAGGGAGCATTGGAGAGAGGGAAAGTTGGTTCCGTTTTGGGTGTGGTGGCTTTGGAGTGCCTGTGAGACATTGAAAAGGAAACACTAGGAAGGCAGTAACATGTGTGGGTCTAGACGCAGTGGAGAGAGACCTTGGGGGTCGTTAGTTCGTACATGGTCTTTGATGCCAGGACAGTGTGGTTTCAGGGAAGCTAAAGGGGAAAAAATATTTTAAAGTGTGTGTTTGGGTTCGGGATGGGGGTCGGGGTCTCTAACATCAGATGTTGCTGGGAAGGCACTTAAGATGAAGATGGAGAATTGACCATTGGCTTAAGTGACCCAGGAGCCCCTGGGTCCTGGGTGAGAGCAGGGGGCTTGGTGGGGTGTGAGCCAGGCCGGAGTGGGCTGAGCGTTGGATTGAAGAGAGGCCGGTGGAGATAGTCACTCCGCTGTGTGAGGGGAAGGATGAGTCAGGAGGTTTGGCTGTGAGAGGAAGCAGAGCTCGAACTTCAGAGAAATACGAGAGCGAGAATTTGGGGGATTGCTTGCATCTCAGGAGAGATTCGTGATTGTGTGAGTGCTGATGGAAGGAGCCAGCTGAAAGGGGGAGGCTGACGGATAAGCAGCCTCTTCCCGTCAGAAAACCCCTGAGGAGGCAGGAGGCTGGGACAGGTGGAGAGCTTGGCCTGGTGCAGAGGCCACCTCTGCGGGGGCCCCGGGGGGGGGGCGGAAGAAGGGCAGAGCGGGGGCCCCCTGCGCAGGGGGCCGGATATGCAGTCCTGGTGGCAGGAAGTGGAGGTATCTCTGGTCTGAAAACTTCTATTTTCTGTGCAATAGGAAGTGAGGTTTCCCGGGGAGACGGGGAGTGTGGTCAAGGTCTGTGCAGAAGAGAAAGGTGTGAAACAGATGTTGAAAACAAGAGAGTGAGCTGAAAGGGAAACTGGCCCAGAACTCTGTTACCTGATGAAGTCTCTGGAAAAGGAATCCAGCAAATGTGATTTTAGATCTCTAGCACCTTGTGAGGCACCTCGCTGAGGGCCCCGTACCTGTTTTTTGAATAAAAAATCCTTCTCAAGAATGAGGGGCTCAAGATCTTTATTTTCTTTCTAATCAGACAAATACTTTGTGCTGCTCTGTCCCTTTGGTCTTTCCCCACGCCTCGCCATGTTGATATTGTCTAGGATTTTAGTTCTATGATAATTGTAGATTTAGTTCTATGATATTCTTTTTTATTGTCCTTAGTCCTTTAGACAATTGTTTAATGATTTTCATTTTCCATCTCTCTTATCACACCTTCTTAGATTGAATTATTTGAACACTTCTTCCATGATTGTTTTCTAAGTAAAAGTTTTTGTGGCAAAAGAAGAAAAAAGTCCTTCTCAGCATTTTCCCTCTTTCGCAGGCACCTGGCTGCCCACTGGGACACCTCACCCAGGGGCTAGTTCACATGGGTGGCAGTAAGGAGCACTGTTCAGGCTCCACTCTTCCAGCCCCGGATAGCTAGACCCTCCCCCTCCTTAAACTGACTAGCCTCCCTCCCCCCCAAGTCAGCCATCATTAGCCAGCTTTGCCTTCTCTAGCTGTGACCGGTAGAATTTCAGGACTCCGAATCGGTTGAGATGAAGTGTTAGGCCCTGGGAAGCACACTCCGTGGGAGAGAGCCTGTCCTGCTTTCTGCAGAAACTGTAAGGCTGCTGTTCAGTCTTCCCACGAGTACTTACTGCGTGCCTATCATATGCCCTGTTCTAAGTACTGCTCCCTCAGGAAACAGAAGAAACGTTCTTGCCCTCATGGAGCTTATATTCTGGCAGGAAGATAGTAAAGAAGCAAGCATATACCAAGCTACACGGTGATAAGCGCTTTGGAGAAAAATGCAGCAGGTGATGCGGGGCTGCCGGGGATGTTGCTATTCCACGTGGGTCGGTGAAGCCCTCACTTGTGAGGTGACACCTGAGCAGGTACCGGAAGTGAGGAAGAAGCTATTCCGGTGTCAGGCAGAAGAGCATTCCAGGCAGGGGGGCAGCACGCAGAAAGCTCTTCTACTAGTCAAGAAGAAGCGAGGCTGGTGTCACTGGAGTGTGTGAACAGAGGAAAGCGCTGGGAAATGGGGACAGAGGATGGAGGCCAGATCACAGGACTCTGAGGACACTGGCTTTTACCCTGAGTGAGATGGGGCCCTTGGAGCAGAGGAGTGACATACCTGACTTCTGTTTGTAAAAGGATCACTCTGACTGCTGGGTTGTGAATAGACTGTAAAGGGACAGGGGCAGAGGAGGAGACCAGCTATGAGACGAGGGCTTTATCCAGTGGGGAGATGACGGTGGCTTAGACTGGGATGGTTATGCTGACAGTAGAGAGAAGTAGGTAGATATGCGTGGAGGAAGAGCCAATAGGATTTGGTGTTGTGGGATGGAGAGTGAGAGGGGCCAAGGATGACTCCAGAATTCTTGGTCCAAGCACCAGGGTGATTGGCGGCACTGGTTTACTGAGGTGGGGGAAGGCGGTAGGAGGAGCAGGCTGGGTGGGGCTGGATGTCTTAAGTTTGAGATGCTCAGTGAACAAACATGGAGCCACGGACTAGGCAGTCGGGATGACTCGAGTTCAGGATGGGGGTCCAGGCTGCAGATAGGAACCAGGGCATTGTCAGCCTTAGATGGCATCCAAGGCAGGAGCCGAGATGGGCTCACCAAGATCACAAGTGTAGATGGAAGAGAGAAGAGGTCCAGCACCAGCCTAGGTGCCCGAGAGGTGGGGCAGTGAGGAGCGGCCAGCAAGGAGAAGGTGACCCGAAAGCTGGCACGGTGGTCTAGCTCGGCACGTCTCACACTGTAACGGGCTGCAGAATCGAACCTGAGAACTTATTAAAAAAGCAGACTTCTAGCTACCACTGAGAGATCCTGATTCTGAAACGTTAATTAGGCCGCGCTAAACTATTGTAACAAATAGTACCCCAAAGCAGAGGTCTGTTTCTCTGGGGTGAGGTGTCCAAGCCAGCATTTTTATCATGTTCCAGGGCACATTCTTAGCAGAGCGTCCAGGGACCCAAGCACTCCGGAAACTGTTGCTGTGCTTTGTGCCTAGACATGCTCCCCACTGTACTGAAAACATCTTGGGAACAGGAACTTGGGGTCCTGTCCCACTGCACCCCTTCGCACAATAGAATGAGGTTCAGACCTCTACATGCAGCAGGCACTGGATAAATGCTGGCCAGGAGTGAAGAATGGACAAGCATGAGTATTAAGCACTTATTTTTGTGCCACTGTGTGCTGGTAATTTATGTAGATTAATACGTTTAATATTAACTGAGCCTTAGAGGCAGGTGCTATTATTGTCCTATTTTCCAGATGAAGAAAGGTGACACAGGTAAGTGAATGACAGAAAAGATTGAACCCCAGTGGTGTGGTTCCAGAGCTGGTCTCTAACCAGCAGGCTGTACTGCCTCTCATCAAGACCTCCCTTTTGGTACCAGTTGGGTTGCGGTGCCTTTTCTTCTGGCCATGACACAGAGTAAAGAGTACTGGATTTGTAGTCAGAAAGCCTAGATTCAAGTTCCTGCTCCATCACATGTTAGCTGTATAATTTGGGACATACGTACTTCACAACTTGGGGCCTCAAGTACTTCATCAGAAATATGACCACGATATTCCTATGGGGTTAGTGTGAGGACTGGGTGTGATGCTGTATGTGAAAGTACAAATCGCAAAGCACTGGTACGTATATTATTAACTTGAAAAAACCAAACTGTAGAACCCCTACAATTACCCAAAAGAGCTGCCAGAGGGGTGTAGATTGTAGGCAACCCAACAGGCCTTGCTTAACCAGACAGGTTCTCTGTACAATCCTTTATTTATTGATTTGGTTTTTCGTGAGATTTGGTTTGATAAGTTTCACTGTTCTTAAAAAAACTGTGAAACTTCTGGCTAGCTGATCCCTTAAGTCCTTCCACAGCTGACTGGCTCAGTTGTTGGGGGAAGCCACTCCTCAGCTTCTGTCTGCTTCTCTTGGGTCCCCTTCCTGGGTTCCCCACCTGCTTTCCCTCTTCTGTCGTCCTCATCAAGCCCATCAGTCCCAGTAGCCCGACGTCAGCAGTTGAACTGAGGGGACTCTAGGCTGCCTGCCCATGTGTGGGCTGGCCCTCTGGGGTGTGCCTGGGGTAACGGACCTCGGGAAGCTTCTCCCCCCAGGGCTGGGGTGAGAGGGTCGCCTTCGGTCCCGTGTGCTTCCTCCCCAGGCCTGGGCCAGAGCTGGCCTCACCGCTGGTCAGGAGGGGATTGCCCATCTGCCTTTCCCAGGACATCGACTCATGCCCCAGCCACAGAGTCTCCCAGAGCTCTGGGGGCCGTTGGCAGTTGACAGTATGTCACACATCTGTGGTCAGCTTTGGAGATACGAACCTAACGCCATGGGAGGTGTGTGTGAGCCGTGTGGGAAGATGAGGCGCAGCTCCAATGATGTTGGCCTTTGGTAGCTAAAAGTCACCAAAAGGTCAAGCCAAGGTTTCGGGATCCTCCTTAGCACATCTGTTCTGTAGCCTGCCTAGGATGGTCTCCGGCCTCTTCCCTTTCCTTAGAGCACCCTTAGGCCATGCAGGGTGGGGCCTGACTTAGTCCTTGCTTAAAAATAATTCTGAGTGCCAAGCTAAATCTGAACTGTTGTCCGTTGGCTGTGTATCCCAGCTCCCATGTCACTCCGCTTGCAGGGTCGCTGGAATGTCCATCACTTTCTGAGAGCCTGTCTGTGGGAGGAAAAGGCCCATCAGGAAGGGAGACGGGAGGGAGAACGGAGTCTGAGATGGTAGCCCCGTGCCTCGATGAAGCGGTGAGGGAGCCTTTCAAATGAGGGGGGTGGGAGCTGTGGCAAGAGAGCTGACCCAGCCTCAGGGGAGCCCTGTGGGGGGAGCCGCCTGGAGGTGTGGTCTGGGCCTCGGGAGAACCAAAACGTACCGTGTCCTCCCAGGGACTTTTGAGAAGGAAGTGTCAAATGCCACGTAAAGGGCCAGAGGGCAACAGTTTAGGAGAGACTAATTGTCAAATCTGATTATGTGGTTACAGTTTAGATCATCAAATGAATGTAACTGTGCTTTTCCAAACTACCTTCATGGGGCCTCACCTCCTATCCCAACACCCAGAAGATTTGGGCCTCCAGCTTGTTCAAGGGCAGAGTACAGGTGAACTTGGGAGATGTTTCATTCAGAAACTGGGGATGATGATAATAATAATGTGTACATCGTAGGGTTGCTGTCAGGATGAAAATGAGACAGTGCATATAAACTCGCTGGCTCTGAGCCTGGACGTCGCCTCAGTAAGTGTAATCGCGACCCATATCCAGTTCCAGCCCTTAGGTTCCATTCACATCTTTTCATATCGCCCCCTTGCCGTCCGTCTGCCTCATTCTGATTTGTCCTAGGTTGTCTTCATGGCCCTCCTTCCAACGGCCCTTTTCCACTGAGGCCTTACATTCATCCCACATTTCCCTTCTTCTGTACCAAATGTTGATGGAGTGCTCTGTGCCGGGCCTCGGCTGGCTCTGAAGGTCTGAAGACTAATGAGGACAGCCCCACGCTCGGGCAGCTTGCTGAGCCGAACCCGGACAGCAGTGGGGACTGTCATGGGCGTGGAGCTGAGGCGGAGGGTCACAGCTTTGACTTGAGTCACAGCTTCTTATAGAGGAAGCTCTTGCATGGGAAGATCAGCAGTCTTTATTATTTCCCTCCTGCTCTAACTTCTGAGAGCAAATCTCGGAGGTCTTCTGCAACATCACCTGGAGCCAGGCGGACTCTGGATGGTTCTAAGCAGGAGAGAGAGTTCCCCTCAAGGCTTCCCTGAGCGAGACTGACGTTACAGCAGCAGCGGCCACAGAGTCAGGAGGGCCTCAGGAATGCCCTTCAGCCCCTGACCCTCCCTTCTCTCCACCAGCAGTGCTTTGCTGCACTCCCGGGAAAATGAGGAACCAGAGGTCTCCTGACAACTTGGCGAGAAATCACACTTCTCTTCAAAGGAATTAAAACCATACCCACATCATTCTCCATCCCGTGTCCAAGAAAACCCTCTTCTGCAAAAGTGTAAGGAAAAGAAAAGACACCCTCCTTCTGCCTCTCAGACACCAAAGCCAGCCATCGTGTGGATGGGACAGTTGGGTTTGGGGGGCTGTTGTCACATCTGGCTGTGGTGGGATCACCTGCTTCCTGCATGGTCTCCCCGTCACGTTAGACCTGATGGAAAGTGACCTCGTTACACCTGCATTTCTCCAAGGCCCTTCCTCTTTGTCTAACCTGCATGCTTAAAGGTTGATGAAAATAAAAGCAGCCTGTCCTGGAGGTCACACAGTGGTTGTGTTGTTGTGTTAGGCTGTGGGAACAGCAGAGAGGAAGAGAAGGTTGAGCGAGAGCAGAGGCCAGCAGTCGTCTTGAGGGGTTTCACCTTCAGGAGCTTTCTGGGCCATTGCAGACAGAGGCTTTGGCAACAACTTCGGGTGCATCTCCGTTCTCTGTGCCAGTGGAGGCAACGTGCTAGATAAAGGGCTTTTCTTTTTCTTCTTCCTCTTTTACTGCCTCCTCCTCCTCCTCTTCTTCTTCTTCTTCTTTTTTTTTGTTGTTGTTGTTTTGTTTTTCATTTTTCTGGTAGTAACCATTCTTCCTGGAAGAGCAGCATCTCAGAATTCAAGGAACAGATGTGACTTTGAGAAAGGGAACTGCCTGTCCTTCAACAGGTGGGCATCTGGCCATACAAGCCAAGGCTGTTCTCTATTAGATCACTGCCCAGGGCACAGGTTCGGGCATCTCCCTGAGTCACCGCATCTTGGGATTTCACATTTCAACTTTTCCTCATCACTAACCACCATCTCCCCTCCTTTAACTTAAGCCCAGGACCTGTCACTGGGTCTCGGGTGGGTTTGGGGAATAACATATTTGCACCTGTCCCCTGTTGCCAAATGTGAGCCTCGGGGAGTCGGCTTCTTAAGGTCCTGGCGAGGCCTGAACAGAACTGAGAAATGGGCTGTTTGCCTTCTGGCAGCCCACCCTATAACTGGCAGCTTCATGGGCTGGTGTGTTGTTACCCATCTGTTGCCCTTGGCTCAAGGACCACCCTGGGGCACCTGGCCAGCCTTTGTGCCCCCATCTTATCACCCGGGCCCTGGAAGTCTCACCTCCCAAAGGAAGCAATCTCTCTTGACTGTCAGTACCCTTTCTTACAAAGGGGCCTCGGGAAGGGCTGCAGGCCCCTCCCACAGTCCTCAGACTCCCCCATCCAGGCACCAAGGTACATTTAACAACACCCCCTGGACCCTAAGAACTGCTGTCAAATCCAGTCATTAGCAGTAGGGATCTCAGACCTAGTAGTGGGTGGAAGGTCACACAGGCTGAATGGGAGTTACTTTGGGGTAAGCAGCACTGATTAAATCCCAAATAGGGAGAAACACGAGACTGTGCTGTAGCAGTGGGTGTGATGGGGAAGGACCAGACAGCAGACCCCAGTACTAGCTTCCAGGAGTTCATGTGCTGCTGTCTCTCTGGGATGCCTTATCTCTCTAGACCTTACGTTCCTGACATAGATCTAAACCTGTTATGTCAAATGTCATCACTAAAATGACAACCAAATTACTTGCAAAGTAAAAAAAAAAAAAAAAAAAAAAATTAGCGCCTTGGGCAGTGTTAAAACAATTATTGATACCACAAAGAAAACGTGGCCATTCCTCAGAATCATATAATTTATTCTGGAAGAGATGTTAGATGTCAGCTGGTCTGAGTCACCCCCATTTCTCTAAGACTGTCCCTAAGGCACTCCAGCCTGGATATGTCTCCTACCGGCATCCTGCACTTTCTTCTCTCCTTCATCCTCTCCCATTGGTGCCATCATTTACTCAGCCCTCCAAACTGGAACCTGGGAGTCATTCTCCATGTCCTCTCACTCGGCCCTTCCATCAAACCCATTTCTGAATCTATGCATTTTCTCTCAAGAATGCCTCACGAACATAGCTTCTCTTTGCCCCTGCCTTAGATCGGGCCGTCGTCATTCCTCCTTTGGTCTGTTTTAGTTGCTTCTTCCCCTCAAATCCCCACCTCGGCCTGTCCTTTATGTCTGTCATCCCTAAAGAGATGAAAACCATGGAGTGAAAACTGGACTTCCTGACCAGCATACACTCAGGGCTCTTCACAATGTGCTCTTCCCCTCTTTCCACACACACATCTCACAGAGACCTTTCTAGGTGTTCCCAGCTGGGAATTTAGTTGCACAGGGGATGGCAAAACCGGGAAGCCAAACAGGACACTCGGAGTGAGGCAACTCCAAGATGACTCATAGCGGGAAGCTGCCCACCCTCCCTGGAGCGGAAGGGACGAAGAGAGGAGATGGTGTTTCCAGAGCTTGGGAGCCAGGGACCTGCCTGGTGGAGCTAGTCCACAGACAGAGGGGCCGTTGGTGGGGATTAAAGCCGTGGAGGAGCCCGGTCACTGTTGAGATGCTGCCTAACACTGAGGGATGAAGGAGGAATGGTCTACTCCTCCCTTCCTCCTACCCTGCAGCCTTCTGCCAGTGTCTCTCATTGGCTGAACGGAGCCAGAAGCCAGGGGACCCTGGAAACACAGTTTTGGGGGGCCAACCCCCTTGATGATGCAGACCAGGGCAGAGGCAGGGCAGAGGATGGATCTGAGAGCAAACAGGCGGATGACTGGCGTGTTCCCCTAATTCCACTTCAGCTACAGTTGATCATTAACTGTTCCTGAACTTTGTGATACCCTCTGGGAAATTGTTTTATCTCCTTCATTTAGAAAATGCTTCCTCCTTCTTCAAGACCAGTGGAGATGTTTTCTCCTCTCTGGAATCAGCACAGACACCTCAGAAAGCATTAGCTACCCCTCATCTGGGCTCCAGCAGCTTGTTTAAATCTCTCTTGGGGGGACTAGCCAGGAGGGTATTGCCATATATTATTCCTGGGTCTGATTTCCTCTGCTCTGCTTGGAGACCCTCAAGGGCAGATGTGTTGTCACAGGTCTCCGCATTCTCAGGACCCAACCCAGGACAAGTACATGCTGAGTGTGTGCAGGGATGTACAAACAAGGGATCTGTGGGAGTGTCTTCCCACGGGGTCACAGCTGGTGGGCAGAGCAGGAGTTGAGCCCAGGTCTCTGGCCCTGTACCCTTTTCACTCTGGGATTTGATCTTGAACTTTCAAGAATCAGAACTTGAAAACCCTGAAGACAGTTCCTGGGCTTATGTGCTATGAGGTGAAATATAATACATAAAAGCATTCCTGAGTTTTCCAAACCTTCATTAATCTATACAAGATGCTGGGAGACTGTGGAAGTAGTGTGGACAGACAGACAAGGACCTTCCTTCTTTTTGGGTTAAACCCGAGACTGAATTCTGCTAGACGTGTGTCCTTTTTATTGTAAGGAAAAGCCAAACTCATGCTGCTTCAGAATGTTAGATTATGTATTATGTGTTCCCCAAAAATGAGTCAGAAGAAATATCTAAGTAAAGGGGAAGAGTGGGGTCAGGTTGAGTGCCTAGATATACCAGATATTAAAGTACATGACAAAGCTTCTCAAAAAAAGGAAGAAAGGAGGAAAGGAAGGAAGGAAGGAGGGAAGGGAGGAAGGGAGGGAGGGAGGGAGGGAATATTTTAAATCGTGACATCCTAGCCTTTCTTTGGAATTTCTAGAAAATTCTCAGGGAAAAGATGCATCAACTTACGAAGCTTAAAAATGGCATTTAAAAGAAACTCAATAAGAGTTCTTAGGTAGCAGATGGGATATGATCTTCTCTTGTCTTTCTTGGTTTGAGTTAATAACTCTTCAGCAAGAGGACCATTATGATTCCATCAATGGCAGGAATAGACACAGTTTACTGCAGTAAGGAGATATATACGCTCTAATAGTAATTTTGATGATTTTTTTTTCTTATTTATAAGAACCGAAATCTTTTGCTGTTCCTGTTACATAAGCTATTAAACCCAGAGGGGAAAGATTTTAATAAAATGGAGCTCTTATTTCCACTAAATAGCAGCCTGGGAATGACAGAGTACCAGCTGGAAATGTTGAATTGGTTAGAGAAATATATTTGTTAGACAAAGAAACGTCAGCCTTTATAGTTGTATTATTGGGGCTCTCTAATGTCAGCCAGCACAGTGCATTGATTCCATTTTTGGAGCTGAGTCACAGGCCTGAAGGAGCTTCAGAAGATGGAGACAGACCCTGCCCTGGGAAACTTCCCTGCTCGGTTTCTGTATAAGAACATCGCCCTGAAACATCTCAAGTCCATATTGTAGAGCAAAGCCCAAGTGCTTATTTTTTTGTATCTAGTGAGATTAAAAACTCGATTGCATAAAAAACAAATATTGGACAAGACAACACTGGAGAGTGAACAAGGTCAGCGGATGACTTAGGCCTGCTGACCAGGGCCGGGTAAGACACACAGTGGTAGGGAGAGTGTGGCCGGGGTGTCCTGTCCTCCACTGGCCATCCAGCAGGAGCAAGGAGACTATCTGTGAGGGTCACATGCTGGGCCTGCCAGTACAAAGACTGACAAGGAGCAGGCCACCGGGCAGCCTGATAGACCAATGGTCCCAAAAGTGGGCTTCAGGGGCCCCGGGGTGCTGGAGCAGCTCTTACTGGGACATGGGCTTCCTACAGCTAATGGGCTCTTGCATCATTCAGGTATGTTCAGGCACAGAATTGACAACTTTGACTTGGAATTTTTCCCCAAGGAGAGCAGACTGTTAAGCATTTACCACCACACCACTGCCTGGGGCTCCCTGAGACCCTTTCAGGGGATCTGCACGGGCAAAACTATCGGCATAAGAATACTAAGATGTCATTTTCCACCTTTACTCTCCTTTAATGAGTATACAGTGGTGTTTTCCAGAAGCTACATGACATGTGATAATGCAACAGACTGAATGCAGTGTAGATAAGAGAATCCAGCTATCTTCTCTTAAGCCCAAACAGAGATGTGCAAAAATGTAAAAAAAAAAAAAAAAAAAGCCACTCTTCTCACTAATCTTTTTTCTTTTGGAAAATGATTATTTTTCATAAAAATATTATTTATGTTAACATATAATTGGCTCATTATTATCTTAAAGTGAATTAATAAACAAATATTTTCTTTAATTCCTCAATTTTACTCTCAAATATGGTAAATATTAATAAATATAACCGACATAAGCAAAAACTCTTTGGGAGTCCTCAAATTTTTTTTTTAACATTTTTATAGGAGTATAATTGCTTTACAATGTTGTGTTAGTTTCTGCTGTATAACAAAGTGAATCAGCCATATGCATATGTATATCCCCATATCCCCTCCCTCTTGCATCTCCCTCCCACCCTCCTTATCCCACCCCTCTAAGTGGTCGCAAAGCACCGAGCTGATCTCCCTGTGCTATGCAGCTGCTTCCCACTAGCTATCTGTTTTACATTTGGTAGTGTATATACGTCAGTGTTACTCTCTCACTTCGTCCCAGCTTACCCTTCCCCATCCCTGTGTCGTCAAGTCCATTGTCTACGTCTGCATCTTTTTTCCTGTCCTGCCCCTAGGTTCTCCAGAACCGTTTTTTTTTGTTTGTTTGTTTATTTTTAGATTCCATATGTATGTGTTAGCATACGGTATTTGTTTTTCTCTTTCTGACTTACTTCACTCTGTATGACAGACTCTAGGTCCATCCACCTCACTACAAATAACTCAATTCCGTTTCTTTTTATGGCTGAGTAAGATTCCGTTGTATGTATGTGCCACATCTTCTTTATCCATTCATCTGTCGATGGACACTTAGGTTGCTTCCACATCATGGTTATTGTAAATAGTGCTGCAATGAACATTGGGGTGCATGTGTCTTTTTGAATTATGGTTTTCTCAGGGTATATGCCCAGTAGTGGGATTGCTGGGTCATATGGTCGTTCTGTTTTTAGACTTTTAAGGAACCTCCATACTATTCTCCATAGTGGCTGTATCAATTTACATTCCCACCAACAGTGCAAGAGGGTTCCCTTTTCTCCACACCCTCTCCAACATTTATTGTTTGTAGATTTTTTGATGATGGCCATTCTGACTGGTGTGAGGTGATACCTCATTGTAGTTTCAATTTGCATTTCTCTAATGATTAGTGATGTTGAGCATCCTTTCGTGTGTTTGTTGGCAATTTGTATATCTTCTTTGGAGAAATGTCTATTTAGATTTTCTGCCCATTTCTGGATTGGGTTGTTTGTTGTTTTGATATTGAGCTGCCTGAGCTGCTTGTAAATTTTGGAGATTAATCCTTTGTCAGTTGCTTCATTTGCCAATATTTTCTCCCATTCTGAGGGTTGTCTTTTCGTCTTGTTTATGGTTTCCATTGCTGTGCAAAAACTTTTAAGTTTCATTAGCTCCCATTTGTTTATTTTTGTTTTTATTTCCATTTCTCTAGGAGGTGAGTCAAAAGGGATCTTGCTGTGATTTATGTCATAGAGTGTTCTGCCTATATTTTCCTCTAAGAGTTTTGTAGTGTCTGACCGTACATTTAGGTCTTTAATCCATTTTGAGTTTATTTTTGTGTATGGTGTTAGGGAGTGTTCTAATTTCATTGTTTTACATGTAGCTGTCCAGTTTTCCCACCACCACTTATTGAAGAGGCTGTCTTTTCTCCACTGTATATTCTTGCCTCCTTTATCAAAAATAAGGTGACCATATGTGCATGGGTTTATCTCTGGGCTTTCTATCCTGTTCCATTGATCTATATTTCTGTTTTTGTGTCAGTACCATACTGTCTTGATTACTGTAGCTTTGTAGTATAGTTTGAAGTCAGGGAGCCTGATTCCTCCAGCTCCATTTTTCTTTCTCAAGATTGCTTTGGCTATTCGGGGTCTTTTGTGTTTCCATACAAATTGTGAAATTTTTTGTTCTAGTTCTGTGGAAAATGCCATTGGTAGTTTGAGAGGGATTGCACTGAATCTGTAGATTGCTTTGGGTAGTATAGTCATTTTCACAATGTTGATTCTTCCAATCCAAGAGCATGGTATATCTCTCCCTCTCTTTGTATCATCTTTAATTTCTTTCATCAGTGTCCTATAGTTTTCTGCATGCAGGCGTTTTGTCTCCTTAGGTAGGTTTATTCCTAGGTATTTTATTCTTTTTGTTGCAGTGGTAAATGGGAGTGTTTCTTTAATTTCTCTTTCAGATTTTTTCATCATTAGTGTATAGGAATGCAACAGATTTCTGTGCATTAATTTCGTATCCTGCTACCTTACCAAATTCATTGATTAGCTCTAGTAGTTTTCTGGTAGCATCTTTAGGATTCTCTATGTAGTGTATCATGTCATCTGCAAACAGTGACAGCTTTATTTCTTCTTTTCCAGTTTGGATTCCTTTTATTTCATTTTCTTCTCTGATTGCTGTGGCTAAAACTTCCAAAACTATGCTGAATAATAGTGGTGAGAGTGGGCAACCTTGTCTTGTTCCTGATCTTAGAGCAAATGGTTTCAGTTTTCCACCATTGAGAATGATGTTGGCTGTGGGTTTGTCATATATGGCCTTTATTATGTTGACGTAAGTTCCCTCTGTGCCTACTTTCTGCAGAGTTTTTATCATAAGTGGGTGTTGAATTTTGTCGAAAGCTTTTTCTGCATCTATTGAGATTATCATATGGTTTTTATCCTTCAGTTTGTTAATATGGTGTATCACATTGATTGATTTGCGTATATTGAAGAATCCTTGCATTCCTGGGATAAACCCCACTTGATCATGGTGTTTGATCCTTTTGGTGTGCTGTTGGATTCTGTTTGCTAGTATTTTGTTGAGGATTTTTGCATCTATGTTCATCAGTGATACTGGCCGGTAGTTTTCTTTTTTTGTGACATCTTTGTCTGGTTTTGGTATCCAGGTGATGGTGGCCTCCTAGAATGAGTTTGGGAGTGTTCCTCCCTCTGCTATATTTTGGAAGAGTTTGAGAAGGATAGGTGTTAGCTCTTCTCTAAATGTTTGATAGAATTGCCTGTGAAGCCATCTGGTCCTGGACTTCTGTTTGTTGGAAGATTTTTAATCACAGTTTCAACTTCAGTGCTTGTGATTGGTCTGTTTATATTTTCTCTTTCTTCCTGGGTCAGCCTCGGAAGGTTGTGCATTTCTAAGAATTTGTCCATTTCTTCCAGGTTGCCCATTTTATTGGCATATAGTTGCTTGTAGTAATCTCTCATGATCCTTTGAATTTCTGCAGTGTCAGTTGTTACTTCTCCTTTTTCATTTCTACTTCTGTTGGTTTGAGTCTTCTCCCTTTTTTTCTTGATGAGTCTGGCTAATGGTTTATCAATTTTGTTTATCTTCTCAAAGAACCAGCTTTTAGTTTTATTGGTCCTTGCTATTGTTTCCTTCATTTCTTTTTCATTTATTTCTGATCTGATCTTTATGATTTCTTTCCTTCTGCTAACTTTGGGGTTTTTTTGTTCTTCTTTCTTTAATTGCTTTAGGTGTAAGGTTAGGTTGTTTACTTGAGATTTTTCTTGTTTCTTGAGGTAGGAGTGTATTGCTATAAACTTCCCTCTTAGAACTGCTTTTGCTGCCTTCCATAGGTTTTGTGCTGTTCTGTATTCATAGTCATTTGTTTCTAGGTATTTTTTGATTTCCTCTTTGATTTCTTCAGTGATCTCTCGGTTATTTAGTAGTGTATTGTTTAGCCTCCATGTATTTGTATTTTTTACAGTTTTTTTTTTCCTGTAATTGATACCTAGTCTCATAGCATTGTGGTCGGAAATGATACTTGATACGATTTCAATTTTTAAAAATTTACCAAGGTTTGATTTGTGACCCAAGATATGGTCTATCCTGGAGAATGTTCCATGAGCACTTGAGGAGAAAGTGTATTCTGTTGTTTTTGGATGGAATGGCCTATAAATATCAATTAAGTCCACCTTGTTTAATGTGTCATTTAAAGCTTGTGTTTCCTTATTTATTTTCATTTTGGATGATCTGTCCATTGGTGAAAGTGGGGTGTTAAAGTCCCCTACTATGATTGTGTTACTGTCGATTTCCCTTTTATGGCTGTTAGCATTTGCCTTACGTATGGAGGTGCTCCTATGTTGGGTGCATAAATATTTACGATTGTTATATCTTCTTCTTGGATTGATCCCTTGATCGTTATGTATTGTCCTTCTTTGTCTCCTGTAATAGTCTTTATTTTAAAGTCTATTTTGTCTGATATGAGAAATGCTACTCCAGCTTTCTTTTGATTTTCCTTTTGCATGGAATATCTTTTTCCATGCCCTCACTTTCAGTCTGTATGTGTCCCTAGGTCTGAAGTGGGTCTCTTGTAGACAGCATATATATGGGTCTTGTTTTTGTATCCATTCAGCCAGTCTGTGTCTTTTGGTTGGAGTGTTTAATCCATTTACATTTAAGGTGATTATAGATATGTATGTTCCTACTACCATTTTCTTAATTGTTTTGGCTTTGTTTTTGTAGGTCTTTTCCTTCTCTTGTGTTTCCTGCCTAGAGAAGTTCCTTTAGCATTTGTTGTAAAGCTGGTTTGGTGGTGCTGAATTCTCTTAACTTTTGCTTGTCTGTAAAGATTTTAATTTCTCCATCAAATCTGAATGAGGTCCTTGCTAGGTAGCATAATCTTGGTTGTAGGTTTTTCCCTTTCATTACTTGAAATATTTCCTGCCACTCCCTTCTGGCTTGCACAGTTTCTGCTGAACGATCAGCTGTTAACCTTATGGGAATTCCCTTGTATGTTATTTGTTGCTTTTCCCTTGCTACTTTTAATATTTTTTTCTTTGTATTTAATTTTTGATAGTTTGGTTAATATGTCTCGGCATGTTTCTCTTTGGGTGTATCCTTTATGTACTCTCTGTGCTTCCTGGACTTGATTGACTAGTTCCTTTCCCATCTTAGGGAAGTTTTCGACTATAATCTCTTCAAATATTTCCTCAGACCCTTTCTTTTTCTCTTCTTCTTCTGGGACCCCTATAATTCAAATGTTGGTGCATTTAATGTTGTTCCAGATGTCTCTGAGACTGTCCTCAATTCTTTTCATTCTTTTTTCTTTATTCTGCTCCCTGGCAGTTATTTCCACCATTTTATCCCCCAGCTCACTTATCCGTTTTTCTGTTTCAGTTATTCTGCTACTGATTCCTTCTAGAGTATTTTTAATTTTGGATCATCTTTACTATCATTACCCTGAATTTGTTTTCAGGTAGGTTGCCTATTTCATCTTCATTTATTTTGTCTTGTAGGTTTTTACCTTGCTCCTTCGTCTGTAACATATTTTTTGTCATTTCTTTTTTTTTTTTTTGATGGGTGGTGCTGTATTCCTGTCTTACTGGTTTTTTGGCCTGAGACATCCAGCCCTGGAGTTTGCAGGCAGTTGGATAGAGTCAGGTCTTGGTACTGAGATGAGGACCTCCATGAGGCCTCACTCTGATTAATATTCCCTGGGGTCTGAGGTTCTCTGTTAGTCCAGCAGTTTGGATTCGGAGCTCCCACCACAGGAGCTCAGGCCCGACCTCCGGCCTGGGAACCAAGATCTCACAAGCTTCATGGTGTGGTTAAAAAAAAAAAAGAAAGAATGAATGAAAGAAAGAAAAAAAGGAGCAGTACAATATCAAAGAACAAAGTAAAGTAAGAAAGATAAAAAATATATTAGGAAAAATAAACCTATAATTGAAACCACTGGTTGCTGGGGGTTCCTCCTGTGCCCTTAGGAGTCTGTGGTCCCTCACCAGTGCCTAGTAGGTGCCCTAGTTGTCCTCACATTTTTTAAAAGATGTTATTCTGTAGAGTGGTTTTTGGTTCATAGCAAAATTGAGTGGAAGGTAGAGAAAGACAGACAGAGACACAGATGAGCACATTAAATTCTTGTGCTAGGAAAGAGGATAGAATGTAGTGGAGGGGAACCCAAACTGAGTTTTGTACATCCTACTCCCTTGTTCTGGGGGCTCAACAGGCCTGCTGCTTTAGGGTATATCTCTGAGGGTCCAAATTTAGATGCTCTGTGACATAGACACGAGTGTGATCTTGAGAGAGAATCCTACAGGGGCACAGGACGTGAATTGTCCTCCTCCCTTGGGACTAGAGGACACAGGACAGATTAGGGCAGTTTGGAATAGGTTCTCCCCCTTCTCTGAGAGAAAGGTGAGTCTTGGTTATTAGGTTGTGTGTGTACATCAAGTGCTGTGCCTCTTCATCATCATAATTAAAACTTTTTTGTTAAATCTCAAGAGTAAACAACGTTAAAGGGGGGACAATCACATCTTGTTCTGCTCACCTACCACCCTTGAAATTCTGCAGGAAACATGCAGGGAGGAAAACATGGGGCTTTGGTCTCAAACCCCAGGATAAAGAAAAAAATCCCCTGGTCTGCTGGGCTTCTCCAGAGAGAAAGCTTTATTTACTGAAAGAGGCCAGTTGCTTCCTCTGCTCCATTCATCCAGGCCACAGCCCGGACTCAGCAGCTGACCTGGGCAGAGCTTAGGGTTGAATGGGGCAACCCATCTCTTGCCTACGTGGTCAGGCCACACAGCTGCTCCCAGGCCCAGCTGAACTTGTCAGCTCCAGGAGAATCATGAGGGATCCCAAGAACAAGCCAAAGCAAGCAAGCCTGAAGGCCAAGCCTTCCTGTACCACAGCCACATGGAGGGATGTCACCCCCAAGGACCACCCATCCTTTCACTGTTTGCAGACACTGAAACCACCACATCTGGCACTGTGCCAAAAGTAGCAGCATGCCTGCAGGGGAGACAGATTGTTGTTAACCTGGGGACCACTGGTGGGGATCCCAAGGGTCCTTAAGGGTACACATGTAAGGTGTGTGTGCTATTTTATAGGGACAAGGTCTAGAGTTTTCATCAAATTTTCAAAGCCAGGGGAAGTCCTTGATCAGAAAAGGTTAAGAATCACTATGTTATGACTCATTTATTTTGTAACTGGAAGTTTGCACCTCTGAATTTCCCTCACCTATTAGAAAAAAAAAAAAAAAGAATTACTATGTTAGAGGCCAGTACTACTTAGAGCTGCCCTGCTGAGGATCTCACAAAAAGTCCATTGAATAACATTAACTCAACAAATAGCTGAATTGTTCTCCACGCCTGGCTTAGTGCCAAGGGCTGGAAACGCAACAGTGAGCAAGACCAGATGCTATCTGTGCGTCACTGAGGAGCATAGATATAAATAAAATAATCACACAAATGCGTGTCCAATCTCAAATCAAGCGTTGCTCTGAAGGAATGGAACCTGGTTCTATGACAGATATAGCAGTGGATGAATGGTTTTTTGGTTTTGTATATTTTTTAAATTTTTGGATGGGTAATATATCTATATTCAAAAATTCAAAAGGATTATAAGCAAAAAATCCACCCCCCCACACACTTACCTTTATCCCCTAGCCACTCCCTGGAAGCCTTGCATGTTTTACAGACTGATGAGTAGATCTCCTGCTGTTAGACCAGGGGGAGAAGAAAAGGCTTACCTGAGAATATGAAGCTTGCAATGAAATTTGAAGCATGAATATGAGTTAACTAAATGAGGAGGCCTGGAAGGGGATAGGGGAAGCATGGAGGCAACAGCTTGTGCAAAGGCCCTGTGGCAGAAGACAGCATGATGTATTAGAAGAACTAAAAGAAGGCCTGTGTGGTTGGAGTGCAGGAAGCAAGAGGAGGAGAGGTCCAGGATGCTACTGGGTGGGGAGGATGCATTCTTGTAGCCTGCTACTAATCACCATGGGCTTTAACCTAAGAGCACTGGGAAGCCACTGAATGATGAGGAGAGATAATCTTCCATCATACTTGTATTTTGAAAGTATCACCCTGCCTATAGTATGGAGAATGGATTGGAGGGAAAGCAGTTAATGGGCTTTTATTTAGCTCAGGTGAGAAATGGTGTGGCTTGGTGGTGGTGATGTATTTATATATTTTGCACGGAATGTATTGGTATACAAAGTTCTTGCTTCTAAAAAATGTTAACAAAACGTTTGTTTCAATTTTCTCAACTGAGTGGAAGAAAAATCCACAACCAGAGTTTACTCAGAATGTAGTTAACACCTGGCTATATTTTGCCCAAGCATGTAGCCACACTGAAGGATAATTTAGCATCCTGTTGATGGACAATAGGCTGAAGTCTCACTGAATCCTGCTAGAAGTTATCTGGTCCAGCCTCCCGCTGAGCGCCCCAAAGCCACCTCCCCTCTGCAGGAGCCCTCTAGTGGCAGGAGGTTGTTACTATGGTTACAAAGTCATAACAGAAGGACCCTGTGGGTGATGTTCACTAATCAGGGAACAGATGATTCAAACACCTGATGGCTGTAGTTGCTGTGGTGTTTGCACACTGAATTTTCCTTCTCTTCTCCTGATCCCCCAGAATGGCTTGTTCTGAGGAGCAAGGAGGTGTCCCCTGTGGCTTCTTCCGCCAGAATTCTGGCAACTCCATGTCTTTGGACTTTGAGCCGGATGCAGAGTACCAGTTTGTGGAGCAGCTGGAAGAGCGCTACAGATGTGCCTTCTGCCGCTCAGTGCTTCACAACCCCCACCAGACGGGCTGTGGGCACCGCTTCTGCCAGCACTGCATCCTGTCGCTGAGGTGAGCGCTCAGGGCCTGCGCTCCCGCCAGAAGCGGACAGGGCTGTTCCTGGGATCTACGTGTCATCTGTGGCCACTCAACTGTAATCGTGGTCTCGGGAATTGCTGTGTTTGGCCACAGAACCACGAATATGAGGACGGGCTCTCCCAGCGCCCTTCTCTGAGAGCCTGAGGAGTAATCTTCATTTTTTTCCGTCTTATTGATAGTCACCTTTCCTGAAAATTCAGACCACACCTGTTTTGCACACGAAGGCAAACCTCGGTGCACAGTCCATGTGAGGAAGGACCTGTATCTCATGGGGGTCTTTCCTGTAGGCGCCCTGACCTTTCCTTACCTTGAGGCAGAGGTGGTGTCGCATCTGGAAGGTTCCTTGCCGCCATGGATACTCTGTCGACTCCCCGGCAGCTGGGTTGTGCCATTTTGAGGTGGAGGCCAGGAGAGACATGGAAGCAGGCTTTGGGGGTTTATACAGGGACGCCACGGAAGTTGTACCCTTCCAAGCTTGGAAAGGGGGTTATTACAGCACCTTCTCATTCATTCCTGGGTTCGTTCATTCAGCACCTGTGTGTTCCAGACACCTTGCTAAACCAAGCTCTAGTGCACAGAAGTGAAGAGCTGGAGGTCCAGTGTGACACAGGACCCTCTAGAATCTTCTGTTCTAGTGAAGGTGCAAGTTGGGGTACAGTGTGATAGCATAGGACTGCCGAGGGAACGTTGGCAGAGGACATTTGACTCTGTCTGCGGGACTCCCTCTTTGACTCACGTCCTGGAGGATGAATGGGAGTTTCTCAGGCAGACTGAGGAGGTGCTGAAGTTGGGGTACTGGGGGGCCCCTTCTGGGAGGAGGGAACAGCATGAATAAAGACAGGGCCTGGCCTGCTCAGGGGGAACTTCAAGGGGTCAGGCGTGGCTGAAGCGCCAGGGCTGCTCTTGGATGGTCTGTTGAGGTCAACCCTTAATTCTGGCTTCATTTTGATTTTTCTTTCCAGAGAATTAAACGCAGTCCCACTCTGCCCTGTAGATAAGGAGGTGATCAAATCTCAGGAGGTAAGATAATCATGCTTTGGGTTAGCAGTTCTCTGGGTGATGGAACAGCCAGTGTCCTGGGTTGAACTGGACAGAGAAGTTGGAGCAGGAGAGCGGGAGGGGGAGCTTCCTTGGAGTCCATATTCCTCTACTGTGGGGTAAGGTGGGACCCCCCCTCCCACCCCTCTTTGAGAGAGGCCAGTTTGAGTCCTTACTGACCCCCCCAGGATTCTTCTCCCACTTCTTCTTTACCCTCTTCCTGTACTAGCTCCAGTTACCGTGAGTCACTTGCAGAAATGAAACACCCTGCTTCCTGGAATCACTTTCTCAACTGTTTAGTCTCTAAAACTTTCTTTTATTATTATTATGTCTAACAATAGCTTTATTGAGATACAATGCATTTGCCATAAAATTTGCCTTTAAAGTGTACATGTTTCTGGGGTGTGTGCCTAGGAGTGGAATGACTGGGTCTCATGGTAGCTCTATGTTTAACATTCTGAGGCACTGCCAGGCTAGTTTCCAAAGCAGCTGCACCATTTTACATTCTTACCAGCAAGGTATGAGAGTTCTAACTTCTTCACATCCTTACCAAAATACGTTGTGGCCCATCTTTTTGATTATAGTCTTCCTAGTTGGTATGAAGAGGTATGTCGTTGGTTTTGATTCTCTAATGATTAATGACGCTGAGCATTTTTTCATGTGCTTGGCCATTTGGGTATCTTCTTTGTAGAGATTCCTATTCAAATCCTTTGCCGATTTTTTAAGTGAATTGTTTGTCTTTTTAGTCAAATGTTCATGCTCCTTCTCTCTGCTCTTATGATAACGTTTTCCAAATGCTTAGCTGTACTTGTGTCTGCCTCACCCACTAGGCCAGGGGTTGGCATACTACAACATGGGATTTGTTGGGATAAATCCAGCCTACCACCTGTTTCTGTATAGCCTGTGAGCTAAGAATGGTTTTTATAGTTTTAAATCACTGAAAAAACTCAAAAGAAGGGTACACAGGAACTCTGTACTATTTTTACAACTTCTTGTGAGTCTTTATTTCAAAACAAAAATTTATTTTATGAATCAAAAGAAGGATAATGTTTTGTGACATGTGAAAATTATATGAAATTCACAATTCAGTGTCCATAAATAACGTTTTATTGGAACACAGGCATGCTTGTTCATTTAAGTATCATGTACAGTAGGGTTGAATACTTGCAACAGAGAACATTGCAACGTGGTTGGCAAAGCTGAAAATATTTACTGTCTGACCCTTTACGGAGAAAGTTTGCCAACCCCTGGCTTGTGCTGAAAAGTAAGTCAGCACAGCTTCAGTGACACCACTTGATGACTAATGCAAACGTTCACCCTGGGACAGGAAGCTGAAAGCATCACCCTCATCCACAGCCCCACCTCTTGACCTTTGAGCATGGGGGGTCAAGTTCACCACGAGATTCTCCTAGCTTCAGCCTACTGCACTAAGCATTAAATTACCTGGCTTGTGTGTTTGGTGGCCTGTCAGATGTATCTGAGACAGCCTTTTCTTTTATGGTGGTGAATCTGGTATTTCCATTCCAACCACTGACTGGAAGTTTCCACCCAACGTTTGAGATGTACTTGAAGACCAAATTAATAATAGCTTCCTTCATGTTGCTCTAAAGCTTTGGAGTGTGTGAGACCTACTATGTTTATCTTTTAGGTGTTTAAAGACAATTGCTGCAAAAGAGAAGTCCTCAATTTATATGTATTTTGCAAAAATGCTCCTGGATGTAATGCCAAGATTATTCTGGGAAGATACCAGGTTGGTATTACTGGTGAACAATATTTGCCTTTGCTATTTTTCCAGTGACATGTACTGAACATTTTTATGTGACAGTTACTGGGCTAAGCATGGTGTGGAGATTCATTGGGTTGCCCTCAGAGAATTCTTGTCTAGTGGTACACTTGGCTACAGTGCAGCACACCGAGGGCTAAGGTGTGAAATTAATCTCACGTGAAGAGATTCATTTTGTATGGAACACATGGAGGACATACCATGTGTGCTAGACCTTAACTTGTGGGTTAGGGCTATTGATCCAAAAGAGAAGATGTGAGACATGCTGGGCAAAAGAAATGGTCAAGCAAGGACACGTCATTTTTGGAAAACTGTGAAGGATTTGGGATTCCTAGGATGGGAGCCAGGGCATGACTGCAGAAAGACACAATTGTAAGGGTCCCTGCCTGGAAGCATTTGCAGGTGCTGGGGTGGGTGTTTCCTAGCTGCTGTGGGCCCTGCTGTCTTAGACGTTGTGATCTAAGGCAGATGACACAGACCAGAACAGGGCTAGAATGTAGTGTAAAGGTGAAGCATTGGTATGAGATGCAAACAAACGAGGTGTAGGGGAGGTGAAGGGTCGTCGAGTTCCTTTCAGATGAAGCTGTCCTACCTTGCTCTTGCATCCAGTGGTGGAAGGTTGTTAAATAGGAAGCAGGAAACGTGGCTCTGCCACAGCAAGCCCATGTCAGGTTCAATCACACTATGAATGAATACAAGGCAGGCATCTCTAGCTTCCAGGGAATTGCTAGGAGGATGCTACAAGTTTCCCTTCCCAGCCACACGTTTTGGAATGTATTTCAGGTGATTCAATCTTTTCCCCATCATGCCTCTGAACCCCTAGGCACTGAGCTCATAAATGTGTAAATGATTTCCTTGTTAACCCAAGAATTTCTTTGGAAGTTCACAGAAGGTTTTTGTGTTTTCCTAAGACAGTCCCTCGCCACTTGTTTTGATAGTCAGGTCCTAGAGCAAGCAGGGCCTCTTTACCAACTTTGTTGTCACTAAGCCTGTACAGGAAATGAGGCTCATTGATCAGCTCTAGTGACCAGATCCTCAGCTTCTGCAGAAGAGTGGCTGGTTTATTTTCACCTGTTTCTTTTGTATTTCCTCTCATTCCCTGTTCTCCTTCGCCTTGCGAGTAAGGTGTAGGATCTCACAGGTAGCAGAGTCTTGATGAATGTTGACGGTTTTGGTGAGAGCTCAGGGGTAGCACCCATGGATTTTGGAGAAGAGGTAGATGTCAGTTGTCACTGTCTCTCATTACTAGAGGCAAAGGAGAATAGCTATAATATTTATTTACCTCCTATAGAAAAACTGTGTGCTCTCTTAAGGGCTCAGCAAACTGTTTCTGTCAGGAGCCAGATAGTAAATACTTTAAGCTTTGCCGGCCGTACAGTGTCTGTCGCAGCTACCTGACTCTCCCATCTCAGAGGGAAAGCAGTCATAGCCAATATGTGAGACATAGGTTTGGCTGTTCTCCGTAAAACTTTATTTACAGAAACAGGTAGCAGGCCAGATTTGGCCCAAGGGTCGTAGCTTGCCTACCCCGTTTTAAAGGATCTTGTGGTGGGGAACAAACTCCTTAGGAGTTTGATACCTTGTCAGCACCACAGTAACTTGCAGTGTTATCCACAGGTTTTGTTAAGACATGCCTGCTTTTAAAAATCTGTAACATGAAGGACACTGTCGAGTCATCATTCTCTAATATTCTGGTCAAGAACATTTCCTGACTTGACAAGGCTGACCCATCCCAGCTTCTCCTGGGCCTGTGACCCTGTATTCCTCTATCCTTTTCTTTACGGCTTCTGGAACGGTTTCCTCTCCCTCCCTTTCTTTCCTTTAGTCCTTCCCCTTCCTTCACTTACTTAGGAGGTAGCCTTCTCTTCTTCCTTCTTTGCCCTCTGTTCCGGCTTTTACCATCTGCTGTGCAGAGATTAGTACTTGGTGCTGGAGGTGGGGATGGAGGGTGCACAAAAGAAATGTCCTTGAGGAGCTGGTAAATTAATTGGCAAGCCTAAGGAAAATATTCAAGAGAGAACCTGAGAATATGAGCAGGTTAATAGGTAATCAAAGATAAACCCGGCATGCTTTCTTCGTCACGCATCTTCCCCTGTCTTCCAAACAAGGCTGGCTGTCACAGCCTCCGTGCAAGCAGCCTTCTCCATGCCCTGTGCTCAGCAGAGGCAGCGGGTGGCCTCCGCAGAGAGCCTGTGACAGAGTCTGTGCCCCCTGCCCCCCACCCTCGCAGTCCTTTCTCCTGCTGCCCCAGGGTCCTCCCTCCCTCCCTCACTAGGCCTTGCAGCAGGCTTCCCCTGCCACTGCCCTGCTCAGTGGGTCCCCGCTGGCTTGTTGTTATCTGTCGCAGGACCACCTTCAGCACTGCTTATTCCAAGCTGTGCAGTGCTCTAATGAGAATTGTCGGGAGCCAGTCCTTCGCAAAGATCTGAAAGAGCATTTGAGCGCAGACTGTCCGTTTCGAGAGGAAAAATGCCTTTATTGCAAAGAGGATGTGGTAGTCATCAATCTACAGGTAAAAAAAAAAAAAAGAATCATCTTTATGGGACTAAATTCTGCCTGAGTGGTCACAGTGAATCAGATGGGATACCAGAAGCACTTTTCTGGATTTATTTTTATGCAGAAAGAGGTCTAAAGAATAACTTTATCTGAGGGTTCTATAAAAAGCTAAAAACCTTCTTGGTAGGACTCTATTCATGTATCATTGGCAAAAATGTTGTTTGAGCACCTGCTGAGTGTGAGTGGTCCAGGAGTGACACTAGGCGCTGGGTCCCAAGGAGGTGACCACACTGTCTGTCCTCAGGATGCTCTGACCTAATTGGAGAGGCAGGATGCCGGCATAAGACGAGAGCATGGGGTACCCTTTACATGTGCCAAAGGAGCCAAGCCGGTGACTCCCATAGTCTGTCCTCTGTCAGCCCCATGTCCTCTGACCTTCTTTAAAAGAATTGGAAAATTGAACTGAATTGAATTCATTTATACCAAGAAAGCAGCCATCTAGAACCCTTTTTGGAACTAGGCCATACCTTCCTACAGATGGTAAGCCACATAGCATAGATACCCAAAGGGACATATGTATACACACTCTGAGGCCATACAGGGAGCCTTTGGAAGCAAGGCTGGCTTTATTTCAGCACACTTTTTCTGTTTCAGAATCATGAGGAAAACTTGTGTCCTGAGTACCCAGTATCTTGTCCCAACAAGTGTTTGCAGATTATTCCAAGAACTGAGGTAACTGTAAATAATTCTCTTAGTAGATTTTATGTAAGATAAAGTTTCAGTAATCATTGTGGTGTGTGTTTGATAAAATCCCATAAGCAGGGGCCCAAGGCTTAAATTATCCTCATGATAACCGTGGTTCTGTCTTCCCTCCCCTTCTCCCTGAGAATTCTTCTCTGTTTTCATCTTAGCTCTCCTTCCCCCAGACTTCAGCATGGTGTTTCCTCCCTTCTTCCCAAGCCACCCTTGGCTCCCTGCTTGCTGCAGTTACACCAGGTAGCCGGAGAGTCGGGGATGCATTTCTCTAGCATGAGGCTGTCTGTTTTGTAGGTGGATGAACACCTTGCTGTGTGTCCTGAAGCTGAACAAGACTGTCCTTTCAAGCACTATGGCTGTACTGTAAAGGTATGGAATAATTGTTTCTGTCTACCTTCTACTGTATAATTCATTGTTGAGTTCATTTTATTCGATTCCATTCAAGATGCAGAAGGGCATTCACTTCTGAGAAACTTTAAGACTGGCAGTTGTAACTAGTGGTTACCAGTAGGGTGAGGCAAGATGGTGGTAGGGAATTAACAGGTACAAACTACTATGTATAAAATAAATAAGCTACAAGTATATATAATACAACACAGGGAATATAGCCAATATTTTATAATAACTATAAATGGAATAGAAAAAAAAAAAGACTTGTATACAATACGTAATACATAATACTAATACTTGTATTGTATTAGTCAGGGTTCTCCAGAGAAACAGAACAAATAATATATATATACATAAAATTTATAATACCTAATACCAACTTTTTTGAGGTTTGATTATATCTATGAAAATAAAATGTGACCCTCACATTGACCTTGCAATCCTACTGCTAGAAATTTATTTCACAGATATCCTTTCATAAGTATGCAATGATTACACACATATACAAACACACATGCACACAAAGATATTTACAATACTCCTCCCTTGTCCATGGGGGTAGATTCCAAGATCCTCCACGGATGCCTGAAACCATGGTTAGCACCAAACCCTGTATATACTATGTTTTTCTTTCCTATACATAATACCTATGATAAAGTTCAATTTACAAATTAGGCACAGTAAGAGCATATCTGAATTGCCAGCATCATTTGGGGCCGTTATCGAGTAAATAACGGTTACTTGACGACAGCACTGCGATACTGCAACAGTTTATCTGATAACCAAGATGGCTAAGTGACTAATGGGTGGGTAGTATGTACGGCTTGGATACCTGGACTATGGGATGACTCACCTCTGGGGCAGGACGGAGCAGGAAGGCACAAGATTTCACTACGCTACTCAGAACAGTTCACAATTTAAAGTATGAATTGTTTATTTCCGAAATTTTGTATTTAATATTTTTGGACCATGGTTGACCATGGGTAACTGAAACCACAGAAATTGAAATGGTGGCTAAATGGGGACTACTGTATTTAGCCAAAAAAAAAAAAAAAAAAAAAAATCCAAAAACCCACAAAAAATGAAAAACAACCTATAAGTCCATCTCTGAAGTACTGAGTATATAATTTTATATATATATATATATATATATATATATATTCATATTTTGGAATACTATGCATCTGATAAAAAGAATGAGGTATATATTTTAAAAATTACATACAATATGATCTCACTGTGTATATATCTTCACTGACTCTGGTAGTGAGACTAGGGAATTGGGTGTGGAGACAGAGAGAAGGGGGCTTTTATTTTTATTCTACATCTTGCTATATTGTTTGAGATAAGCATATATTTCCCTTATTTTAAAAAACTCTTATGAGAAAGCTTTTTTAAAAAATCAGCTAAGAGTCCATAAATGTGTCACATAGCAAACCAGTGATTATCTTGGCTGCAGAAAGGATAGGGTTTACTTTCCTTGTGCACAAAATACAGAATTGCTTTCCGGCTCTAAAAGGAATCTCCTTTTTTAAAAAATTTTATTTAAAATATTTATTTATTTACTTATTTATTGACTGCTTTGGGTCTTCGTTTCTGCACGCGGGCTTTCTCTAGTTGCGGCGAGCGGGGGCTACTCTTCGTTGCATTGCGCAGGCTTCTCATTGCGGTGGCTTCTCTTGTTGCGGAGCACAGGCTCTAGGCGTGCGGGCTTCAGTAGTTGTGGCTCACGGGCCTAGTTGCTCCGCGGCATGTGGGATCTTCCTGGACCAGGGATCGAACCCGTGTCCCCTGCATTGGCAGGCGGATTCTTAACCATTGCGCCACCAGGGAAGTCCCTAAAAGGAATCTTCTTTACAGTTAGGCCCAAACTTCCATTTGGATTGTATTCTAGGACTTACCTTAGTACTGGAGCTGGGGATGGCTGGGGGAGTTTTTCTCTGGAGGAGGGGCCAACCCTAAACTCAAGGGAAATTGATGATGAATGTTTGCTTAGAGTCTATGGGCCACCCATACCATTTGCTTTTACTAGTAATGCAGGCAGTCTGCAATGGAATTTTTTTTTAAATTTTATTTATTTATTTATGGCTGTGTTGGGTGCAATGGAATTTTAATGATAAGGGAAGAAGTTTGCATTTCTTCTTGCAAACATATAATTTGACTTTGAAGGCAACAAATTTGCATGGGCTGAAATTACAATTAGGTTGCGTACCTTCTGCCCGATAGCAGGACAGTGATAGAAGGTGGTAGAGAAGTGTGCTTGGTAGGAGGGAGAACTAACGGAGGCTTAAAACTGATCTGGGAGATAACCCACCAAGGAGGTAAGCTTTATATGGGAATAGTTGAGAGGTGGTAATAACTACACTTAACCCTCAGTCATATACTCCCAGGGCAAGGAAGGAAATCAGTGCTGAGAATTTTGATAGTGGCCTGACTCTCTGTAAGTGTCTCATGGGTACTGTAGAATCCTAAAGCTGGAAAAGGGACCTGGGACGGGTCATTCTCCCTGCAACCCACTTTGAGACAAGTAAGCAAAGTTGTTAAAGTTCTGCTTTAGCAGACTATCCCACCACCACCCTCATTTTGGGAGCCTTTCAACAACCTGACTTATTTTTCTCTTCATATTAAAGGATAAACGAGGAAACCTGCAGGAGCATGAACATTCAGCCTTACGGGACCACATGCTTCTGGTTTTAGAAAAGAACTTCCAATTAGAAGAACAGGTAAATATTCAAGGGTTCAAGTATAAAGGGAGGCAACAGAATCGCTGGGATTTGTACTTGTTGGTATTTTTATATTCCCCTCTGATTCAGTATAAGTCAACTGGAGGTACATGTTTTTCTACTAAGTGGCCAGACAGACTCACAGGCTTGCAGCACATTAAACTGGAAAGTGCCTTTGAGATCTTTGGGTTCAGCCCCCTCAACCAACAGATGAAGTAACTAAGCTCAAAAGAAATTTTGATGTGTTTGTGATATTAAGGGGCAGAATTCAATCTCAAACCCACGTCCCTGATTCTCAGTCCAGTGCTCCCCGTGTTACACCACACTGCCTCTCTGCAGCCTATCCACACACCTTGTGGTTATTACCTGGCACCTAGTAGGAACCTAGTAGATATCTGGCATTTTTAAATGAAATCAGTATGACCTTGAAACAATATTTGACTATCCGTTCTAGGCACCGTGGGTTTTATATATTTTGTAATAAGTCTTAACTTATTAACTTTGCAACCTACTCATACGTGCATATTTATTTCACTGCAATCAATGCATACGTACATATTTATTTCACTGGGTTGTGATTATCAAGTGAAATTATGTGTGCAAATGCCAGCCGTAGTCCCTGGAATATTCATAGTGGACCTCAATAAATGCTGATTCTATTGAGTAATTATTCTAAAAGTTCATTATTTTGTTAGGGCATCTCAGAGAATCAGACTTTTCAAGCCCAGGTAGGGAAGAAAACCATCCAGCTGCAGAGAGGGAGCTGAATTTTACGGCTGCAGATTATTTTATGGTGTCTGATTCCATATTAAAGCAGGTGTGTGCGTTTCAGGGTCAGATCGTGGAGAAAATTAGAAAGACTGATTAAACTGTAACTTTGGTGGAAGGCATGCTGCCTAGGAGCCATTCCCAAGTTCTTTCTGTCAGAGTTGCCTCATTCATCTATCCACTGATCCAACAAACACGTGCCATATGTCAGGTACAATGCTAGTTGCTAGGGACACTGAGTCGAGGAAGACACAGCACGTACCCTTGAAGAGCTCACAAAAATGTAAACAGATAAGATGCTGTGCCTTGTGGGACATGCAATGGGGGTGCCCTGTGTTGGGGTACAGAGGCTGCAGCAGTTTGCTCTGTGGGAGTTGCAGAAGGCTTTTCAAGGTAACACAGCCGAGCTGCATCATCTTGAAGGAAGAGAAGGTCCATCAGTTAAAATGTTGTGGAAAGAGGATATTCCAGAAGGGGAAAGTTTATGCCAAGACAGAGAGGCATGAGAGAGGTTCATGGTCCAAGGAAATGGGGTTTGGGGGTAGAGAGACATCCAGGTGTGAGACAGGGAAAGGCTGAAGACTGGTGTGTTGGGTCCAGACTGCACTGGCCTTCCATGTAAGCTAAGAAGTTTCAAATACTTTACATTCAGTGATTTTTTTAATTTATTCATATTCTGCTCTATTTCAGAAAGGATTTAAGGGCCAAAGTTTGAACTAATGTTTGCCAGTAATAAGGATCTAAAAGATGTTTTTAAATAGGAAGATACTTGGCCAGCTAATTGTTTGGTTTTAAAAATAAGACAGCTGGTGGTAGCATGGAAGATGGATAGAAGGAGAGAAGAGAATGAGGACAGAGGGACCAGGCAGAAAGATGCTGCAGTAAACTAGACAGTATGGCAGTAGAGCCTGGCGATTGATGAGTGAGGGTCCTGGAGCCAGAAAGCCCTGGGTTCGAGACCTGGCTCCGCACATAGGAGTTCAGGCAAGCTACTTAACCTCTGTCTTCCACAATTTTCTCATTTGTAAGATGGGGTCGTCGTGAGGGTCAAATTATATATGTGCGCTCTTAGCACGGTGCCTGGCTCACAATAAGCAGTTCAGTATTAGGGGAAGTGATACTGGAGGTGGTAGTGGGTGGTGGCGATGCCGAAGGTGAAGGCTTGACCAAGGCTGTGTCAGCGGGGATGGAGGGAGGGCATTGAGAGACTTCGGCAGGTTGGAGTCACATGCTGTAGTTAAGGCAGGGAACTTGGTAATGTTATTAACTGACATGGGCACTACACACAGGAGCAGGTTAGACGTGAGGGGGGCGGGGCAAGAGGAGACACTGAGTTTGCTTTTGGTCAAGGATGTCTGGTGCACACGTGGGAGTCAGCTCTTGGGGTATAAGTAGAAGGTCTGGGGGCCAGAGATCAGATGGTTATTGCAGCCACTTGTGCATTCATTTATAAAACATGTGTCAAATGCCCTCTGTGTGCCAGGCGCTGTGCTGGGCTTTGGGGATCGGGAAATAAGTGATATGTAGCCTCAGCAATTTAGTGGAGAAAAACATGACCAAATTAACCCAAAAAAAAGCAATGAGTCATGAAGGTAAGTTATACTTCTAGAGTATGGTCAGAACGTCATGGAACTTAAGAGGTAGCCTAGGTAGGTGGTACTAGTGTGGAAGTATTTCTGGGAGGATATGCCCTTGAGTGAGGCTTAAAAAGTGATCGCTTCTAGGTGAAGGAGGAAGTGACTGAGAGCAGGGCCTGAAATAGAAGGTGTATAGTGTGCGAATGGGCATGAGGCTGAAAAGGTGGCCAGGGGCAGATTGTGTAGGGCCCTGTATAGCCTGTAAAAGAAGGCCACTAGAGATGGTTAAATAGGAGGGGTGACCAGCCCAGATTTGTCACATTATTCTTCTGGTCACAATATGGAGTATGATTTGGAGGAAAACAAGGCTAAAGACAGGGGGAGCATTCATTCATTCATTCATCTATTTAACAAATATTTATCAAGCACCTACTGGTGCCAGGCACCAGCCCAGTTGTTGAGGTTCCAGTGGACTGTGGGACTCATGCCAGTCCAGCTCCCATAGAGCTTCTTTTCAGGTATGTGTTTGTTAGGGACAGTGTATGATCTGTTAGGAAGCTATCGTAGAAGCCCAGGTGAGAAATAACGCAGGCTGAAACAAGACGAGATGCAATGAGAAATGGATGTAAGAGTTGTTTTGTGTGTCAGGAGTTAAAGTTGGCAGGTATTGCTGATTAAGTGGGTGTAGGGATAAGAGAAGAGTTGTCGAGGATCACGCGAAGGTTTTTGGTTATTTCCCTCAAATTGATTATAAATTCTGAGAGGTGGTGTGTTTTGCCTACCACTTGCTAGCGGTATGCTGGGCAGGTTACTTAAATGCTCTGCCTCTATTTCCTTATCTGTAAAGTGAGACTGATAGTCATACCCAACTCATAGGGTTCTTTGAGAATTAAAACAGCTAATGAATATGAGGGTTTGACAGACTCAGCAAACTGCAGCTATTACTATTGATACTGTGCATACAGCATCTAATGTGGTATGGCGGTCAGGACTCTGCGGTTGTTTAATAAGTGCATACTGAATGAAAGAGGAGAACCAGTTCAGCAAATTTAGTCAAGTGGTGTCACTAGCATTAGATGAGCCATCAAAGTGGGTTACATATAGAAAAGGCTGATGAGAAATCTATGGATCTTTCTTTTCTTTTTTTTTTTGGAAGCACCTGCGAACATTTCTTAGAATTATATAGTAATCTACCTGTAAATATTTTCTATAAATATATGTGTGTATATTTTTCCTAGAAATACTTAACCTGCAATATTTTCCTAGAACTATATTTAAATTTTAACTTGTGTGCATGTAGTTCAATGACCTCATTCATATTCCTGTTATTAGATTTCTGACTTATATAAGAGCCTAGAACAAAAAGAAAGTAAAATCCAGCAGCTAGCAGAAACCGTAAAGAAATTCGAAAAGGAGTTCAAGCAGTTTGCGCAGTTGTTTGGCAAAAATGGAACTTTCCTTTCAAATATACAGGTGAGAAATGGCCTTTCTATTCATAATCAAGACTTAGCCTTCAACTAGCTGTGAGGGTTTTTCTTTTAATTTTTAAATGGAAATAATTTCAAATGTGCAAGAGTAAGATAGTGCAAAGAACACCTGTATATTCTGCACCGAGATTCACTCATTGTCAGTATTTTGTCCCATTTGCTTCATTCATCCCCCCTCCTCCTCCTCCTCCTTGTCCCAAACTCCCCCACCCTGTCCCTGTCACCTCCCCGCCCCCCGTGGGTATTCTTTCTGAACCCTTTGAGAGTAAGTTGTCTATCTTATGGCCCTTTACCCCTACATACTTCAGTATGTGTTTCCTAAGAATAAAGGTCCTCTTTTACATAACACAGTACACTTAGCAATGTTAGTACATGTTTACACTGGTACAGTGCTTTTATATAATTTATGGCAATTAGTGTTGTAATCAGTGTTGGGCTGATATTAGTCACTTGATTTCAGATTCCTTGAGAGCATCTGTAGTCCTGCATTTTGTAGTCAACAAAGTGAAACTATTAATTCCCTTGGGAAGAAAATGCTTTAAACATCACTAAAATATAGCAAAAATTACTGTGTAAATTATGAATGTTAAATAACCATAAACAAATTCCTAAAGAATAATGACATTATTGTGTTTATAAAATTTACAGTGGAAAATATTTCAAGATGTGATATGGGCAATCTTTTTGAAATCTGGATTATCCCAGAAAATGTAGGCCATATAATTTCCATATTTGTCAGCATACCATATGGATGTGTGTGTGTAGAAAAAAGGAAATCCATCATATGTTATTATTTCAATTCTGACCTTTTTCTAACACAAAAACCAGTCAAGAGTGAAGGCACTGAGGGTAAGAGTGGAGGAGAAATATAGTTATAGTTTTATTTAGTCCCTTCCATCTAAAGAGAGCAACCAAATGTTCAGGCTTTAGCTCAGGCACTTCTGTACCACCTGTAGTGCTCAGGCCAGAACAGGTGGGCCTTCTTCCAGCGCATTCTCTGCCTTCTAGCAGCATAGGAGTGAATCAGAAGAATAGCATCTAAGAGAAGGAAGTGATAAGGCAAGGAGAGAACAGAAATATAAAGATAGGCTAGAGAACCAAGAGGAGAGACACCAAGGGAGGAGTAAAACTCAGATGAAGAATAGTTCAAAGATTTGAAACAGGAGCAGAGACGCTGTGGAGGGGGAGGAAGGTATTAGGTGACTCATCTCTCTGAGATCCTCATTGAATTTTCTCTTCTGGACTGTGCATTTTTCATTTCATTAATTGATTAATTAATGGTGAAATGTTTGAGTTGAAAAATATAACCTTAACGAATTACTCAAATTTTTCTGACATGATGATCCACTTTGTACTGAAAGGTTCTTGCCAGTCACATTGACAAGTCCGCTTGGCTAGAAGTTCAGGTGCGTCAGTTATTACAAATGGCTAACCAGCAACAAAGTAAATTTGATCTGAGGCCTTTGGTGGAAGCGATTGATACAGTGAAACAGAAAATCACCCTGCTAGAAACCCATGATCAAAGATTAGGTATGTCTAATGTTTTATACTTATCTGTTGGTGATGCGTTATTTCTACATGCGTTCATGAAACAAGCAGACCTGGCCGACGGAGAGTCACAGCTGTCCAGGATCAACAATGGCTGAATCTGGTATTTGTGAAACAGAACAGCATGAGATTCTGGCCACTCAGGCAAAAATGATGAAGGGCCATGAGCAGGAGCTGGAACAAGCAAGGGGTGGAAATGGGCCAGGAAATTCCAAGAACAGGGAGTGATGGTTTTTTAAGGAGAGTAGACAAAAATGAGAAGGGGAAAGATGTGGTGGGAACATTGTTTTAAGTATAGAAAAGGAGACAGGTTTGGCTGTTTAAAAGCATTCCAGTTAGAAAGCAGCGGGGCTTACCATGCAGACGCCCGCTACCTCAGTACAGAGTGCATCTTCTCAACACTTTGGTGAGCCTCAGATCAAGGGGACGCATTTGGGTTTTCTTGGTGCCAATCTCACCAAGACACGAGAATCACGGAGTTGATATTATTAATAGGAATTGTCCATTGGTGGACATTGAATTCAGTTCATCTTTGGGATGTCAGAATTTTCTTGGTTCTCTTCGGATAACAAAATTCCTCTTTGGGCATATTCTAAAGACAACTTTAAGGCCTTCAGAGTCTTTCTTTCTTTGCAGTTGTTTTGGAAGGGGAGACTAACAAACATGATGCCCACATTAATATTCATAAAGCACAGCTGAATAAAAACGAAGAGCGATTTAAGTTGCTAGAAAGTGCCTGCTATAACGGAAAGCTCATCTGGAAGGTGACAGACTACAAGCTGAAGAAGAAGGAGGCGCTGGACGGACACACAGTATCCATCTTCAGCCAGCCCTTCTACACCAGCCGCTGTGGCTACAGGCTCTGCGCTAGAGCGTACCTGAATGGGGACGGGTCCGGGAAGGGGACGCACCTGTCGTTGTACTTCGTGGTGATGCGAGGGGAGTTTGACTCACTGCTGCAGTGGCCATTCAGGCAGAGGGTGACCCTGATGCTTTTGGACCAAAGTGGCAAAAAGAACCACATTATGGAGACCTTCAAGGCTGACCCCAATAGCAGCAGCTTTAAAAGACCCGATGGGGAGATGAACATTGCCTCTGGCTGTCCACGCTTCGTGGCTCATTCCACTTTGGAGAATGCCAAGAACACCTACATTAAAGATGACACCCTGTTCTTGAAAGTGGCTGTGGATTTAACTGACCTGGAGGATCTCTAATCACTGCTTTTGGGGTGATAAAAGGACTCCTTGAATCCAGAACCTTTGGTTAATGTAGTGACTGAATGTAGGCTCGACACACACTTGTGTTTGGCTCTTTGCCCTTAAAGTTTGAAGTCATTTTGAGATTTCTCAAGTGCTGTCTTCTTTTTACATTTTTTTCTGTCCCAGTTTGAAACTGACAATACTTAGAATATCTTCTCATTATTTATATTTTTATATCTCTTGAAAGATGTTAATTTTCTTAAAGGTAAGGTCTGGGGCATACCTCTTTTACTGGTGCTTAGTGTGGGGTCTCAGGGTGGGCCCTCTATAATATTAAATGTCATTGAGGACACAGAGGTAGAATTTCCAGTTGAAAATGCTTTGGTATTTTATATTTGACCTTCTGATTCTAGACCTGACTGTAAGCCTGCAAAAACTATCTTTCAGGGTAGGCTATTCCAGTTACGTAGATGGGTAATGTACTTCAATCTGCCCAGTTTGGACCAGACTTTTTCTGGTTATATACTGTATTTGTGGAAATTACTACACCTTTAATATTTTCATGAAGTTTACTAGTAGTCAGCAAGCACAGTTTTGCAAGGATGCATAAGAAGTGGTGAATAGAGTAAGCATTTTCATTCTCCCTGTTGAAGTAAAGCAGAAAGCACGGCATAGTTTATATATAAGGAGATACAGCCATCCAGCTAAAGTTCAGATTTTATTAGGTTCAAGCACGTGAAAAAACCGTTTTCAAACAAAATGATCAAATATTATCAGTTTCGTAAGATTCAACTTAATAAATAATATATATGTACATGTATACAAATAGTTTAAAGGTATTTTGGTAAGAATAGTAAATTAATATGAGGATGGGCAGAATTTAGTATATGATGGAGAAAATGTCAAAAATGGATAAGAGGAATTTAAAACCTAGGGAGAACACCATTACAATTTCTTATGGGTGTTAGTACTCCCATCTGAAATTGATAGCTAAAAGCAGTATCTCCTTTTTGAGAGGAATTTTGAATTCATAAATTGATATGAAAATGGGTACTTATGTAAACTTGTGATGTTTCCTGTCGAAGTCCTGAGTACTTTGTGAAGAACAGAAATGATCGTGTTCTTCTACATCTATCTGTATGGATCTGAGAGTGTAAATACGAGTCTACCTGAGTCCTTCTGACTCTTGATAAGCCTGAGCTTAACAAGAAACTACCCAGTTTTCCTGAGCCCTAACTCTTGTTATGCCACCGAGCATGGCCGACACTCAGCTGGCTCCCTTGAGCGTGCAAGGGCAAGCTGCTCACTCAGGTGATGACCACACACCTTAAAACTCTTGATCAGTTGACCTCACAGAAGCACATGATTTATACCAGTGGCTTCTGGAATAACTGGAACTTTCTTCATCTCTCCTGTGAAATTTCCAAGATACCAAAGACTCATACTGCACAAATCTTCCCAAAGGGTTAAATTCAAAGACCTAAGTTCACAATAGAAATCTGCTAAAGAACTACCCTGAATCTGCTGGTGAACTGGGGTACAGCTGATGGTCAGCACATTCCCTCAGACAAACTCAGAAAGTGTTTCTCTAGACCTCACAGCTAGACGCAGGTGGCGCTGTGTGCTTGTTTTCAATGTTTCTCATCAAGTCCAAAGTCATCGTTGTGTTCCTGAGGAACAGATCACACTGTTGTAACTAGTTTTAAGTTTTTGATGTGAAACACATTTTAAGTGAATTTATCAAAATACAGATTTTGTGTTTTAACCAACTTCTCTACATGAAAAATGTAAGTCACGGCATGGTTTGCTTATGAGTTCAGAGTCCCTTCATCATTGAAACAGTGAACACAGAACAAGGTATTCTAAAATAAAAAGCACTTCTTTCTCACAAAATAAGAGTTGTGAATTTTGTTTTAAGGAAGTCGAGCCATGGAAACTTACTGTTCCTTTTTCATGATCTGAACAGTTATTTTTATTCTGTATCTGTAAGATTTAAATTTTTATTTCCATTTTGGTCTGATTTCAGTTCCTGATGAAAAGAAAACAATACACTAGGCATAAAAGGGGAGTCAACAACCTTGAGAAAGGTATGTGCAGGATTCAGATAGGGTGGGGAGGTGGGGTAAATACTAATGCACCTTAACAGATCTGAATTCTAACCTCTGGTCTCCAGATGTGATGATTTCAGAGAAACAAGAAATAGTCACAGGGTCAATTCCCAGTGCCAGTCTCGAGTGCACACAAATGGGACACAGAGCCACGAACCCTTTGTGAGGACCCTTGGACAATCAGTCCACACTGCAACTACCTCTTTTCTCTTGAAAGTGGTTGCAGACATCAGTCTTAATCTTACATAAGAATTCTGGGCTGGAGATAAAGCTTTGATGGATGCACAGTTGAGGACCCAGGTGGTGAAATCCCCTGGGAACACCACACTTTAGGGAGGAGGAAGAGGAATCTGCAAAGCATTTGGAGAAGAGGTCAGAGGTTAGAGAAGTACCAAGGGAGGTGGGAAGGGAACTGAATGTCAGCAGGGCCAAATGCCACCCTGAGAATAGCAGTCGCTCCCAGGGCACCACCCCCAGCACTCTTGAACTCATTATCTCCCCCATGCTGCTCCCTCCTCGGTCTGTATCTTTGACCCTGGCCTTTGCCTTAATCTGCAGACTCCTATGTCCAAGTACCTGCTGAACATCTAAGCATGGAAGTCCCACAGGCACTTTCAAGTACACTTCACCAAAACTGAACTGGAGATCTTCCCAGTCTCCCCACCACTGCCAACCTGTGACTCCTCCCATTTATACTACCTCAGTTAGTGACATCAGCATCCAAGCCAGAGTCTGGACACTATGAATCCCCCCTCACTTTCCCCATCCAGTCACCCACCCAGTATGCCAACTGGACCGCCAAATAATTTCTTAAAACTATTCCTACTACTCTTATCCCTACTGCCTACTACTGCCCTATTTGCTGGCCTACAGTTTTTGCTTCACAACTATTCTCCCTATTTTCTTCTTTTGCCTCTTTCAGATCCAACCTCACACTGATACCCAGTAATGTCTAAAATGAAAATCTGAGGCTGACTCTCCACCTCACCCCACCCACTGTGGCTCCATCACCCACAGGACAAAGCCCAGCCTCCTTGGCGTGGTGGGCGAGGCCCTGCATGCCTGCTTCTGCCTCTCCAGCCTCACCTCCTGACAATCCTACTTGGCTTTTAGCAATAGCATTCTAAGCCATTCTGACATTAGTGCTTGTGGTACATTTTTACCTAGAATGCTCTTCTCTACCCTCACCTCCTCCTTTGCCTGGTGAATTGTTGCCCTTTAAGATTCTGCTTTGGCCTCACCTCCTCCAGGATGCCTTCTCAAACTAGCCCCTGCACTCAACCCCTACCCTCCACTAGGCCAAGAGCCCCTGCTCGGGGCTGTATACTTGCTTGTCTATAACTCAGTTCCTGCACTGTCCTTTTTTCCAGAAAACAAATGTTAGTTGACTATATTTTTGCCAGATTTTACGTTAGGTACAAATAGAACAGATACTGTCCTTGTCCTCATAAAACATAATCTGGCGGTCACTACAGCAGTGAACCAAAATGCTCACGTGCACATGTTCCCAGCTGCCTCTGATAGACTTTGCCTCCTAACTTCTTTCTCTTGAGAAACATGTATGTCTCAGACCATTCTGAATGTTTGTGATGCAAAGTAGAAGAATAGGCTAAAAACATTTGAAGGGAGAGCCCTAAGGGCAAAATTTATGAAGACAAGGTAAACCAATCCACATAAGGATTGGGGAGAATTAAAGAAGAGAGAAAAGAAAGAACAGTTCCTATGGGAACTGTTGGCAATTGTGACCTGGAGCCTGTCTGATGCTTTTATTCTTCCAAGAGACCCATGTTAAAGACTAAAATACATGTTTATATTATTTTTGGCTGTTTGAGTTACACTTGCTTGAATACAACTCCACGTGGACATTAGACTCTGGCTCCAGGATTACAAATAAGTATATAACGATATAAGTTGTGATAAATGCCTTGAAGAAAATGACAGACTACAGTGAAAGAGTAATGGTGCCGGGTGGGGAGAACATGTACATACTTTGGGTTGGTGGGGAAGTCTTTATGCTGAGGTCACATGATATTCGGTGCTCATGTGACATGTTTCCTGGATGCCTGGCACTTTTGAACACCCTTATAAAATGTGAGCCATTTCCTGTGAGGAAACTTGCCTCCTTGACCTCCTTTGCAGCACAGGAATGTGGCCCAGGCCCCACCAATCAGGCACAGTCATGCAAAACTTCAACTTGAAAGATGAAGTTGGAAAGATTCAACTTTTTGCTGGAAGAAGATTTGCAAGATGAAGAAGGAAATGTGCCAGACTCTGACTTCCCAGTGGTGAGTAGACCAGAGGCAGAGCTCCTGGAACCCAGTCCTTATTTCCGTAGGTTGTGTTTATAGAAGTTGTGGGTTTGGTGTCAAGTGGCCGTAGCGGTGGATTTTCACTAGTGCCTCTAGTGTGTTTGGGTATCGTACCTGGCTGTGCTGTACCTGCATCTGGCCTCTGGTCTTCCTGGAGCTTCTGTGGGCGACACTATATTAATAAAGCCCCTGTAGCAGCTAGAGTGCATTGTGTTGTTTGTAACTAAGCGTGACTAAATCAAGCTGAGACCTGAAAGATGAGTGGGCCGTGGGAGGAGCAGGTGGGATGAGAATTCGGGGCAGAGGGCACTGAGGAATAAAAGAATTGGTTTAAGGAACTGAGGATAGGCCAGTGTGGTGGGAGTCCATTAGAAGAGGGGATGGCGGCACTTGATAAGGTTAGAAGAGGAGGCAGGACCCAGAATCTAGTGCTGAAGTCATGCTGAGGAGTTTGTGATTTATGTGAAGTGCAATGAAAGTTGACCTGATGTGGGCAGGGGATTGCATGACCTGACTGACGTGTTCTAAAAAACTGCTCTATGTAGTGCATAGATAAGAAGGGGACAAGAGAGGATATGGGGAGAGTATTAAGTTTACACCATCCTGCAGTTGTTCACAGGTCTGTGTCCTTACTAGATCACAAACTCCTCGAAGCCAAAAACCATGTCTAATTCAAAAGATGCTCAGTGTATTAAACTGAATTGTATATGAACACTAATGCACTGAATCTTTGTAACAAATCTGCTAGGCAGGTGTGATGCTCATTTCACAGATGGAAAAAAACTGGTGATTGGAGAGAGCTATGTGTTATGAGGTAGGCACTGTCCTAAGAATTCTACACACCCAATATATATTAACACGTGAGGGCTTCCCTGGTGGCGCAGTGGTTAAGAATCCGCCTGCCAATGCAGGGGACACAGGTTCGAGCCCTGGTCCAGGAAGATCCCACATGCCGCAGAGCAACTAAGCACGCGTGCCACAACTACTGAGCCCACGTGCCACAACTACTGAAGCCTGCGCACCTAGAGCCCATGCTCCGCAACAAGAGAAGCCACCATAATAAGAAGACCATGCATCGCAACGAAGAGTAGCCCACACTCGCCACAACTAGAGAAAGCCCACATGCAGCAACGACGACCCAATGCAGCCAAAAATAAAAATTAATTAATTTACAAACAAACAAACATGCGAATCCTTGCAGCAATTTTATGGGGTATATGCTATTTTATCCATGTTTACAGAGAGGCAACGGACACAGAGAGGTTATGTAATAAGCTCTAGGTTACGCAGCTAATAAGTGGTAAAGCCAGGATCTGAATCCAGGCAGGCTGGCTTCAGAGGCTCCACTCTTACTATGCAAGACTGCCTCATATGGATACTGATTAACTCTACATGCTTCTATAAAAATATAATTTAAATGAGTTACTATGTAATAAGAGTAACCACTGGAATAAAGACCGAATGTATAACTTCCAAACCACTAGAGAAAAAAAATTGGAAAAAGAAACTTTATCAAACCAAAGACAGAAAAGAGAAGACAACAACAGGAAGCATGATACATAGAAAAAACAAGTTAGAATTAAACCCAAACCCAAATTTAAACACAAATAAGAATGAGTGAAATTTTACTATTAAAAGAGGAAATATCTCAAATATGGGGGACACACGTATATGCTTTTAAATAGTCATCTAAAACAAAGCAGAGCTAACAACTCCTTTACTAGGTATATATTCAGAGACACTCTTGCACAAGTGTACCAGAAAACACATAAAAGAGAGTTTACCGCCAGCACTGTCTACAACAGCAAAAAACTTGGCGGGGGGAACCCCAAACAAACAAGGCACAGCATGGATGTGGAGCAATGGAAACTCTCCCACATTGCTGGTGAAAGGGTAAATTGGTACCAGCTCCACAGAACAATTTGGCAATATCAAATAAAGCTGAATTGTGCAAACCCTTCCACCTTGCAATTCCATTTCCAGACAAATAACCGAAAATTCTTGCCATGTGCCCAATAAGATGTGTACAAGAATTAACTCGTACCATAATGGCAAAAATCAGGAATCATTAAATTGCTAGCAAAAGGAGAATGGATAAATTGCTTTATAGTCATACAATGGAATACTATTCAACACTTAAGATGAAAAAACTAGAACTACATGAATCAACATGGATAACTTTCACAAATATAATTTTGGTGACAAAACAAAGTTACACAATGGTATCATTTATGTTAGGTTTAAAAAACACATGAGACAATACTATATGTTACTTACATAGCTATATATAGCTTTCATGGGAATGACAGATACCACATCCAGGGAAGGAGTTACCTTTGGGGAAGAAGAAAGGGAGAATGAGATTGCAGAAGGGTTCACAGGGGGCTCTAACTGAGTAGGTAATACTAAAATCTGAAGCAAATATGGGAAAAATGCTAAAATGCAGTAGTTAGGTGGCTGGTATATAAGTGTTCATTATATTACTCCCTGTAACTGTATACATGTTTGTAATATTTCATATTAAACATTTTAAAGAAAATAAGCTTTCAACTCAAGATTCTACAGAAAGAACAGAATAAACCAAAGAAATAAGAAGAACTTAATGAAGGCATACATTAATGAAAGAGAAAAAACTTCTATGATAGAGGTTATCAATAAAATCAAAAATTGGTTCAATAAATCTGATGAAGAAAAAAAAGACTCCAATAAAATATGTAGGAATGAATTAAGAACAATATGAGATCAAAAAAATGTTAATAATACCATGGACAATTTTATACTAAATTTGAAAATGTAGATGTAACGGATACTTTTCCAGGAAAAAAAAATTTATCCCTTAAAAGGCACCACTTCCAGATGGCTTTAAAGATGAGTTCTTCAAAACGTAAGTAACAAATCATTCACATGCTATGTCTATTCCAGGTCATATAAAAAGTTAACCTGACTGATTCATTTTGAGACCTAGCAGAAACTGATATCAAAACTAGACAACTAAAGAAAACCATAAGCCAATCTCACTTACGAATATAGAAACAAAAATCCTAAATTAAATACACAGCAAATTGCATCCAGCAATGTAATGGAAGAACACATACTAGGATTGTAAGGATGGCTCAACATTAGAAAATCTATTACTGTAGTTTTATTGTTGTAGAGTAATGGAGAAAAGCTATATGATCATCTCTAAAACTAATACTGAAAGTATTTGGTAATTCTCAATACCCATTTCTGATTTTAAGAAACAAACAACTTGACAATCTAGGAAAAGAACGAAGTGCCTTAATTTTTTAAAGAGGTATCTACCACAAACCTTTAGAAAACATTATGAGCAAAACGTAGGATGCAATCCAAATAATTTCTGGAAAAAATTAAGTACCCTTGAGGCTACTATACAGCGCTGTACTGGATTCCAGGAAAAAGCCCAAATTGTTATTTACACATAAATGCTCACCTACAAAATCCAAGAGAATTATTAAGAATACAGAGGTTCAGCGAGGTGACCACATAGATCAATATACCAAAAAACCAAATTATCCTGGGGTATAATAATAGTCCACTAGGAAGAGCAAACAAACTAGAACAGCAGCCAAACCGCTAGGGAAAAACCTAAAAGGAAATGTTGCAAAACACCAAGAAAACTGCAAGCCTTCATCTGAATAACAAGGGAACATTTGAATTCACGGAGAAATAACCACCTTGCTCAATAGTAAGTCTCCATATTGCACAAGTATCAAATCTGGGCAAATTAGTCTACCGAAAACTTTGCCATTTGGCGACATCTATTACAGAATTTGAAATGGAATCTCAAACAAGTTGCGGGAAAACGGTGCCATTTGGTGACAATCTGTTACAGAATCTGGCCCTGGTTTGAGGTTCGTGATGTGTGTGGAAGCACTCTGCGAAGAGTCAAACCGTGACTGGAAACCACCCGTCTACCCGCAACCCCCGCGGAAAGCCGCGCGGCCGGAAGAACCACGTCGGCTCCGCCCACCTCCTGTGTCGCGGCCAGGGCGTTTCCGGTCGGCTGACGCGTCCGCGCCCCGAGGCCCCGCAGGTCCCACCTGGAGCAACAGGGCGGGGATGGGCGTCAGGCTCCGCCGCACTGGCCGACCTGGTTCCTCAGCACCTGCGGGCCGGGGCTGCTGAGCCCGCCCAAAAAGGTCGTTTCCCTCGCAGTTTCCAGTAAGTGACGGTCCCAGTCGGAGCTGCGGCTAGAAAAAGGCCGCGCCGGCATTTTCTTCCCCTCCTCCCCTAACCCCCCCTATGAAGCCCCTCCCTGGCGTCCGGATGACTCCAGTTCTGTGCGCTACCACTCCCAGCGCCTGAGGTTTCCCCAGAAGATGTGTCCTTTCTCATGAGCGCTTCGTTGATCTTAAACGGGCGCCGACCTCTCACCTGTACAGTGGAGGGTGTGTTCTTGGTCTGACATTCGTCTCAGCCCTTCCTCGTCCTGCCATAGTGACGGCCCCGCAGTTACACACCATGGTAATGCTCCCACCATCACTTCTTCCCCACCTGCCTCGGGGATATACACTTACTTTCTGCTTCAGAATCTTTCATCTTCTAACGAAAATCGGTTACCAAGAACCAGCCCTCTCAGCGCCGCCCCCCTCTTCCCCTCTAAAAACCCTTTTCTCATTAAATAATTGCAGCAGTTAAGGAAAGAATGCGTTAAGAGTAGGACCCTGACGTAAATGACACGCATTCTTTTATTTAATCATGGCGACAATCCTTAAGTAGATACAAATGAGGGAACTGAGGCACAGAAAAGTTAATTTGCTGGAGGTGACGTAGTTTGCGTGGGATGGAGTTGAAATTTGAATCCATTTTGTAGCTCGCTCCAAAGCTGGTGCAGTCACCCCTTCATCCTTCCCCAATCCTTTGCATCCCCCTTCTTGTTGCTTCTCTTGAGGAATTTTTTTTCTGAATGCTGTCTAAACCAGTGGTCCCCAACCTTTTTGGCACCAGGGACCGGTTTCGTGGAAGACAGTGTTTCCAAGGACGGGGGTGGGGTGGGGGATGGTTTCCGGATGATTTAAGCGCATTACATTTACTGTGCACTTTATTTCTATTATTATTACATTGTAATATATAATGAAATAATTATACAACTCACCATAATGCAGAATCAGTGGGAGCCCTGAGCTTGTTTTCCTGCAACTAGAGGTCCCATCTGGGGGTGATGGGACGGCCTCAGCTCCACCTCAGCTCGTCAGGCATTAGATTCTCATAAAGAGCGTGCAACCTAGATTCCTCGCGTGTGCAGTTCACAGTAGGGTTCGCGCTCCTATGAGAATCTAATGCCCTGCTGATCTGACAGGAGGCGGAGCTCAGGCGGTACTGCGAGCGATGGGGAGCGGCTGTAAATACAGATTAAGCTTCTTTGCCCTCCGTTGCTCACTTCCTGCTGTGCGGCCTGGTTCCTAACAGGCCACGGACCAGTACTGGTTTGGGGACCCCTGGTCTAGAAGATCCCTATTTATGGAAATTTGACCTCTGAGAACTTTTTCAGAGCTTCTTCTCACTCAGACCCTTGAGTGTTCCATTTTATCAGGCATCTAAGCTCTGAGCTTAGTAATATTTTGCATCCCCAGTGTGTGCTTATGCCTCCTTACTTAAAAATGTACTCTTAACCCAGTATGTACTCATTAATCAGCCTTTCTCCCCTGCCTCAGTATGACTGTCATTATCATGACCACTGTCCTCAGCAAACATTTGAGCAGCTAGTTTTTGTAAGATAATAAAGATAATTGCAGTTTCAAAGAACTCTGAGGTTTAGTTCCTGACCTCAAAAAGACATATGACATTTATTCATAAAAAGTGCAAGAAAATAGCAGATAAACACTAAGTCACTTGCACAGAAAACAAATTCTACAGAAGTAACTTTGGACAAAAGAGTTTAAGTGCTAGACTTGTTTCCTCATCTGTAAAATGTTATGGTTAGGGGAGATTATTAAAAGTGTGTGAATCTAAATTCAGAGAAATGATTGTTCACTTTGTACTGAAGTGGGAACTGTTGGAGAGGCTATATAGTGTGTTCTTGGTACATTATAGTAGAGACGGGGATTAGTTTGAAGATTTCTCTTAGCACTCTGAACATCTGATAATGGCTGTTGACCTTGCTCTGGAAATAAATTTCAAATTTATACATCGTTTTATACGCAATTTTTAGGAGATTCATGACCCACCTCTTCCCTCCAAAGCCTACGTGTTAATAAACCCTGATTTAGGGAGATAAAATGAACTGCAGTTCAAAAGGCAAGGCTAAGCCAGCTGTGGAGGGCGTTTATCTTATAGGCAGTGTGGAACCATTGGAGGTTTAAGAAGATAAGTCTGGCAGCAGTATGAAGGATGAATTAAAGTGGAGAGAGGCAGTAAGACTAGTTAGGTGGCAGGTAGGATAATGTAGGTAATTCAGAGGTATTTAAGGACAGTGCCAAGCAGTAAGGGAATGGGGGAAATTGCAAGAAATATAGGCAAAGACAAACCAAGAGGAGTTGGTATCTGACTGGATATGGAATTGGGTAAAGACAGGAAAGAGTAAATGATAACAAGGTTTGAAGTCTGTACAGCTGCAGATACATCCTTTCTCTACTTCGTCTTCAGTTTTTTATTATACTAGGTCATTCCTATAACATACATGCTCTAAGAGGAGATATCACTACTGATGATGGACACCAAAAGCATAATAAGGGAATTCTACGCACAACACTATACTCATAAATTCAACAACTCAGAAGAAATGGACCACTATCAAAACTACCAAAACTCACTCAAGAAGAAATAGGCTGAATAGCTTTATAACTATTAAAGAAACTGAATTGGTATTTAAAAACCTTAAAAAAAAAAAAAAAAAGGAAGCTCCAGATCCATATAGTTTCACTGGCGAGTTTTACCAAACATTTAAGAACAAAATAATAGCCATTTTACACAAGCATTTCCAGAAGATAGAAGAGGAAGGAAAACTTCCCCACTCATTTTATGAAGCCAGCATAACCTGATACCAAAACCAGATAAAAACAGCACGAAAAGAAAACCAAATCAATATCCCTCATGAGCAAAGATGCAAAAATCTTCAAAAAAAAGAAAATTAACAAATTGAATTCAGCTGCATGTAAAAAGAAAAATACTTTTGACTGAGCGTCATTTATCCCAGGAGTTCAAGGCTTGCTCAACATTTGAAATCAATTAGTGTAATCCACCATATTAACAGACTAAACAAGAAAAACTACTTGATCCTATTAATAGATGCAAGACAAAACAAAACAAAAAACCAACTGACAAAATTCAGCACCATGAACCTGACAATTTCACCTGTATTCCTTAAGAAAAAAAAAAACCACATTTTTTTCAGTTCAACCAAGTTGAGAAAAAATCATACTTTGAGCCCCAGGGTCTCATCCAGATAGAGGTCATTGGTTCTTTAATAGCTATAGAAATGTCCTCCATCTGTGACCAGAGGACCAGCTGGTGTGACTTGCTTCATAAGAGGACTCAGTGAGTGGAGCTTCTGACTAGCCGAGCTTTGCCTGGCCTGATTTGGACTTCGTGAGCAAGCAGTCTTGCTTGCTCCCCATCAGAGAAACTACATTGCTGAAATGGCAGAGAGATGGTGATGAGTGAGGATGGACAGTATCATTTGATGTGGTCTTGGTAGTCTCTCCAAGAGATGGCACTCACTATCTATGCTTTTCTATCTTAAAAAATTTTGCACTTTTACAGACAGCAAACAAATGGAATGTGTACATTAAATTTCAGAAAGGATGTAGCTGTCTTCATATCAATGTTGAATACAAAACAAAACAAAACAACTCAGTGAACTAGGAGTAACAGGGAATCTGATAAAAGGCATCTACAAAACCTAGAGCTAACATCATACTAAATGGTAAAAGACTGAATGTCTCCTACCCCCAAGATTAGGAACCACACAAGGATTATGTTTTCACTACTCCTATTTCATATTTCACTAGAAGTCCTAGCAATTGCAGTAAGGAAGAAAAAGAAATAAAAGTCATTTTGATTGGAAAGGAAGGAATAAAATTATCCCTATTTTCAGGTGACATAATTGTCTAGTAAATCTCAAGAAATCTATAAAACTTTTAGTGCTAATAAGTGAATTTAGGAGGTTGCAGGATAAAAGGTTAACATACAAAAATAAATCATATTTCTACACTAGCAGCGAACAACTGTAAACTGACCTGCTCCCCTCCCCCATAAGTGTAATACTTAGGTACTGTCTAAACCTAACAAAACATGTGCAGGATCTATGTGCTGAAAACTATAAAATACTGTTGAAAGAAATCAAAGAACATTCATACTGTGTTCATGGATTAAAAGAATCAGTATAATTAAGATGTCAATTCTCCTTAAATTGATATATGCATTTAATGCAATTGCAGTTAAAAAACCCAGCAGAATTTTTGTAGATATAGTTGATTCTAAAGTTATAAGGAGGGGACTTCCCCGGTGGTGCAGTGGTTAAGGATCCGCCTGCCAATGCAGGGAACACCGGCTCAATCCCTGGTCCGGGAAAATCCCACATGCTGCAGAGCAGCTAAGCCTGTGTGCCACAACTACTGAAGCCCGAGCACCTGAAGCCCGTGCTCCGCAACAAGAGAAGCCACTGCAATGAGAAGCCCGTGCACCACAACGCAGAGTAGACCCCGTTCTCTGCAACTAGAGAAAAGCCCACACACAGCAACGAAGACCCAACGCAGCCAAAAAAATAAATAAAATTTCTAAAAAATTAAAAAAAATAATGAAGTTATAAGGAAAGGTAAAAGAACCAGAATAGCAAAAACAATTTTACAAATGAATAGCAAAGTTGAAGAATTCAAACAATCTGATTTTAAGACTACTATAAAGCTACAGTAATGAAGACAGTATGGTATTGGTGAAAGTATAGACACATAGACCAATGGAACAGAATAGAATCCAGAAATAGACCCACACAAATATGACCAATTGATATTTTTCTTAAATAATAAACATTTATTTCTGACAGTCTAGGGGCTAGAAGTCTGAGAGCAGGGTGCCATCATGGATGGATTATGGTAAGACCCTCTTCCTGTTTGCACATGACTGACAACTGACTTCTCACTGTGTTCCTTACTGGTGGAAGGGGCTAGGGAGATCTATGGGGTCTCTCTCTTTTTTTCTTCCAGTTGTACTGAGATATAATTGATATACAGCACTGTGTAAATTTAAGGTATACAGAATAATGATTTGGCTTACATACATCATGAAATGATTATCACAATAAGTTTAGTGAACATCCATCATTTCACACTGACACAAAATTTTAAAATATAGAAAAAAGTTTTTTTCTGTGATGAGGGTTTAGGATTTATTCTGGTAACGACTTTCATGTATAACATACAGTGGTGTTAATTATATTTATCATGTTGTATATTACACCCTAGTACTTATTTATCTTATAATTGGAAGTTTGTACCTTCTGACCACCTTTATCAAATTCCCCCTCCCCCCATTCCCACCTCTGGTAACCAGAAATCAGATCTCTTTTTCTAAGAGTTTATTTGGTTTTGAAGAATAATTGACCTATAACACTACATTAGTTCCTATTACACAACATAGTGATTTGGTATTTCTGTACATTTTAAAATGATCACCACAATAAGTCTAGTTATAATATGTCACCATACAGAAATATTACATAGTTATTGATTATATTCCCCACAATTTACATAGCAATCTATCTCTGTCTACCCTATCTACCTGTCTGTCTATCTATCATCTATGATTGTTTTAGATGGCTGACCTCCTAAGTTCAAATGAATTTTAACAACCCTGCATTTTTACTCCCCCCACCCATGTGTACTGTTTTTGACATCATATTTTACATCTTTTTGTTTTGTGTATCCCTTAACTACTTACTGCAAATGATTTTACTACTTTGTCTTTTAACCTTCCTATTAGCTTTATACATGGCTGATTTACTACCTTTACTAATGAGATTTTTCCTTTTGTAATTGTCATGTTTCTAGGCCTTTTCTTTTTCACTTAAGAGAAGTCCCTTTAACATTTCTTGTAAACCTGGTTTGGTGGTGCTGAACTCTTTTAGTTTTTGCATGTCTGTAAAGCTTTTGATCTCTCCATCAAATGTGAATGAAAGCTTACTGGTCAGAGTATTCTTGGTTGTAGGCTTTTCCTTTCCATCACTTTAAGTGTATTGTGCCACTCCCTTCTGGCCTGCAGAGTTTCTGCTGAAAAGTCAACTGGTATCCTTATGGGAATTTACTTGTGTATAACTTGTTACTTTTCCCATGCTGCTTTTATTCTCTCTTTGTATTTAGTTTTTGTCATTTTAATTACAACGTGTCTTAGTGTGGTCCTCTTTGGGTTGATCCTCTTTGAGACTCTCTGTGCTTCCTGGACCTGGATGTCTGTTTCTTTTCTCTAATTAGGGGAGTTTTCAGCTATTATGTCTTCAGATATGTTCTCTGCCCCTTTCTCTCATCTTCTGGGATACTTATTATGCAAATGTTAGTACTCTTGATGTTGTCCCAGAGGTTCCTTAAACTGTCCTCACTTCTTTTTTTTTTCTGTTTTCTATTCAGCTGCAGTGATTTCCACTGCTCTGTCTTCTGCTGGCTGATCCGTTCCTCTGTATCATCTAATCTACTGTTGATTCCCTCTTAGTGTATTTTTCATTTCAATTATTGTATTCTTTATCTCTGTTTGGTTATTCTTTATATTTTCTAACTCTTTGTTAAAAGCATCTAGCTTCTCATTCTGCTCATCCAATCTTCTCCCGAGTTCTTTGAACATCTTTATGATCATTACCTTGAACTCTCTATTGGGTAGATTGCCTATCTTCACTTAGTTCTTCCGGGGTTTTATCTTGTTCCTTCATTTTTAACATATTCCTGTGTCACCTCATTTTGCCTGATTTACTGTTTTTATTTCTGTGTATCTGGTGGGTTGATTAAGTTTCCTGACTTTGGAGAATTAGCCTTTTGTAGGAGACTTCCCATGCATCCCAGCAGCACACTCCCCTCTGGTTACCAGAGCTATATGCTCTAGGGGTGCCCCCTATTTGGGCTGCATGGGTCCTTCAGTTATGGTGGGCTGACTACTGTGGGTGGTATGGTAGATGTGGCTGGCCCCTGGTTCTGTTGGTTGCCAGGCCCTGCCTTGTGTGGAGGCTGCTGGCCATTGGCTGGTGGGGCCGGTTTCTGGTTTGGGTGTTTGCAGGGCTGGGAGTGCTGGATCTAGTGTTGGCCTGCTGGTGGGAGGGACCAGTTCCTGACAGGTCTGGCTGTAGGGTCTGGGGTGTCCCAAAGCTGGTATTAGTCTGTTGGTGGGCAGGGCTGGGGCCCAGGGGACCCCAGGGCTAATGCCAGCTCACTGGTTGGTAGAACCAGGTTCCCAGGTCTCTGGCTACAGGGCCCTATGGGTCCCAGAGCAGGTGTCAGCCTGCTGAGAGAAGGGGCTGGATCCCAGAGCAGCTGTCTAAGGGGCCCAAGTTGTCCCAGAGCTGGTATTGGTCTGCTGATGGCTAGATCCAGGGCCTAGAGGGTCCTGGAACTGGTGCTGGCTTGCTAGTGGATGGGCTGCATCCTGGTACCACAGGCTGCAGGGCTGTGATGGTTCAGGGCTGTTGTCTGCCCACTGGTGGGTAGGGCTGGGACCCAGAGGATCTTGGGGCTGGTGCCCACACACTCATGGATGAGGCTGGGTCTCATCCCAGCCCACACATGGATGGAGCTGTATTCTGGGGTCTCTGGCTGCAGGGCCCTGGGGATTCCAGAGTTGGTATTTCAGCCTACTGATGGGCAGGGCCAGGACCAGGGTCCTGTGGCTAGTTCCTAGTCACTGTGTTTGCGTCTTCACCCAGCTAGTTGCTTGGCCTGAGGCATCCCCATACTGGTGCAGAAAGGTTGGTGGGCAGGACTAGGTCCTGGCACCAGTAGGCTAGAGGGAGGATTCCAAAATGATGCTTGCCAGCACCAGTGTCCACATGGTAGGATGAACTCTCAAAAAGGGCTGCTGCCAGTGTCTGTGTCCCCAGGATGAGCTCCAGTTGCCTCCTGCCTCTCTGGGAGGCTCTCCAAGATCAGAAGGTGGGTCTGACCCAGGCTCCTTTCAAATTACTGCTTCTGCCCCGGGTATCAGAGTGAGTGAGATTTTGTGTGCGCCCGTTAAGAGTGGAATCTCTGTTTCCCACAGTCCTCCAGCTCTCTTGAAAGGAAGCCCTGCTGGCCTTCAAAGCCAAACTTTCTGGGAGCTCATCTTCCTGGTGCAGGACGCCTGGTCTGGGGAGCCTGATGTGGGGCTTAGACCACTTACTCCTTGGGGAGAACTTCTGTATTGTAATTATCCTCCCATTTGTGAGTCACCCACCTGCAGGTATGAGTCTTGACTATACTGTGTCTCTGACCCTCCTGCCCATCTCATTGTGGTTCCTTCTTTATATCTTTAGTTGTAGAAGACCTTTTCTGCTAGTCTTCTGGTTTTTCTCATTAGTAAATCTGTAAATAGTTGTAATTTTGGTGTGCCCATGACCAATTGATTTTTGACAGAGGTGCAAATGCAATTCAACAGAGAAAGGACAGCCCTTTCAATACATGGTGCTGGAAAAATTGGATATACATACGTGAAAAGTGAACCTTGATCTACATCTCACACCATATATAAAATTAACCCCAAATGGATCATAGACCTGAAAGTAAGAGTAAAACTCTTGAGAAAACACTAGGAGAAAATCTTTGTGACCTTGGATTAGGCAAAGAGTTCTTAGATACAACACCAAAAGCACTGTCTATAAAGGAAAAATATTGATAAATTGGACTTTATAAAAATTAAAATCTGGAACATATTTGCAAAGCAGGAATAGAGACACAGATGTAGAGAACAAACATATGGATACCAAGGGGGGAAAGGGGAGTGGGATGAATTGGGAGATTGGGATTGACATATATACACTACTATGTATAAAATAGATAACTAATGAGAACCTACTGTATAGCACAGGGAAATCTACTCAGCGTTCTGTGGTGACCTAAATGGGAAGGAAATCGAAAAAAGAGGGGATATGTGTATACATATAGCTGATTCACTTTGCTGTACAGCAGAAGCTAACACAACATTGTAAAGCAACTGTACTCCAATAAAGATTAATAAAAAAATTAAAATCTATGGCTATATGAAGGACACTACAAAGAGAATGAAAGACAAGTCATACTGGGAAAAAATATTTGCACACCACATACTTAACAAAGGATTTGTATCCAGAATATATAAAGAATTTTCAAAACCTGACAAGAAAGCAAGACAACTCAATAAAAAACGTGGAAAAGTTGAACAGACACTTCACTAAAGAAGATATACAGATGACAAAAAAGCACATGAAAAAATGTTCAATATTATTAATCATTAGGGGAATGCAAATTAAAATGACAAGAAACATTACAGACCTATTAGAATTGATTAAAAAAAAAAAAACCAAGTTCTAGCAAAGATGTGGAGAAATGGGAACCTTCATACATTACTGTACAGCCACTCTGGAGAACAGTTGTGCAGTTTCTTATAAAGTTAAGCATACATTTACCATATAACCCAGCAATTCCACTTCTAAATGTTTATCCTAGAGAAATGGACACTTGTGTGAACACAAAAATCTGTACCCAAATATTTATAGTATCATTATTTGTAATTCTCCAAAATGTTACAAATCAAAGCTGGCTCAACATTTGAAAATCAGTGTAATCCACCATATTAACAAATTTAACAAGAGAAACTACATGAACTAAATGCCCTTCAGTGGGTAAATGGAACCTCACTGTGGTCCAGTCATACGGTGGAATAGTATTCAGAAATAAATAGGAACAAATGATTTGTATATGCAATAACTTGGATGAATCACCGAAGTGTTATCTTAAGCAAAGGAAGCCAATCTCAACTGGTTACATACTATACGATTATATTAATATGAAAGGCAAAACTAAAGGGACAGAGAACACATCGTGATTGCCAGGGGTTAAGGGTAAGGAGAGGGTCTGACTGCAAAGGTATTTTGGGATATTGTAATTGTTCTGTATAATGGTTGTTAAATAATCTATGCATCTACTAAAACTCATAGTACTATGTACACACACACATACACAAATTTTTTCTGTATGTAAATTTAAAAGAAAATTTTAAGTTAAAAAAAAACATAGTTTAGAATCACCCTTTTTTTTTTTTTTTAATTTTTTTAATGCTATTCTTGTCTGCTTACATTCTTTTTATTTATGTATGTATGTATGGCTTTGTTGGGTCTTCGTTTCTGTGCGAGGGCTTTCTCTAGTTGTGGCAAGCGGGGGCCACTCTTCATCGCGGTGCGGGGGCCACTCTTCATCGCGGTGCGCGGGCCTCTCACCATCGCGGCCACTCTTGTTGCGGAGCACAGGCTCCAGACGCGCAGGCTCAGTAGCTGTGGCTCACGGGCCCAGTTGCTCCGCGGCATGTGGGATCTTCCCAGACCAGGGCCCGAACCCGCGTCCCCTGCATTGGCAGGCAGACTCTCAACCACTGCGCCACCAGGGAAGCCCCTAGAATCACCTTTTAAAATCCTACCCTTGACCTCAATAATTCCTCAAAACACTATACCATTTTTCTGCTTTCAGAAAATATAGTTGTTTATTGTCTCTATTTCCTTGCTTACCATTCACTCTTTAATATATATATATATATATATATTTTTTTAATTCTGAAACATTCAGCAGCATAATACACATGATTAAAAGATCAAGGAGTGGAAGGATTTATAATTAAAAACCAAAAAACAAAAAACAGTCTCCATCCCACTTGCTTTCTTCGCATTCTAGATCCAGCTCCCCAGAAACAAATGCTTTAAATCTTTTCTATGTTTAATTTCTTTGGTGATTACAATTATACCTCTAAATAATATGCTTATATTTTCCTTTCTCAATTAATCAAATTTAGATGTTATCCTCTGACTTTCTGCTATGATAGATGAGGACCTGTATCACCCTTCACTTCTGCTGGCCACCTTCTCCCTGGATTTGATAGTTTTAAGATGGTTTTTATTTACTGTGTTTTTTACCCTTATAATCTTAAGCAGTATATTTAATCACATATTTCTTGTTCCAACAAGTTTTATCAGTATCTCTTGACTTTGTAGGATATTAGCACTTCTACCTTTCCCTCTACCTTTTCTCTCCCTTCCCTTTTCATGTCTGTCAGCTGTAACTTTACATTTCTAGCATTGCAATTAGATAAATTACTTTATATTCTATAACTATGATTAAAACGTCCATATTGTCTTATAGAAGTTGAATTTATAAGTTGAAACCAATTTAAAATACATTTATATTACTGTAACTTTATAAATATTGTTCACTGAAAGTCCTAGTAATGTGCTTGGATTATATTCCTCTTAAGGTCCAGGATCATGTTTCTAGAAAATGTTGCTAGCATTAACTAATTCTTGACAACATTTTTATTAGAACCCATTAACGTTTTGTTCCAAATTGGACCAATTGCTTTTTAGTCCTTTGAATTCAGTTTTTTCATTTTACTTTTTCCTTCGAACTTCTGGGATTTTCCATACCTTTGTATTCCTCACCTTCTGCTTTCTTTGTTTTCACTCTTATTTTGCTGGAGCACATACTCAGGTAACTTCTCAGAAAGTATACATGTGAGAAAAACTTTCCAAATATTTGCATGATATGATTTTACCTGCCTATTTCTTGATAACTGAATATAGAATTCTAGGTTTAAAATAATTTTTCCCCAGAACTGCAAAGATCTTTTTCCAATATGTCCTAGCGTTCGATGTTGGTGAAAAGATTATTGCTATACTGAATCTTTCCTTGTGACCATTTTCCCTTTGGAAGCATTTGGGAATGTCTCTTGAAAATTTTATGTGATGTGTCTAAGTATAGAGTTTTTTTGTTTGGTGGTTTTTTAAAAAAATATTTATTTATTTATTTATTTTGGCTGCACCGTGTCTTAGTTGCAGCCACATGGGATCTTCATTGTGGCATGAAGTATCTTTAGTTGCAGCATGCAGACTTCTCAGTTGCAGCATGCATGCAGGATCTAGTTCCCTGACTAGGGATGGAACCCGGGCCCCCTGCATTAGGAATGTGGAGTCTACCCACTGGACCACCAGGGAAGTCCCTGAGTTTTTTCCTTTGATCTTCTTTAGCAGTTAGGGGGTCTTTCAATTTGAAGAGTTCTTTTCCTGTTTAGCTCTGAGAAATTTTTAAATTTTTTATTTCCTCTCCTCCATTTTCTCTTCTTTCTTTCTGAAATTCTTATTGTTTATATATTTGGCCTCTTGGATTTTATTCTCTGTGATTCTTACTTTTTTTCTAAACTGATTTTATCTTTAATACCCTCTTTTAAGTTTTTTTATTTCTGAATAATATTTTTAACTAAGAAGAATGTTCTTATTTTCTGAAAGTGCTTCTTTCTCAGCATCCTGTTTTTGTCTTATGAGTTCAGTATCTCCTAAACTTCTCTGAAAGAACAGATCATAATTTTTAAAGTTCTCTTTTTTATCTTGATTGTTTCTATGTTTATCATAGGTTTTATTATGCTGTAGATTTTCTTCAAATATCTGGTGCTCTTTGGTTGTGCATTCACACTGAAGAATGAGGGAATAAGAAGAATGACAAAACTTTTTATACATGGATGAAGATTGTTAACTTCAGGCTTCACTTTTTTTAAATAAATAGATAAATTTATTTATCTATTTACTTATTTGCTTTAGTCTGCGTTGGGTCTTCGTTGCTGTGTGCGGGCTTTCTCTGGTTGCAGCGAGCAGGGGCTATCCTTCGTTGCAGTGAGCAGACTTCTCATTGAGGTGGCTTCTCTTTGTGGTGATTTCTCTAGGTGCGGGCTTCGGTAGTTGTGGCACACAGGTTCAGTAGTTGTGGCTCATGGGCTCTAGAGCACAGGCTCAGTAGTTGTGTGCATGGGCTTAGTTGTTCGGCGGCATGTGGGATCTTCCCGGACCAGGGATTGAACCTGTGTCCCCTGCATTGGCAGGCAGATTCTTAACCAGTGTGCCACCAGGGAAGCCCCAGGCTTTACTTTTAAGACTTTGCCACTTACTAGCTATGTAATCTTGGGCAAGTATTTAAACACTCTGTCTAATGTGAAAAAAAATGGCATGATATGTTCTTTATTGTTTTGTTATAAGTATTAAAATGTAATGCATGTAAAGTGCTTAGAACAATGCCTAGGGTATATCAAACACTTATGTAATGTTTAATATTATTAAGGAAGGTGGGCTGGCAGGAAGCTAGCTCTTTTGCTTGGAACACAAACAAAAACGAGACTCAGGAAAGCATTACTCTGAGGCATCAAAACTTGTATTTGCTGCCCTGGAGCTCCCCATGTTTCATTCATTTTCTTTAAACAGTCCTTTGAACTTCTGCTTGAGAATAATCACTGGGTTGTATCATGGTACAAACAGATCTTCAGTAATCCTCCTGTTTTCAACACTGCTTCTTATTCCCGTCCTCCATAGTCTCCCTCACAGCGCCTGCTCCAGGTTCTGCCAGGCAGACCACTCCTACTGTAATGTCTTTCTCAAGTAGCCCAGACTACGCTACTCTTAGTTTCTCACGTTGACACGCTTGCATCTGCTTTCTTGTTTTCAGATGTTTATTGAATCACGTTTCCTTCTTGGATACTCTTTTATTTTTCCTATTGTGAATTTATTAATTTTTATTGTTTAAATATCACTTTAATATGACTTCAGAACACTGTCTCTAAATATAGTCACATTGGGGGTTAGAGCCTCAATAAATGAATTTTGGAGGGTACAGTTCAGTTTATAGCCTTTATCAATGACAAAAACCAGTTTGACACAATGTGATCCAATAGTACTACCACATTAATACGAAATTCTTGTTCTTTCAGACTATAAAGCAAAGTTCAACTAAAACAGGGTGTTTATTCTGGTAGAATCTGCATGAGATTTTTACCAAGGTTATGGAAATACATATTTGATTTTTGTTGTGATGACAGATACTCAAATTAGTTGAGTATTAGTTACAAAAATAGTAAACTCAATAAAAGTTTACTATTTAATACAAATATAAAACCATTTTGTGGATAACTAATACCTTACCTTCTCTCCAGTCAGAATATGAAACATAATTTCTATTTCTTTTGTCCAAAAAAACATCACTTTGCTTTTTAAATTCTCCAGTAATTTGTCAACATTTTTGTTTTACAGACATGGCAGGCAGGTTTTATACATGGATAAGAAGTCCACAGAACGCAGAAGTTCTGAAGATGCCAGGACCGGCAGAAGTGGAGGTAGGAATTTTACTTGCTTTAAGACCTTTTGTGTAATTTTAAGTGCATTTTAGGGGGCTTCCCTGGTGGCACAGTGGTTAAGAATCTGCCTGCCAATGCAGGGGACACGGGCTCGAGCCCTGGTCTGGGAAGATCCCACATGCCGTGGAGCAACCAAGCCCGTGAGCCACAACTACTGAGCCTGCGCGTCTGGAGCCTGTGCTCCGCAACGGGAGAGGCCGCGACGGTGAGAGGCTCGCACACCGCGATGAAGAGTGGCCCCCGCTCGCCGCAACTGGAGAAAGCCCTCGCACAGAAATGAAGACCCAACACAGCCAAAAATAAATTAATTAATTTTTTTAAAAAGTGCATTTTGTAAATTATTTTGTTTCTCACTCATTTGTTGCTAATATTTGAGAGAATGATTGTGTTACATTTTATATCATTCGAAGGTAAACACAAACACAAGGAAAGAAAGCAAAAGCAAAACCACCACCGATCCCGACATAGATCATCAACATCTCATTCTTCAGATGACTATGTGTTTCCTTCTCTTACATCATCTTCAGGAAGCCAGACGGATTCATGTGTCAAAGGTATGTTTATCACCCTGTTAACAGGGTTTTCATTTATAAGTTAGATGATCTAGAAAAAAATTCATTAAAACTCCTTCATAACTTCTGTTTATTCAACAGACTAATACCCACTGTGTGCCAGGCATAATGGTAAGCATGGCATGGTCCCTTCAGCCAAGGAACTTTTAAGGTACTGGACAGTAAAGACAAACTAATAGTCCATTACAGTGCAGATGAGTGCTATGACTTGGTATGCACATGTTAAGGGGACAAGGAAAGGCTTTGGAGAGGAAATGATATCTGAATTGAGAATTGGAAGATGAATAGCCATTTTCTAGACAAAGCAAGGGAAGTGGAATTCAGGAAGGTTTATTACACGTTAAAGGAATTGCATGTGCTAACCATTGTTGACATATGTGTTTCTGATTCTTTCTCAAGTAATATTATCACACATCTATTTCTTGATTTATCAGTGGACTAATCAGAGTTCTTCGTTGTAAGCAAAGAAAACTGGCTCTGGCTGATTTAAATGGAAAAGGAATTTATTGAAAGGATATTGAATAACTCACTCATAATTGCCAAGAAGCCTAGAGAACTAATCTCTGAATGTGAATAGGAACAAAGTGAAACTTGGCAGCTAGAACTGCAGGCAAAGTCAAACCACTGGTAAGGGCACACTGCCACTCCTGAACCTGGATGCGTCAACTTGCATTGTCCTGGTCGCTACATGCCGCCGCTGAAGAATGGATTCTTCACCATCTCTGCTTCTTGGTGTCACTAGCTCCTAGGCAGTATTGACTTTGCCTAGATCACATGTCCATGTGCTAGCTGCCTAGGAAACTGGGAAAGCAAGTATTGACCTTTTCAGCATTGACGGCAGGAGGCATGTAGAGAAGTATTCACCAGACATAGGAGGGAGAATCAGATGCTGGGCAGTCAAAATACAGCAAATGTTCTCCACATTCAACTCTAGACAATATCTATCATCTAGCTCACAAATTACTCCTTTGTCTCACCTACCTATATCTTTTCAGTGTTTGTTATTTGTATTATAATTAATTTTTCTATTAGTTAATTTGGTATCAATAAATTTTATACCTGTAATTCTACTTTTTGTTTCATCAACTTCAGTCCATTATTTTACTCTCTTTTATATAGGTAACGCTACCCTTTCCTCCATCTTTTCTCCCCATTGTCTTTTTTTTTTTTTAACATTTCCAGTAGTTAACATCTATAACCAAAACAAACTTTCATTTTCTCTCCATAGATTTACTTTAAAGTTTCCAAACCAGTAATCAGCATTTAAATTATTATCACCAAATAAATATTGTTACTGCAGTGCCAAGTCATGTGCTAGGATTACATTTCCCTTTCATGAGTCTAATATCATGATTACTGGAATTCTCAAAGGAGAATGTTTCTAGATGTAGGTACATCATCAAGTACATTTATATTCCACCAGTTGCCTCAAACCGTGCCATGTCTTAGTATCGCTTCATATTGGAACCATGACTTTCTTGTACAGTCTTTATTTTTCTTAGACTTTCTAGTCCTACCATTTTTTTTTTTAATTGACAGAAGGATAATGTGACTTCACCATAATAAAAAGATTTTGCATCCTTTCAAACATACTGTTCCATGGAGTTCATGTTTTTCGCCTGGAGATGTTCTTGCCTGCCTATTGCAAATTGGACTACTTTGTACCCCAAAGGCCTGAAAGATAGCTGTCATCCTAGGATTTCCTCTCACTGGTCTTCTGGGTTGGATTTATTGTTTATTAGATCCATGTCTTCCTATCTCTTGGTTTTCTGCCTTAACTGTTAGAGTACACTGTCAAATAACTTTTCCAAAATATATGTCTAAAAGGTAAACTGAGTCTTTGCATATCTCAGAATGTCATTATTCTCCCCCACACTAGTTTGAAAACAATTACCCCTAATTCTGGTTTCCAGAGGCAGTAACTTCATTCTCTCTTAACAGTATGTTTTGATATCTATCTCCAAATCTTTTTTTTTTTTTTTTAATATTTTACTCTTTTTTTTTTTTTTAATAATTCTTTATTTTATTTATTTTTATTTTTGGCTGTGTTGGGTCTTCGTATCTGTGCGAGGGCTTTCTCCAGTTGCGGCAAGCGGGGGCCACTCTTCATCGCGGTACGCGGGCCTCTCACTATCGCGGCCTCTCTTGTTGCGGAGCACAGGCTCCAGACGCGCAGGCTCAGCAATTGTGGCTCACGGGCCTAGTTGCTCCGCGGCATGTAGGATCTTCCCAGACCAGGGCTCGAACCCGTGTTCCCTGCATTGGCAGGCAGATTCTCAACCACTGCACCACCAGGGAAGCCCCGTCTATCTCCAAATCTTAAAATAACCTTTAAAGAACCGGTTTTAGGTTCTATGGAAGGTAAGAATTTAGCTGCTTCTTTTTACTTCCCCCACCAAATTCACTTCCTTTCTCCCATCCTTCTAAATAGGATTTCATTATCATAACTGAAAATTTCACTATTCAAGAATTTCATTATTATGACTTTTTAAATGCTGTTCACAACTGAGCCATACAATGGTTTCCTTTCTAGCACAACATTTTGTTTTCTTTTCACTTAATAATTATCTTTTAAAAACTTTGTTTCATTTTCTGTGTTTGTGACATATAATAGTAGTCTAAATTGCCTTTCAAAATGTTCAAACACATTAGGTACACTGTTAATTTCAGTTTGGGGATTCTGTCCTGGATCCTTTTAACATGCTCCATCTGAAATTACTGCTCTCTAGGCCTGTTAAACACCTGGGAAGTTAGAATCTTTCATCTTCATTCTGAGATTTCCTTTACCTCTCTCTTCAGTTTGATCACCTGTTTTCTGGATTTTGTGGGTTTTTTTCTTCTTTTGTTTTCTCCTTTATTTTATTGGAACATCTCTCCTAGTAACTTCTAGGAAAAAGAAGGACATTTAAGTCCTATTCTGTTTGTAGTTGTGGGTTTATGCCTGTAAATGAATTTCCTTTATTGACTTCTGCTTCCACTGAGATGAGAGGTTAGTAGCAAACCAGTGCTTCCACCATAAACAACTAGATAAAATGAAGAAAAGTATCTGTTTAAAGGAATAAAGAGCTGCTAAGGCAATGAGAACTAGAGGGATTAAGAATCTAGAGAGGAAAGAACTATGGAGAGGTAAAATGATACAAAGATTAGAGTTTGGGACTCACCAGGGGCTGGAGAATACAATAGGCCCTCTGTTGAAAACACAGGAGGGCAGGGATGAATCAGAGGTAAATTGAGCCTTACTAGGACTGTAATATCATCTCAGTACAGCCCCTGACTGGGTTTAGATGATCATCCATCATTCTATTTGCCTAGTGGAAGAAGGGTGAATCATCCTGGGAGGAAGATAACATCATCTAGAGCCTCTAGAATTTTGTAACACAAAATACCTTTCAGTAAAAAATGACTAGATATTCTAACATGACTAAAGAACAAGATTAGGCTACAGGTAACCCAGATATTTGACTTACCTGACAATGAATTTTACATAATTATGATTAATATGTTCAAGAAAGTAGAGATTTATAAACTCTAAAAATAATCAAATGAAAATTTTGGAATAACAAGTGCATTATTTAAAATTAACAATTTAGATAGATTTTCCAGCAGATTAAACAAAAGACAGAATTAGCAAACTGGAAGTCAAATCAAGAGAAAGAAAAAAGTATAGAAGATACAGAAGAGAGCATCAAAAACATGTGAGACACAGTGAAAAGGTCTAACGTAGAATTGGAATCTAAGAAAGAGAGAAGAATGAGGAAAAAGAAATATTTGAAGAGAATAATGGCCAGATGTTTTCCAAAACATGAAAAACCTCAACTACAGATTCAAGAAACTTTGAATCCCCAAAGCTGGATAATACAAAAAGAAAATCACATAGAGAACTTTCATTTCCAATCAGGAATATGGTTGTCTCTTACAGCATGGAGTGGTTAATATGGCAGCAGGCTAATAATCTCCTTTCCCGTTTTCTCATTGAAATAATTCATTTTTTATCTTTCCCAATAAAGTGTTGATATTTAGTAGATGCATTCACGTAGTTCTTGTTGATAAGCATAACACCTTATGCTTTCTAGATTAAATAGAAGTTGGATTCTAGTGGACTCACAGGAATATTTTCCCTCATATGGGCTCCTAAGTGCCACGTATTTATAATACTGGGATACAATTAAATAATTAATTTAATTTTTTAATAATTAATTTTAAATTAAATAATTAATAATTCATTTGTATTTTGTAAGACTTTTCCAACCAGCATAATAAAGTTAATTAAACTATCAATCTTGAGTTTGGATCAAGATAGTAGGAGGATGTGGAGCTCAACTCCCCCCACGAACACATCAAAAATACATCTAAATGTGAAACAACTTTCACTGCAAACTAACTGGAAACTGGCAGACGGACTCCTGTAAACCAAGGTTGTAAGAGATACACATGTAACCTGGTAGAAAGGGAAGAAATATGATTGGGTCAAAACTTATGCCCCTGCAAGGGAACTCAGAGGCAAAAGGAGATTACACAGGAAGACCCCTGCCCTGGGGAGTGAGTAGTTCAAGTCACAGATTTGGTGCCCCAGTCCTGGGATCCTGTGTGGGGGAGACAAGCCCCCTTGGCTGGTTGGAGGACTGCTGGGACTAACAGAAGCGTGGTGGGAAGCTTGGATTCTGCTCATGAAGGGTGCATGTGCGCTGGCTTGCCTGCAGGGTAGGGTGCAGAGAGGTCTGCTCTAGAGTCTATAGAGTTTCCCACAACCACCTTGCCACGTGCTTGCCAACTCAAGCAAGCACTTTGGCTCTGCTGAGTCCATGTCACAGTGCAACACTGGATCTGGGGCAGCCATGACCAGGGAAAAGACTCGACCACGGGACACAGAGGTGACCCAGTCCCAGAGCTGAGCCTGGGTGAGGTAGCGGAGGCCATTATTGGCACTGACTCAAGCAACATCTCAGAAGCAGTCCAGATCTCTGACGCTGGTGGCTCTACCACAGCCCTATACGTGCTGAAAGTCTACATGGAGCCCACCTGCCCCGCAGAGTAGTTCCACAACAGGGCGGTGGTGGTGGAGGCTGGTGGCAGTGATTGGCTGTAAGGGACAAGGAGATTTGCACCTGAGGCTACGTCTGAGCAGAGCCACAGGTGCATGCACATGCAGCGCATTGGACCTCTGTCTGTGGCCAACCCAAGCCAAGAGCCCACACAAATCCCACTTGCTTTAGCACTAACCCCCCTGGGGCAAGCGTCTTGGTCCAAGGAGAGGGAAAAAACACACACTTAAAGGGAACAAAGCCAGCTTGGGCCCGGCCCTCAGGGCTTCTGTACCAGCAACTTGGAATCTGACTCCACCCACAATAGGGCAGTGACAGCCACTAAGCAGAGGTGAAGTCCCGCCTCATACCTGGTACCAGCTTTAGCCCCTCAATCTCTAGCCTCACCCCCTACCAAGGTGACAGCTTGGTACATCCAGCACACCCAGGAAAGACATAACTTGCATCCACATCAAATCCAGGTTTCCCACCAAAGGCATTGGGCACAGGCAGTCTGTATAGGAATGCTCTCACATAAGAACACTCTCTCAAGACCACAATAGGTAACTGTTTTGCCTAAATTCATAGAGGTAGAGAAAGTTAATCAAAATGAAAAGGCAGAGGGATTACTCTCAATTTAATGAGTGAGAGAAAACCCCTGGAAAAAAATAAATAATGAAATAGAAATAAACAATTTACCAGGTAAAGAATTCAAAGCATTGGTGATAAATGTTAACTGACCTAGGGAAAAGAATTGATGTATACAGGGAACACTTTAACAAGGAACTAGAAAATATAAAAAAGACCCAATCAGAAATGAAGAATTCAATAGCTGAAGTAAAAAATACACTAGAAGGAATGAATTGCATGCTAAGTGGTACAGAAGAACACATAAGTGATCTGGAATATAGAATAATGGAAATCATCCAATCAAAATAGCAAAAAGAATAATTAAAAAAAAATGAAAACGAGATCTCTGAGATAATATTAAGCATATCAGCATTCGCATTTTAGGGGTCCCAGAAGGAAAAGAAAGAAGGGGATCAAAAATGTATTTGAGGAAATTATGGCTGGAAACTTCTCAAACCTGAGGAAGGAAACAGATATCCAGGTACAGGAATCTCAAAGGGTCCCAAGCAGACCAACACCAAGACATGGCATAATTAAAATGGCAAAAGTTAAAGATAGAGAATTCTTAAGGCACCAAGAAAATAACCCAAAGAGTCATATTCAAGGAAACCTCCATAAGGCTGTCAGCTGATTTCTCTGCAGAAACTTTGCCGGCCAGAAGGGAGTGGTGTGATATATTCAAAGTGCTGAAAGTGAAAAATCTGCAACCTGGGATACTTTAACCAGCAAGATTATCATTTAGAATAGAAGGAGAGATAAAGAACTTCTCAGACAAGCAAAAACTAAGAGTTCATCAATACTAAACCTATCCTAAAAGAAATGTAGAAGAGTCTTCTCTAAGTGGAAAAGAAGAATCTATAGGAAAGGTAAAATCCCACTAGGAAAGGTAAATATACAGTAATGACTGAGGATAAACCACTTAAATACACCAGTATGAAGATTGAAAGACAAAGAATTGTAAAAGCAACTGTAACTACAATAAACAATTAAATGTTGGGGAGGAGTGTAAAAATGTAGGTCTTTTAGAATGTGTTTGAACTTAAATGACTACCAGTTTAAAACAAGACATATATAGTTATAGGTCAAAACAGAGGGAAGTTTATCGAGATACAGGCCTTCCTCAAGAAACAAAAAAAATCTCAAATAAACAACCTAACCTACCACCTAAAGGAATTAAAAAATTAAAGAAAAGGCCAAAGTCAGCAGAAGGAAGGAAATAATAAAGATCAGAGAGGAAAACATAAAATAGAGATTAAAAAATAGAAAAGAGCAGTGAAACCAAGAGCTGTTGTTTTGAAAAAATAAACAAAATTGATAAACTTTTAGCTAGGCTCAGGAAGAAGAGAGAGGACCCAAATAAACAAAATAAGAAATGAAAGAGGAGAAATAAAAGCCAATACCACAGAGATACAAAAATCATGAGCGAATACTTTGAACAGTTATATGCCAACAAATTAGACAACCTAGAAAAAATGGACAAATTTCCAGAAACGTACAACCTGCCAAGACTGAATCAAGAAGAAACAGACAATTTGAACACACTGATCACTAGTAGTGAGATTGAATTTGTAATAAGAAAAACTCCCGAGCAAACAAAAGTCCAGGACTGGACAGCTTCACAGGGGAATTCTACCAAACATATAATGAAGAGCTAATACCTGTCCTCCTCAAAGTATTACAAAAAAATCGAAGAAGATGGAACACTCCCAAATGCATTCTATGAGGTCACCATCACCCCCCAAAACCAGACAAAGACACTACAAAAAAAAAAAGAAAATTAAAGGCCAATATTTCTGATGAACATCGATGCAAAAATCCTCAACAAAATATTAGCAAATCAACCCTCTAAGATCAGGAACAAGACAAGGATGCCCACTGTTGCCACTTATATTCAACATAGTTTTGGAAGTCCTAGCCATAGCAATCAGAGAAGAAAAAGAAAAGGAATCCAAATTGGAAAGGAAGAAGTAAAAGTATCACTGTTTGCAGATCTCATGATACTATGCATAGATAATCCTAAAGATACCACCAGAAAACTACTAGAGCTCATCAATAAATTCGATAAAGTTGCAGGATACAAAATTAATATACAGAAATCTGTTGCATTTTTATACATTAACAATGAACTATCAGAAATAGAAATTAAGGAAACAATCCCATTTACCATAGCATCAAAAAAGAACGAAATACCTAGGAATAAACCTACCTAAGGAAGCAAAAAATATATACTCCAAAAGCTATAAGATGCTGATGAAAGAAATTGAAGGCAACACAAACAGATGGAAAGATATACCATGTTCTTGGACTGGAAGAATCAATATTGTTAAAATGACCATACTACCCAAGGCAATCTACAGATTCAATGTAATCCCTATCAAAATACCAGTGGCATTTTTCACAGAGCTACAACAAATAATTTTAAAATTTATATGGAAACACAAAAGACCCCAAATAGCCAAAACAATCTTGAGAAAGAGGAACAGCACTGGAGGAATCGGGCTCCGTGGCTTCGGACTATACTACAAAGCTACAGTAACCAAAACAGTATGGTATGGTCACTAAAACAGACACATAGATCAATGGAACAGGATATAAAGCCCAGAAATCAACCCACACACTTATGGTCAGTTAATCTATGACAAAGGAGGCAAGAATATACAATGGAGAAAAGACAGTCTCTTCAATAAGTGGTGCTGGGAAAACAGGACAGCTACATGTAAAAGAATGAAATTAGGACATTCTCTAACACTGTATACAAAAATAAACTCAGGAATTCCCTGGCAGTCCAGTGGTTAGGACTGTGTGCCTTCACTGACAAGGACACTGGTTTGATCCCTTGTCAGGGGACTAGGATCCTGCAAGCTGCACAGTGCGGCCAAAAATGAAACAATAACAAAAATAAACTCAAAATGGATTAAAGACCTCAATGTAAGATCGGATACTATAAATCTCCTAGAGGAAAACATAGGCAGAATACTCTGACATAAATCACAGCAATATTTTTTTGGATCTGTCTCCTAGACTGATGGAAACAAAAGCAAAAACAAACAAGTGGGACCTAGTTAAACTTAAAAGGTTTTGCACAGCAAAGGAAACCATTGACAAAATGAAAAGACAATCTATGGAATGGAAGAAAATATTTGCAAGAGATGCAACCAACAAGGGCTTAATTTTCAAAATATACAAACAGCTTATACAGCTCAACATCAAAACAACAAACAACCCAATCGAAAAATGGTCAGAAGACCTAAACAGACATTTCCCCAAAGAAGATATATAGATGGCCAACAGCCGCATGAAAAGATGCTCAACATCACTAATTATTAGAGAAGTGCAAATCAAAACTACAATGAGGTATCACCTCATACTGGTCAGAATGGCCATCATAAAAAGTCTACAAATAATAAATGCTGGAGAGAGTGTGGAGAGAAGAGAACCCTCCTACACTGTTGGTGGGAATGTAAATTGGTACAGCCACTATAGAAAACACTATGGAGTTTCCTTAAAAAATTAAAAAGAGTTACCATATGATCCAGCAGTCCCACTCCTGGGCATATATCTGGAAAAGGTGAAAACACGAATTCAAAAAGATACATGAACCCCAATGTTCATAACAGCACTATTTACAATAGCCAAGACATGGAAGCAACCTAAATGTCCATGGACAGATGAATGGATAAAGAAGATGTGGTATGTATATACAATGGAATATTGCTCAGCCATAGAAAAGAATGAAATAATGCAATGTGCAGCTACATGGATGGACCTAGAGATTATCGTACTAAGTGAAGTAAGTCAGACAGAGAAAGACAAATATCATATGATATCACTTATATGTGGAATCAAAAAAATGATACAAATGAACTTATTTACAAAATAGACATATAGTCATGGACATAGAAAACAAACTTATGGTTACCAAAGGAGAAAGTGGGGGGTGTGGGGGGAGGATAACTTAGGAATTTGGGATTAACAGGTAAACACTACTGTATATAAAATAGATAACAACAAGGACCTCTACTGTATAGCACAGGGAACTATATTCAATATCTTGTAATAACCCATAATGGAAAAGATCTGAAAAAATATATGTACATATAACTGAATCACTTTGCTATACACTTGAAACATTTTCAACAACTGTACTTCAATAAAAAAATTAGCAAATTGAATCCCACAATATATAAAAAGGATTGTACACTATGATTAAGTTGGATTTATTCCAGGGATGTAAGGATGGTTCAACATCAACAAAAGGAAGGATAAAAATCACATGGTTATCTTAATAGATGCAGAAAGAGCATTTGACAAAATTTCACATCCATTCATGATAAAAAAGTCTTACCAAAGTGAGTACAGAGGAACATATCTCAACATAATAATGGACATTTATGACAGTTCCAGAGCTAACATCATACTCAACAGTGAAAAGTTGAAAGCCTTCCCACTAAATTCAGGAGTAAGACAGGGATGCCCACTCTCACACTTCTATTCAACATAGTATTGAAAGTTCTAGCCACAGCAGTCAGACAAGAAAAAGAAGCAAAAGTCATCAAAATTGAAAGAGAAGTAGAACTGTCATTATTTGCAGACAGCATGATAGTTTATATAGAAAAACCTAAAATCTCCACCCCCAAATTATTAAAACTAATAAATGAATTCAGCAAAGTTGCAGGACAGAAGATTAATATACAGAAATCTGTTGCTTTTCTATATAATAACAATGAACTATCAGAAAGAGAAAGTTTTTAAAAATCCCATTTAAAATCGCATCAAAAAGAATAAAATACCTAGGAATAAACTTAATGAAGGAGGTGAAAGATTCTGAAAACTATAAAACATTGATGAAGGAAATTGAAGGTTATACAAAGAAGTGGAAAGTTATCCCATGCTCTTGGATTAGAAGAATTAATATTGTGAAAATGGCCATACTACCCACAGCAATCTACAGATTTAATGCAATCTCTATCAAAACACCCATTACATTTTTCACAGAACTAGAATAAATAATCCTAAAATTCGTATGGAACCACAAAAGACCCCAAATTGCCAAAGCAACCTTGAGAAAAAAGAACACAGTTGGAGGTACCACCTACCCAGACCTCAGACTATAGTATAAAGCAACAATAATCAAAATAACATGGTTCTGACACAAAAACAGATATATAGATCAATGGAACACAATAGAGACCCTAGAAATAAACCCACACACCTATGGTCAATTAATCTATGACAAAGGAGGCAAGAATATACAATGGAGAAAAGACAGTCTCTTCAGTCGGTGCTGGGAAACTGGATAGCTATATTTAAAACAATGAGATTAGAATATTTCCTCATACCATAAACAAAAATAAACTCAAAATGTATTGAAGCCCTAAATTTGAGATCTGAAACCATAACATTCCTAGAAGAGAACATAGGCAGAACACTGTCTGACATAAATCGTAGCAATATTTTTTTGGATCTTTCTTCTAAAGCAAAGGGAATAAAAGCAAAAATTAACATATGGGACCTAAATAAACTTAAAGGCATTTGCACAGCGAAGGAAACCATTGACAAAACGTAAAAACAAAACAACATACAGAATGGGATAAAATGTTTGCAAGGGATATGACTGACAAGGGGTTAATATCCATAATATACAAACAGCTCATACAACTCAATATCCAAAAACAAACAAACAAACAAACAAACCCAATCAAAAATGAGCAGAAGACCTGAATAGACATTTCTCCTAAGAGGACATACAGATGGCTAACAGGCACATGAAAAGATGCTCAACATTGCTAATTATTAGAGAAATGCAAATTGAACAACAATGAGATATCAGCTCACACCTGTCAGAAAAGCTATCATCAAAAAGTCTATAAATAACAAATGCCAACATTCCATTGGTGCAGCCACTATGGAAAACACTATGGAGGTTCTTCAAAAAACTAAAACTACAACTACCATATTATCCAGCAATTCCACTCCTGGGTTTATATCTGGAAAAAACAAAAACACTAATTCAAAAAGATACAGGCACCCCAATGTTCATAGCAGCACTATTTACAATAGCCGAGATATGTAAGCAACCCAAGTGGCCATCAACAGATGAATGGACAAAGAATATGTGATATATATATATATACATATATATATATATATATACATACACACACACACACACACACACACACACTGGAATATTACTCAGCAATAAAAATGAAATTTTGCCATTTGCAGCGATGTGGATGGACCTAGAAAATATTATGCTTAGTGAAATAGGCAGAGAAAAAAATACTGTATATCATCACTTCTAAGTGGAATCAAAAAAATAATACAAACGAATGTATATAGCAAAATAGAAACAGACTCACGGATATAGAAAACAAACTAGTGGTTACCAATGGGGAAGGGGAGGTGGGAGGGGACACATTAGGGGTATGGGGTTAAGAGATACAGACTACTATGTATTAATTAGATAAGAAACAACGCTGTATTGTATAGCACAGGGAATTATAGCCATTATTTTGTAATAAATTGAATGGATTATAATCCGTAAAAATACTGAATCACTATGCTGTACACCTGAAACTAATATAATGTTGTAAATCAACTATACTTCAATAAAATTATATCAGTCTTAATTCTAATTCCTCAAATTCTTTAATCAATAAAAATGACTTGTAATGATATATCTAAAACTTCCAATTCTTTTAAAAACTTTTAGCTGCTACCAAGGGAAGAATTAAGACAAAGAGAAGAGAGAAAAGGAGTAAATGGCGAAAAGAAAGAAAAGTAGGTAATTGTGAATAATTTAATATAAGAGTAAAATTTGGCTATTAGAATAATCTGCTCTTTCTTCCTAATTAAGGAAAACAAAATCTATACAGGGAACTTTGAAGAGATGTAAGGGAAGGAGTGGTTAACATGGTAGTTAACATGGAGCTAACCTAATAGTGTTCTTTTTCTTTTCAAATACTGTAATCACTCCTTATCTGAAGTTTCACTTTCTGAGGTTTCAGTTACCTGCAGTACACTGTGGTCCAAAAATACTAAATGGAAAATTCCATAAATAAACAACATACATTTTAAATTGTGTGTCCATTCTGAGTAGCATAATGAAATCTCACACTGTCCTGCTCTGTCCACCCCTCGATGTGAATCATCTCTTTGTCCAGCTAATCCACGCTGTATTTGCTACCCATACATTAGTCACTTAGTAGCCATCTCAGTTATCAGATCACCGACTGTTGCAGTATTACAGTGCTTGTGTTCAAGTAACCTTATTTTACTTAATAATGGCCCCAAAGCCAAAGAGTAGTGATGCTGGCAATTCAGATATTCTCTTACTGTGCCTGATTTATAAATTATACTGTATCATAGGTATATATATATATATATATATATATAGGAAAAGACACAGTATATATAGGGTATGGTACTATCCCCGCTTTCGGGCATCCACTGGGGGACTTTGAACTATCCCCTGCAGATAAGGGGGGAATACTCTACTTAGAAAACTATACAGATAGTTAAAATACATTTGCAATTCTTTTGATTTTTTGATGTTAACATAGTTACTAAAATAGCATATGTGCTTTGAAAAATGTAAATAATACAGAGATAGATAAAAGGTGAATGGCCACACTCTTTTTATTCCACTTTCCTGGGGTTATCCTTCTTAAACATTTGTTACATATCCTTAGGTTCTTTCTCTAGCAATTGCAGAGAATGAAATAAATGAAATCGATATGTATATATGAATGTATAATGTTCTTATGTTACAGAAATAGATCACCAACTTGCTTCTCTAAATTTAATGTATTTAGTATAATAACATGCATACAAAAGAATATGTATAATATGCATAAAAGTTAGACATATAATAATAAAAATAACACTATGAACCTATTATTTAACTTAAGAACTAGAACATTACCAATGTTATATCTACCAGTATTATTCAATCTTCTTCCATTTACCTGACTACCTATCAGAAGTAATACTATCTAAACTTTGTCACCTCTTCCCGTACATTTTGATAGTAGTTTTAAAAATATATATATTTATTTATTTATTTGTTTACTTGGTTGCACCAGGTCTTAGTTGTAGCAGGCAGGCTCCTTAGTTGTAGCATGTGAACCCCTAGCTGCGGCATACATGTGGGATCTAGTTCCCTGACGAGGGATCTAACCTGGGCCCCCTGCATTGGGAGTGTGGAGTCCCAACCACTGCACCACCTCCCTTGATAGTAGTTTTATTACAAATGTATGTATCTATAAACATTATTTTTAGTTTGCCTAGTTTTGAGCTTTATAAAAATAGTATCATATCATATATAGTTTTCTGTGTCTAGATTTTTCACAAAATATTTTGTTTGTATGATTTATCTTTTCATATAGCTGTATTTCATAAATTTATGAAATTATGAAACTGCTGTATAATATTTCATTGTTTGAATAAAGCACAATTTATTTATCCATTGTCCCATGAATGGACATTTCGGATGTCTCTGATTTTTTTTTTATTACAAACAATTCTACTATGAATATGTTATACATTTTTCCTGGTGCTCATGTGTAAATTTCTTTAGATTACATATCTAAGAATGAAATTGCTAAATTGTAAGGTACGCACAATGTGATACGCACAGTGTTGTTTGTGTTAAACACAATGTGTGTTCAGACTGCTGAGATTCTAGGGTTGTTGTTATTATACTTTAATATAACTTATCCTTGTCTAACACATTTAATTTGGTTGTTCAAATCATTTATTGTCTTACTGATATTTTATCTGCTTTTTCTACCAATTACAAAAGTGTTTTAAAATCTTTCATTTTGTTTGTGGATTTGTCTATTTCTTGTACTTCTTTGCAATGTTTGCTTCTTATATTTTGAAGCTGTGTTATTAGGTATATTTAAATTTTGAATTATTAACTCTTCTGGTGAATTTTACCTTTTATTATTATGGATTTACTTTCTTTATCTCAAGTAATATTTGTTACCTTAAAGTCAATTTTATCTGATAATAATATAGCTACACCAACTTTTAGGGGGGGATTAGGGGTTCATGTTTGTTTGGTATGTTTTTTTCCATTCTTTTATTTTCAGCTTTTCTGTATTTTTAATTTTAGATGTCTCTTGTAAACAACATATAGTTGGGTTTTCTTTTCTCATCCAGTCTGACACTCTTCATTTTTTAAAAATCTGGCCGTTAAGAATTAATATAATTACTGATATATTTCTGTTACACCTACCATTATACTATGTACTTTCTATTTCTCCCACTTACTCTGTATTTTTTTTCCTTTTTGCCTTCTTTTTAATATATTTTCTATTTCATTTTTTCCTTTAATTTGGGTTTCTTTTAATATTGGTTATCCTATAAATGATAACATACATCCTTGATTTATCAAAGACTCATGTTAGTTGGCACTTTTAACTTCCACTTAGATGAGGGAAGGATCTTAGAACACTTTCACTCCTTTACCCTCCTCCTGACTTTTACACCGTTGTATCATATATTTTAATTCTACATAACTTTCAAATTCCAGAAAATAGTATCCCCCTAAGTCAGAAGCTAATTCATTAGAGTAAATACTTTTATTTTAAAAATGAAAGAAATGAACTTTCAAGTCAAGAAATTAGAAAAAGAACAACTAAAACACAACTGAAAGGAATATGGGAGAAAAAAATAGTAATGATAAAACCTTTAGCAACTTTTAAGAGACAGGAAAAATAGACTGTAAGTTAATCCAAGAGCTGAATTTTTGAAAAATGCCAATAAAATGGTCAAACCTTGACAAACCTATTAAAAATAAAGAAAATACAAACAAAAGTAAAACGGGGATAGATATATCAATAGATACATAGCTCTAAACACTTAAAGAGAATAATATGAACAACACTATGCTAAGGTATGAGTATTGATCTGTCCACAACACAGTTACACAGGAAATGTAAGTTTATTTTTCTATAATTCATCTCATTTTCTTCTTGAAGCCCTAGCTTATTGGAGAGGATGGAAACCTGATCTCAGCCAGTTTGGAATTTCTTCCTTTGAGTTAAGGAAGGGGACAGGTAGAGGGGTGAGGACGTGGGAGGTGGTCTTTGTGTTTCCAAGACATGGGTGAGGGGAAGATACTCACCTGGTCCTCAATGTTATCTGTTCACACAGGTATCTTCTGAGATGTCCGTCATTCAGTCTGGTCCTCAGTCATTGATCCACGCCATTTGCGACTGAGATGCCTTCATTCCTGTCTGCCTAGTCCTTTCAGGTATGGTGGCTCTCTCCCTGTTACATCCACGTCACATGTAGGAGCATGGGCATAATTCTGCTCCTCACTGCCATGCAGGGGTACTAAATGCAAGACTATATAAAGCCTGGTCAGCATAATCTCCCCTCCCAGTCATTTCTTCTCTGATATCATGTGACTACCGCAAGGCTCAGAGTACAGCTTCTCTTTTCCCCTGCCTTAGGTTACTCATATTTGTGTGGATTTTTACTACTTCCCTGGTACTCTGTGAATCAGGATACAGGGCCTATCTTTTGGGGATTTATCAATGTCTATATTCTTATTACTTCCCCACAATATCCTCTTCTTCCTTAGTCTGGGGAAATTTCTTTCTAGTCTCGTTGTAGCTCAGGGTGAGGTTCTAGGGAGGTGAGATTGAGTCTAGTTCTTTCCAGTTATATTTCTCCCAAATATTTTATCTATATATGGAACCTTCTCTATTTCCGTAATGGCTTACATTTTTAGAAATCAAGTTCAAGAAGACTTCTTTTTTTCTGTTTACTACCCTGGTTTATCCCTTCCCTAAAACAACAAGCTCGCAACTGCCTAGCTGCTTAAAAGGAGTATGGGAGGAGGGATAAGGAAAAAAATGAACTAATAGGTGAAAAAAACTTAATATTTCAAAAATATCCTGTCACATAAAAACTTGTTGAGATGACAAATTTGTGGAATAATATTTGCTAATATCAAACACTTACGATGTACCATTGTTTTAAGAACTTTACGTCTGTCAATCTAATCATCACAATAATAATTAAATAGGTATCATTACTATTCTGATTTTACAGATAAAGAAACTGAGATACAGAGATGTCAAGTAACTTAACTAAGTTTTGTTCAGTAGTGTCAGAACTTGTACTCAAACCCAAGAAGTCTGTCTCTGTAGTCCACTTTCTAAACTACTATGTCTTTGGTTCTCAAGTGACTCCCCAAGGAACATATGGAAATGCATAGGGAGTATGATTTAGTTTTTATAAAGACTGAAGAAAGTTACTGGCATTTAGTGAATAAAGACCCAAAATGTTAAATGTACTGTAGTGTGAGGATGGTCCTGAACAATAAAGAATCGACCCATCCAAAATGTAGATAGAACTTCTATTGAGAAACACTACACTGTACTGTACTACCTCTAAATTGCCAAGATTGACTCAAGAAATTAAAAAAAAATTCATATTGATGACTATTCATGATAGAAGTTATAAATGTTATTAAAAAGTTGATAGGCAGATTTTCTACTTAGTTTTTCTTTAAGATTTTCAGGGAATAAGTGAGTTTCATAATATATATAATAATCTCTTCTAGAATATGAAAGGATATAGAATGCCTCTTTTTTTTAAATTTTTTATTTCTTTTAACATCTTTGTTGGAGCATAATTGCTTTACAATGTTATGTTAGTTTCTGCTGTATAACAAAGTGAATCAGCTATACGTATACATATATCCCCATATCCCCTCCCTCTTGCGTCTCCCTCCCACCCTCCTTATCCCCCCCCTCTAGGTGGTCACAAAGCAGCAAGCTGATCTCCCTGTGCTATGCGGCTGCTTCCCACTAGCTCTTTACATTTGGTAGTGTATATATGTCAATGTCACTTTCTCACTTCATCCCAGGTTACCCTTCCCCCTCCCTGTGTCCTCAAGTCTATTCTCTACATTTGCGTCTTTATTGCTGTCCTGCCCCTAAGTTCTTCAGAACCATTTTCTTTTTAGATTCCATATATATGTGTTAGCATACAGTATTTGTTTTTCTCTTTCTGACTTACTTCACTCTGTATGACAGACTCTAGGTCCATCCACTTCACTACAAATAACTCAATTTCATTTCTTTTTATGGCTGAGTAATATTCCATTGTATATATGTGCCACATCTTCTTTATCCATTCATCTGTTGATGGACACTTAGGTTGCTTCCATGTCCTGGCTATTGTAAATAGTGCTACAATAGAATGCCTTTTAATTGATTTTATGAAGCTTATAAAACACAAATTAGATTTTTAGAAATATTGCTAGAGACAAAGGGGGACATTTCATTATGATAAAAGCATCAATATATATCTGGAAGATATAACAATTATAAATGTATTCACACTGAAGTGGGTTGAATAGTATCCTCCCCAAAATTCAGGTCCACCCAGAACCTCAGAATGTGACCTTACTTGGAAACAGAGTCTTTGCAGATGTAATTATTTAAGATCATACTGGAATGGGGGAGGGGGAGGGACCTAAATCCAATGACTGGTGATGTTATAAGAAGAGGAGAAAGAATACATAAATGAATAAGGAAGAAGACCATGTGACTGCCAAGGCAGTGATAGGAGTTATGCTGTGCCCAAGCTAAGGAACATGTGGGGGCACGAGAGGCTTGAAGAGGCAAGGTAGGGTTCATCCCTAGAGCCTGCAGAGGGAATATTGGCTCTGCCAAGTCTGATTTTGGACTTCTAGCTTCCAGAACTGTGAGAGAATAAATTTCTGTTGTTTTAAGCCACTTAGTTTTTGATAATTTGTTATGACAGCCCAGGAAACTAATACACCTAATAACAGAGCCCCAAGATACATGAAACAACAACTTACAGAATTGAAAGGAGAAATAGACCGTTCAAATTGTTGGGAAATATCAGTATCCTACTTTTAATAATTGATGGAAAAAATAGACAGAAAATCAGTAAGGATATGGAAGACTTGAACAACACTATCAACCAGCTTGACATAAAAATATATCTATATAACACTTCACTCACAGCAGCAGAATACAAGCTCATAAATTATTCTCCATAAATGTAAAAGGATTGAAACCACTCAAAGTATGTTTCTCTGATCACAGTAGAATTAAAGTAGAAAAATCAACAATAGAAAGAAATTTAGGGGATCTCCAAATATTTGGAAATTTTAAAACACACTATAAAATAACCCATGGGTCAAAAATGAAATCACAAGGGAAATTAGAAATTATTTTAAGCTTAAAAGAATATAAAAATTTATGGACTGCAGCTAAAGCAATGCCAAGAGGGAAACTTATAGCTTTAAATGCCTGTATTAGAAAAGCAACAGGTGTCAAGTCAACAATCTAAGCTTTTACCTAAGGAAACTAAAACACAAAGAGCAAATAACCCAAAGCAAGCAGAAAGAAGAAAATGATAAAGATCAAAGCCAAACATTAATGAAATAAAAACCAAAAGAAAGTATAGAAAATCAGTGAAACCAAAGGTCATTTCTTTGAAACAACAAACTGATTTTTGAGCAACGAAATTCATAAACCTTTAGCTATTCTGATCAAGAAAGAAAGGAAAGAAAAAACACAAAATAAGGAATGAAAGATAGGGCATGATTACTGACCATATAGAAACTAAAAGTATTATGAGAATATTATGAATGACTTTGTGCCAACAAATTAGACAGTTTAAATGGAGAAATTTTTATCAAGATGCAAATAACAAAACTAAGTCAAGAGAAAATAGAAAATCTGACTAGAACAAAATAGCAAGTAAAGAAAATGAATTGGTAATTAAAAATCTTCTCACAAGGAAAAGTGCAGGCCCAGATGGCTTCCCTGGTGAATTCTACCTAACATTTAATGAGGAAAGATTACCAGTCCTACAAAAATGTTTTCAGAAAATAAAAGAGAAACAGTTCCCAATGCACTTATGAGACCACTACTACCCAGATATCAAAATCAGTCAAACACATCACAAGAAAATTGCAGAGCAATTATTCCTCATGAATGTATACACAAAATTTGTTAATGAAATACTAGGAAACTGAATCTAGCAGTGTTTAAAAAGGATTATACACTGTGTTCCAGGAATGCAGGTTTAGTACCCTCAAATCAATTAATGCAATATACCATATTAATCAAATAAACAACAAAAACCAGATTATCATGCCAGTAGACACAGAAAAAGAATCTGATGAAATCCAACACCCATTAATGATAAACACTTTCAACACACTAGGGATAGAAGGGAACTTCCTCAAACTGATAAAAGGTATTACATGCTTAATCATACTTTTTGATGAAAGACAATGTTTCCCCCGCAAAGATGCTTTCTCCCCTAAGGTTGGGAAAAAAGCAAAGATGTCTCACATTTCAATATGTGCTTGTGGTTCTAGCTAGTGCAGTGAAGCAAGAAAATTAAGTCATGCATATTGGAAAGAAAGACCTAAAACTTTATTTGTGTACATGTTCCTGAATATAGACAATCCTAAGTAATCTAAAGAAATAAATAAACTACTAGAATAAACAAGTTTAGCAAGATCAGTATAAAAAAATCAATTGTATTTCTATATGTTAGCAATGAATTGTACAACAATAAAATTTAAAAAACAATTCCATTCCCATTAGCATCAGAAAGAATAAAATATATAGGAATAAACTTAACAAAAGAAGTGCAAGACATGCATTTCTGAAAGAAATGAAAGAAGATCTAAATAAATTGAAATATTCTATGTTCATAGATTAGAAGACTCAATATTGTTAAAATGGCCATTCTTCCCAATTTGATCTATAGATTCAATGCAATCCCTACTAAGGTTCCAGCAAGATTTTTTGTATAAATTGACAAGCTGATCCTAAAATTTGTATGGAATTTCAAAGGACCTAGAATAGTTAAGATGACCTTGAAAAGAACAAAGATTGAGCACTATTCGATTTTAAAACTTATGAAGCAACAGTAATCAAGATAGTGTGGTACTGGCATAAGGATAGACATATAGATCAATGAAACAGAATTGAGTCCAAGAATAAACCCTTACATTTATGGCCAGTTGATTTTTGACAAGCATGCCAAGGTAATTCAATGGGAGAAATGACAGTGTTTTCAACAGATGGTTCTGGGACAATATCCATGTGCCAACAAAACAAAACAAAACAAAACAAAACAAAACTTAAATCCTTACCTCATGCCATATGCAAAATTTAACTGAAAATGGATCATAAGTTTAAATATAAGACCTAAAACTGTAAAACTTCTAGAAGATGACAAGCAAAATACTTTTGTGACTTTGAATTGGATAAATATTTGTTGGATATGACAAGAAAAACATGATACATAAAAGAAAAATTAATAAATTTGACTTCATAAAAATTAAAAACAACTGCTCTTTAAAAGACACCATTAAGGAAATGAAAAGACAAGCCACAGACTGGGAGAAAATATTTGTAAATCATATATCTGATAGAGGACTTATATCTGAATATATAAAGAACTCTTACAATTTTTTTTTTTTTACAAATTTTATAATAAGAAAACAAATAATCCAGTTTTTTAAATGAATGAAATATTTGAATAGACCTTTAACCGAAGAAAACATACAGTGGCTAATATGTACATAAAAGATGCTCCACAACATTAGCTTTTAGGGAAATGCAAATGAAAACAACAATGAGATGTCACTACACAGCCACTAGAATGACTATCATGTAAAAGATTGATGATACCAAGGGTTGGCTGGTAAGGAAAGGGAGAAACTAGAACCCTCATATTTTGCTGGTGGGAATGTGAAATTGTTCAGCCACTTTAGAATACAGTTTGGCATTTTCTTAAAAAATTAAACATAAACTTACCATTGGGCCCAGCAATTCTATTCCTATATATCCATCCAAGAAAAACATAAATATATGTATACACAAAGACTTATATGTGACTATTCACAGCAGTGTTACTTATAATAGGCAGAGATTGGAAACAATCCAATTTCCCATCAGGGGACAATGAGGGAAAAACACTGTCCTTCCACATGCAAAAGACATTTTACCCCTCTCAGCTTTCATTGTTTTCTTTTTTTTTAACCCCTCTACGTTTTAGTTTCTTCATCTGAAAAGTAATATTAGAAACTTCTGCCTGAGATCTAAAATATCTGAGTAGAATTTCTAATATTCCTGGGTCCAAATGCCTGGTTTTAGTGAAAGTAGAAACAAAACTCAAGTTCATAATATTTCCTTGTTAGCATAGGTACAAGTATGATGGTGACATTGATTAAAATACAAAATTAAACTACTGTATTTTCCAACTAATGGGGCACAATATTCTTGTAAAAACGAAGCAAGCTTTGGGCAGTTCTGTTGTCCTGGGCTTTCTTACTTTTCTTTTTTAGCAATTGCTGACTAGGAAAGTAGAAACCAACATAGAGAGGGGAGAAAGAATATCTAGAGTGTGAGTGTAAAGTGTGATTGGGATTGTAGAGATAGAGAGATAGAGAACAACGTATATGTCCAGCCCCTCTGTATTCCAGGGTGTTCACATACATGCCGTGAACTGGGAAATTGGCATATTCCATAAATTGAGGGGTTTATATTTTTATTCTCATTTTCTAAATTGAGCATGCTATATATACGCTATAGAGGTGGTCATTTAAAAAAGCCATCCCATGGGTTAGATGTTTAAATGCCTTGTATGGAATTAGCAGAGCACTATTTATGTCATTGATAACATTTGTTGATACCATCATCTCCATTTTTCAGCTGAAGAAACAAATTCAAAATGGTTGTGAGTTCAGGACTGAGTGATGCACCCAGAGCTGGCAGCGCTGGAAATGAAAACCCAGAGCACCTTTACTACTATCTGATTCCCTGCTGAGACTCTTTTAAATGAAATTCACAATTTCTAATAGGGAAAGCAGAGGCTGTAGGAGGAAGAAGGTGGTCCAGGTGGAGTCTTTACATTCTCTCTCTCTCTCTCTCTCTCTCTCTCTCTCTCTCTCTCTCTCTCTCTCTCTCTCCCTCTCTCTGGTTCTGGTGATCTGGGCATTCTGTTCTGTTCCAGGATCATAATGACTCCTACAACAGTCCAGCCCCTTTGGGATTTGAGGGGACTACAGCTTTTAGGCCCCTATTTCTTGGTCAGTGCTTGACTGAACATTAGAATCACCTGGGGAATATTTTAAAAATCATCCCCAACAGGCCACACCTGAAACCAGTGAATTAAGCTAGGCTGTCCTGCAACGGGACCGAGGCATCAATATATTTTAGAGCTCTCAGGTGATTTCAATGTGCAGCCAAAGTTGAGAACCACTTCCTCTAGGTCAGTACTTCTCAAACTTAAAATATTACTCATCTAGGGATCTTAAATGCAGGTCTCAAGATGGGGCTCAAGATTCTGCGTATCTAGCAAGCTCTCAGATGATGTCTCTGATGGTGGTCTGACTACTACACTTTAGGTAGCAAGAATCGAGACTACAGCAGTGATTCACAAGCCATCAAACCACTAGGGAAACTTGGAATAAACAGAAACATCAGTGCCTCACTCCAACCCATTAAAAACAACTTCCTCTGTTGGGTATAATTTTTGTTGTTTATGGACCTCTTGAGATGAACAAATCACCACCAACAAATTCCAAGTAATCCAGGCAGCCTGAGGATGGATGATACATGTGACCCTACTGCCTCCTAAGATGTTTCAAGCCTGTTTACCCTGTGTGGTCATGACATCTAAGAAAGAGCACTTACTTCCTTAGCTGAGGGTGATCCATAACCTGACCCACATAGGATGTAGACATCTCCTTCTGGACTTGGGAGACCTGAACTATGTAATTTTGGCCAGTACTCTTGAACTCTCCATGCTTTAGTTACCTTCTCTTTCTACCTCCCCCCTCCCCACAGCCCCTGTGTCTCATGGAGGTACTATGAGAGTAAATGACACAGGACAAGGAGTTGGGGTGGAGGTGGAGGGCAGAAAAAGGAGAATCACATGACAAACGATGTGATGAGAGTTCGTTGCCCGGACTGTCCGGCTCTGGTTTGGCAGTTCCTTGCCAGCACAACTTCTGCACTGGATCCACTTTCCCGCCATCTGACCGTGCTTCTGGGAGAGGCCCCACCTCACTGTGACTCGGAGTTTTGTGGGGGCCAGGCGTCCAAGAGGATTGAGGTTTGCTTGATACGTGGCATGTGCGAGACTCCTGAGGATGACTCCAGAACTGTGGGCCTCTGGCATCCAGGTCATTGAGGGACTGGAAGACTGCAGACTACATTCCCAAATCCATTGCCAGCTGGTCTAAATATGGGATTTATTAAGATATATACCCAAGAGTGGAATTGCTGGATCAAACGTCCTCTCCACCAGGAAGCCTACACAAGCCCCAGAACCAACCTTACCCACTGGGGGCAGACACCAAAAACAATGGGAACTATGAACCTGTACCCTGTGAAAAGGAGACCCCAAACACAGTAAGTTAAGCAAAATGAGAAGACAGAGAAATAAGCAGATGAAGGAGCAAGGTAAAAACCCACCAGACCAAAAAAATGAAGAGGAAATAGGCAGCCTACCTGAAAAAGAATTCAGAGTAATGATAGTAAAGATGATCCAAAATCTTAGAAATAGAATGGAGAAAGTACAAGAAATGTTTAACAAGGACCTAGAAGAACTAAAGAGCAAACAAACAATGATGAGCAATACAGTAAATGAAATTATAAATTCTCTAGAAGGAATCAATAGCAGAATAAATGAGGCAGAAGAACAGATAAGTGACCTGGAAGATTAAATAGTGGAAATAACTACCATACAGCAGAATAAAGAAAGAAGAATGAAAAGAATTGAGGACAGTCTCAGAGACCTTTGGGACAACATTAAACATATCAACATTCAAATTATAGGGGTCCCAGAAGAAGAAGAGAAAAAGAAAGGGTCTGAGAAAATATTTGAAGAGATTATAGTTGGAAACTTCCCTAACATGGGAAAGGAATAGTCAATCAAGTTCAGGAAATGCAAAGAGTTACATACAGGATAAATCTAAGGAGAAACATGCCAAGACACACATTAATCAAACTATCAAAAATTAAATACAAAGAAAAAATATTAAAAGCACCATGGGGAAAGCCACAAATAACATACAAGGGAATCCCCATAAGGTTAACAGCTGACCTTCCAGCAGAAACTCTACAAGCCAGAAGGGAGTGGCAGGACATATTTAAAGTGATGAAAGGGAAACACCTACAACCAAGATTATGCTACCTAGCAAGGACCTCATTCAGATTTGATGGAGAAATTAAAATCTTTACAGACAAGCAAAAGTTAAGAGAATTCAGCACCACCAAACCAGCTTTACAACAAATGCTAAAGGAACTTCTCTAGGCAGGAAACACAAGAGAAGGAAAAGACCTACAAAAACAAAGCCAAAACAATTAAGAAAATGGTAGTAGGAACATACATATCTATAATCACCTTAAATGTAAATGGATTAAACACTCCAACCAAAAGACACAGACTGGCTGAATGGATACAAAAACAAGACCCATATATATGCTGTCTACAAGAGACCCACTTCAGACCTAGGGACACATACAGACTGAAAGTGAGGGGATGGAAAAAGATATTCCATGTAAATGGAAATCAAAAGAAAGCTGGAGTAGCAATTCTCATATCAGACAAAATGGACTTTAAAATAAAGACTATTACAAGAGACAGAGAAGGACAGTACATAATGATCAAGGGATCAATCCAAGAAGAAGATATAACAATTATAAATATTTATGCATCCAACATAGGAGCACCTCAATACATAAGGCAAATGTTAACGGCCATAAAAGGGAAATCAGCAGTAACACAATCACAGTAGGGGACTTTAACACCCCACTTTCACCAATGGACAGATCACCCAAAATGAAAATAAGTAAGGAAACATAAGCTTTAAATGACACATTAAGCAAGATGGACTTAATTGATATTTATAGGACATTCCATCCAAAAACAACAGAATACACTTTCTTCTCAAGTGCTCATGGAACATTCTCCAGGATAGACCATATCTTGGGACACAAATCAAGCCTTGGTAAATTTAAGAAAATTGAAATCATATCAAGTATCTTTTCCGACCACAGCACCATGAGGCTAGATATCAATTACAGGAAAAAAACTGTAAAAAATACAAACACATGGAGGCTAAACAATAGGTTACTAAATAACCAAGACATCGCTGAAGAAATCAAAGAGGAAATCAAAAAATACCTAGAATCAAATGACAGTGATTTGACCCAAAACCTGTGGGATGCAGCAAAAGCAGTTCTAGGAGGGAAGTTTATAGCAATACAATCCTACCTCAAGAAACAAGAAAAATCTCAAGTAAACAACCTAACCTTACACATAAAGCAATTAGAAAAAGAAGAACAAAAAAAAAATACAAACCAAAGTTAGCAGAAGGAAAAAAAATCATAAAGATCAGATCAGAAATAAATGAAAAAAACAAAGAAAAAAAAAGAAAGAAATGAAAAAGAAATGAAGGAAACAATAGCAAAGATCAATAAAACTAAAAGCTGGTTCTTTGAGAAGATAAACGAAATTGATAAACCATTAGCCAGACTCATCAAGAAACAAAGGGAGAAGACTCAAATCAACAGAAGTAGAAATGAAAAAGGAGAAGTAACAACTGACACTGCAGAAATACAAAGGATCGTGAGAGAGTACTACAAGCAACTATATGCCAATAAAATGGACAACCTGGAAGAAATGGACAAATTCTTAGAAAAGCACAACCTTCTGAGACTGAACTGGGAAGAAATAGAAAATATAAACAGACCAATCACAAGCACTGAACTTGAAACTGTGATTAAAAATCTTCCAACAAACAAAAACCCAGAACCAGATGGCTTCACGGGTGAATTCTATCAAACATTTAGAGAAGAGTGAACACCTGTCCTTCTCAAACTCTTCCAAAATATAGCAGAGGGAGGAACAGTCCCAAAATCATTCTACGAGGCCACCATCACGCTGATACCAAAACCAAACAAAGATGTCACAAAAAAAGAAAACTACAGGCAAATATCACTGATGAACAGAGATGCAAAAATCCTCAACAACATACTAGCAAACAGAACACAACAGCACATTAAAAGGATCAAACACCATGATCAAGTGGGGTTTATCCCAGGAATGCAAGGATTCTTCAATATACGCAAATCAGTCAATCAGTGTGATACACCATATTAACAAATTGAAGGAGAAAAACCATATGATAATTTCAATAGATGCAGGAAAAGCTTTCGAAAAAAGTCAACACCCATTTATGATAAAAATTCTCCAGAAAGTAGGCATAGAGGGAACTTACCTCAACATAATAAAGGCCATATATGACAAACCCACAGCCAACATCATTCTCAATGGTGAAAAACTGAAACCATTTCCACTAAGATCAGGAACAAGACAAGGTTGCCCACTCTCACCACTATTATTCAGCATAGTTTTGGAAGTTCTAGCCACAGCAATCAGAGAAGAAAAAGAAATAAAAGGAATACAAATTGGAAAAGAAGTAAAACTGTCACTGTTTGCAAATGACATGATACTATACTTGAGAATCTATACTTGAGAATCTGCAAGATGCTACCAGAAAACTACTATAGCTAATCAATGAATTTGGTAGAGTAGCAGGATACAATATTAATGCACAGAAATCTCTTGCATTCCTATACACTAATGATGAAAAATCTGAAAGGGAAATTAAGGAAACACTCTGATTTACCATTGCAACAAAAAGAATAAAATACCTAGTAATAAATGTACCTAAGGAGACACAAGACCTATATGCAGAAAACTATAAGACACTGATGAAAGAAATTAAAGATGATACAAGCAGATAGAGAGATATACCATGTTCTTGGATTGGAAGAATCAACATTGTGAAAATGATTATACTACCCAAAGCAATCTACAGATTCAGTGCAATACCTATCAAACTACCAACAGCATTTTTCCCAGAATTAGAACAAAAATTTGCAAAATTTGTATGGGAACACAAAAGACCCCAAATATCCAAAGCAATCTTGAGAAAGAAAAACTGAGATGGAGGAATCAGGCTCCTGGACTTCAGACTATACTACAAAGCTACAGTAATCAAGACAATATGATACTAGCACAAAAACAGAAATATAAATCAATGGAACAAGGTAGAAAGCCCAGAGAAAAACCCACGCACATAGGGTCACCTTATTTTTGATAAAGGAGGCAAGAATATACAATGGAGAAAAGACAGCCTCTTCAATAAGTGGTGGTGGGAAAACTGGAGAGCTACATGTAAAAGAATGAAATTAGAACACTGCCTAACACCATACACAAAAATAAGCTCAAAATGGATTAAAGACCTAAATATAAGGCCAGACACAATAAAACTCTTAGAGGAAAACATAGGAAGAACACTCTTTGACATAAATCACAGCAAGATCCTTTTTGACCCACCTCCTAGCGAAATGGAAATAAAAACAAAAATAGACAAATGGGACCTAATGAAACTTAAAAGCTTTAGCACTGCAAAGGAAACCATAAACAAGACGAAAAGACAACCCTCAGAATGGGAGAAAATATTTGCAAATGAAGCAACAGACAAAGGATTAATCTCCGAAATATACAAGCAACTTATGCAGCTTAATATCAAAAAGCAAACAACCCATTCCAAAAATGAGCAGACCTAAATAGACATTTCTCCGAAGAAGATATACAGATTGTCAACAAACACATGAAAGGATGCTCAACATCCCTAATCATTAGAGAAATGCAAATCAAAACTACAATGAGGTATCACCTCACACCGGTCAGAATGGCCATCATCAAAAAATCTACAAACAATAAATACTGGAGAGGGTGTGGAGAAAAGGGAACCCTCTTGCACTGTTGGTGGGAATATAAATTGATACAGCCACTATGGAGAACAGTATGGAGGTTCCTTAAAAAACTAAAAATAGAACTACCATATGACTCAGCAATCCCACTACTGGGCATATACCCTGAGAAAACCATAATTCAAAAAGAGTCATGTACCACAGTGTTCATTGCAGCACTATTTACAATAGCGAGGACATGGAAGCAACCTAAATGTCCATCGACAGGTGAATGGATAAAGAAGATGTGGCACATATATACAATGGACTATTACTCAGCCATAAAAAGAAACGAAATTGAGTTATTTGTAGTGAGGTGGATGGACCTAGAGTCTGTCATACAGAGTGAAGTAAGTCAGAAAGAGAAAAACAAACACCTTATGCTAACACATATATATGGAATCTAAAAAAAAATGATTCTGAGGAACCTAGGGGCAGAACAGGAATAAAGACGCAGACGTAGGGAATGGACTTGAGGACACGGGGAGGGTGAAGGGTAAGCTGGGACGAAGCGAGAGAGTGGCATGGACATATATACACTACCAAATGTAAAATAGATAGCTAGTGGGAAGCAGCCACATAGCACAGGGAGATCAGCTTGGTGCTTTGTGACCACCTAGAGGGGTGGGATAGGGAGGGTGGGAGGGAGACACAAGAGGGAGGAGATAGGGGATATATGTGTATGTATAGATGATTCACTTTGTTATACAGCAGAAACTAACACACCATTGTAAAGCAATCATACTCCAACAAAGATGTAAAAAAAAAACAAAACTCTGTGATGAGCTCTGTGCTAGTACAAAGAATGGGAGCTCCAAAGTGCCATGAAGTCCAGACACTGCTAGGGGGGGCAAAGGACGAACAGTTGCCCAGGACAAAGCAGAGGAGTCTCTTTGTCTTTGAGCTCTGATGCCTCCCTTTATACTCAGTGACCCTCATGCTCAGGCGCTTCTCCCCATGATTCCCCAAGGACCAAAGTGACCTCTCTCATAGTCCTTCCAGAATCTCTCCACTTGATTTACTTTATGGAGGTGGATGCCTCCCAGCCTGTCCCAGCCATTTGCATTTGACAGACGTATATTAGTGGTACAAGATTGAGCTATGAAATGGAGCAGGTGTTTTATGTGGCTGCAGTCAGATTTCAGTTGGGGCTGTAGTCGTCTGAAAGCATGATTGGGCTGGACCACCAAGATGGCTCCCTCACATGGCTGGCTGTTGAGGCTGGCTGTCATCTGGGAGCTCATCTGGGGCTGTCAACCAACATGTGGCCTGTCCATGAGACTTGAGCTTTTCACAGCATGGTGGCTTATTTCTGAGGGAGAGAGAGTGTTCCAAGGGCAAGCATTCCAGGCAGAAGTTACAAGGCTTGTGATGACTACCTTCGGATTTCCAGGATGTCACTTTTGCTTTATTCTATTGATCAAGTCACTATAGTCAGCCTACTTCAAGGGGAGGGGAATTAGACTCTATTTCTTGATGGTGTGTGACAAGACCACTTTGTAAAACAGCATGCTGGATGGGTGATATGGTTGTGACCATCTTTGGAAAATGGATAAAACTCTATAGAACCCTACCTAAAAATGTCAGCTCCCTGCCCTGATGCTTCCCATGTCCCTTTCCTGCTTTATTTTAAAAATCTCTAAGAATACATAGCAAATAGTAGGCACTCAATATGACAACTAATTCCAAAATACGTTGAGTGACTTATCAATCAAATAATAATATCTCAGGTGCTGTAATCGGCACAGGCGCTGTGCACCTAGTACAGTGCTTTGCCCTTTTAGAGCCTCAATACATGTGTGATGGATTACCAAACTTAAAAATGCGTAGAAAATAAAAACATCTCAGTGCCTAATAAAAACCAGTCACTGTCAAGAGCTTAGACTATAGCAGCATTCAATTTTCCTACAGTCCAACATTTCATACATTACACAGCCCTAAACCACTGTTTGTTTGAAGACTTTGGTCTTTCATACTTTAGCTGAGAGCCAGTGACTTCGATCTGTCATACAGCGGCAGAGCCACTGGGAAAAATGGCCTGCGCCCAGCCAAAGCCACAAAGCAGAGTGTTTGCGGACCAAGGTCTGTGGCATCAAAGAAAGCTAGGTGGTCAGGTTGGGGTGCCCCCCCGTCAGCTCAATCCTCTTAGCCCTGAGGGACTTGGGATGGGTATTGGGAGGTAAAGCACCTCTTTGTGCCTCCCATTTCCTCACCCTTTTCTCAATGGACTTTGCCTATGGCCTTTGGAAGCTAGGTCTTCCCATTGGATTCGGCTTTTGTATGTTTAAGTAGAAAAACTTTTCCCATGCTGTGTTCAAAAACATATTATCTTTATTCTTAACTTAGTTTATGGTTTAATTTTTAGTATTGAGATCAGTAATCAGTTTGGACTTATTCTGATATATACTGGAAGAGAATTTTAAAAATCTTTCCCAAATGTTTACCCAAATGTCCTGACACCATTTAATAATCTATCCTTTCCCACTGATTCATGATGCCATTTTTATCTTATACTTTTTAGTGGTTTTGAAGCAAGAGAACAACAAATCTATGTTTTAGAAAGAGTACTGATTGCAAGAGATAGGAGCAGCATACTTGCTGCTAGAGCCACATCAGATGTTAATTTGAGAAACACAAGGTGTTGGTCGGTTTGGAGCCTTTCCTCTGGGAGCGGGCACTGGTGCTGGGGTGGAGGGGCAGGGGAGGTTCAAGCAGAAAAGCTGAGCTCACAGTGTGGTCTGTGGACTTCCAGGGTCCAAGGCGCTTTCAGCGGCTCTGAGAGGTCAAACACATTTTCACAAAAATACTAAGAGGTTATTTTACTTTTTCACTGTGTTAACATTTGCACTGACAGTACAAAAGCAGCAGTGGGTTTTTACTTACCAGCAGTTTTCTGCTGATAACTTAGCATGAATCAAGGCAGTGGCACCAAACTGTGTTAATAACAGTCATTGTGTTCTTCACTGTCATGCACGCACAGTAAAAGAAAGAAAAAGGAAGAAAGAAAGCCAGTTTCAAGAAGAATGCTCTTGATGAGGCAGTAAAAAGCATTAATTTTATTAAATCTCCATCCTTGAGTATTCATCCTTTTAATATTCTGTGTGACAAAATGGGAACTGCACATAAAGCACTTCTGCGTGCTGAAGGACAGTGTTTTCTCAGGGAAAAGCACCGTGTGTTTGTTTGAGTTTCAAGCTGAAATAGCTGCTTTTTCACGGAACACCACATTTACTTCAGGGAAGGACTGACAAACATGGTTACCCAGCCTTGAGTATTTTCTCTTAAATGAATGAAGCAAGCTTGTCACTTCAAGGAAATAATCTGGCTGTATTTGTTGCCACTGACAAAATATGAGTGCTCAAGAAGAAATCAGAATTCTAGAAAACCTGTATCCACTACTCATTTTCCTCCTTTTTCTTACATCATGAGTTTGACAGTTTCCCTAAACTTAATGACTTTTCAGATGAGATTAATAGTGATATTAATGAATATGGATTTTTAAACATTGTATAATTAAGTGAGTTAACTTTTTGAAGATCTGCATAATTCAGTAGACCAGTATTTTTCAGATAATTGGTGCATGATGTTACAAAGTCATGCATGGGTAAAAGAGCCATTTAAAGTGCAAGATAGGCTATTGGATTTTAGCATAACAGCGTATGAAAATTCATATGATTTCAGGTTCCACATTGCAGCTAACGTTTTTGTTATTTGAATTGTGGGCAATTTATTTGTTTTTAACTGTAAAATATGCATAACATAAAATATGCATAACATAAAATTTATTAACCATTATTAAGTGTATAGTTGAGTTGCATTAAGTACATTTACATTGTTATGCAATTATCACCACCCTCCATCTCCAAAACTTTTTCATCATCTCATACTGAAACTCCATTCCCATGAAACAATAACTCCCCATTCTCCTCTCCCACCAGGATCTGAAAAAGCTATTAAAATATGTCCCCCTTTTCTGGAACTTCCCTGGTTGTGCAGTGGTTAAGAATCCGCCTGCCGATGCAGGGGACATGGGTTCGATCCCTGGTCCGGGAAGATCCCACATGCCGTGGAGCAACTAAGCCCATGCGCCACAACTACGGAGCCTATGCTCTAGAGCCCGCGAGCCACAACTACTGAGCCCGTGCGCCACAACTACTGAAGCCCGCGCGCCTAGAGCCCATGCTCCGCAATGAGAAGCCATCACAATGAGAAGCCCACGCACTGCAACGAAGAGTAGCCCCCACTTGCTGCAACTAGAGAAAGCCCGCGTGCAGCAACGAAGACCCGACACAGCCAAAAAAAAGAAAAAAAATGTTTCCCTTTTCTAACTATATGTCTGTGTGAGGCTGGATTTTCTTCATATACTTCAATTTAGACAACTTATCACAACAGATTGAATGCAGAAGCTGATATAAGGAGTGATCTGCATTAGTTTCCCATTACTGTGTAACAGATATCCACAACCACAGCAGCTTAAAACAACACACACTTATCAGTTTCCAGGAGTCAGGAGTCTGGGTTCAGGTGAGCTTCTCAGGGTCTTTGCTCAGTGTCTCACAAGGCTAAAATCAAGACATTACCCAGAGGTGCAATCTTACCTGAGGTTCAGGGATCCTCAACCAAGTGCGTTGGTTATTGGCCGAATGCAGTTGGCAAAATTTGTAGCACCAAAGTCCCTGGCTCACTGTTGGCCAGGGACTGCTCTCAGCAACCAGAGGCTACCCACAAGTCCTTGGCACACGACAACATTGGTCCTTGCCTCTCACAACACTGCAGCTCACTTCTCCAAAGCCAGCAGGAAAATCTTACTCCAGGGATTTCCCTGGAGGTCCAGTGGTTAAGACTCCGCACTCCCAATGGAGGGGGCCTGGGTTCTAACCCTGGTCAGGGAACTAGATCCCGCATTCTGCAACTGCAGATCCCACATGCCACAACTAAGACCTGGCACAGCCAAATAAATAAATAAATATTTTTTTAAAACCCTTCAGTCTGCTATGATGGAGTCTTGTATAATATAGTGTAATCACGGGAGTGACTATATCCTCACCTTTGCCAGATTCTTTTGGCAAGAAGCAAGTAACAATAAATGGAGTCTGACCTTTAAAAATTGTGAATCACTAGGTTGTACCCCTGAAACTTATGTCATATTGTACATCGACTATATCTCAATAAAAAAAAGAAGCAAGTAACAGTTTCTCCCTCATTCACTTGACTCATTGGGGTCACCTTAGGGTGTGTCCATCATTCCAGACATTAAAGATACGTGCAAAAATGTAAAACAATGCCACTCTTCTTCCTATTTAAAAAATGTGTAATTAAAAGTATGTTATTCATGCTAATATGTAATGAGTTTCTAGTTGTTATTTTAAATCAATTAGTAAAGCATTATGCTTTTCAATTTAGTGTCTAATAAAGTAAATATTGATAGATATAATCCACATAAACAACAGCTCTTTGGGCTCTTTAATAGATTTTAAGAGTATAACGTGTCCTGGGAGAACTGTTAATATAATTAATCCTAATGGCAAACAGATTATGAACACCAAATAGCTGGAGTTTTCCAAATGCTTTTGCTGACCCACAGAAATACACGCTACGTTGTGACCCAGTATACGTATACATATGCACATACATATATACACAGATGCATAACCAAGGCAAAAGTTTCATGAAGTAATGCTTATTCTTATGTGTAGTGTACATTTCTACTCGATTGTTTGTCTTCTGAAAGTTCCTGGTCACAGTCCAACACATTGATTTCATAAACCACTCAATGGGTCAGGACCTGAAGTCTGAAAATTCTGACTGATCATTAGAACCACCTGAAAAGCATTTAAAAATACAGATTTCCAGGGCTAATAACTATTTATATGAACAGGCAAGGTCAAGGAAAGAGTGGATCTATGTTTCTCCTCCCTTGAAACACTGCTGTGAGAACAAGCCTGGGTTGTTATTTTTCTGATAATTAACTGATTTTGACCACCGAAGGACTGAGTCATGAGAGGTACACACTCTGTGTTATTCAGCATCAGACAATGAATTCTAAGCAGAAGTGTCTCCAGGCAAAGAGAAGAGGTTACTAAAGTGTCCAGGGCTGTGCTTCTGGCAGCTCTGAGTTTGCTACATTGTTCCTGGTGGGTAGGATCCTGCTGGGAAAGAATCAGTTTTCCAGGAATCCAGAAAAGTAGGTTCAAGTCACTGCCACAGAGGCGGGAGGCCTCTGCAGCCGATGAGAAAGGGGTTCACGTTCTGGTATGACCTTGGAAAAGTCATGAACGATCTAAACCTCTGCCTCCTAATCCATAAAGTGGGAAGAAAAGTGCCTGTCTGGCTGTGTCATTTGTGAGGGTCAGTGAGGTGCTGGTGCCTGGCACACGCTGTGAGTGTCCCAAGACGGCAGGTGGTTTCCTTGCTGCCCTTGGCGGTGGTTCGCCATTTGAAGTTGGCCAAGTCACTGAGGTCCCGGGCACACTGGAAACAGTGCTGCTGGCTCGTCTACCTCCCAGGGTTGGTGTGAAGGTCAAATGAGAAAATGGACAGAAGGAAGAAAATGAGATGTGCCATTAAGAGGAGGCGCCCAGAACAGAGCTGGGGAACAGAACCTATGCCGTGGCGACAGGTCCTGGGTACCCAGAGGTTAGGTGAGCAGGTGCAGAGCAAGAGCACACACGCGCCACATGTCCCAGCAAGGAGCCTCTGAACACGTGGGGTGGGACGCAGAGAGTATCCCCCTTCTGGTTGCAGGCGCTTTGTGTGCCTTAATCTCAACTCATTCCACCACAACAATGTCATGGAAATATTACTACTCAAATGAGAAAACTGAGACTCAACCAGGGTGAATAACCGGCCAAGGTCACGCAGCTTGTAGATGACACAGTAGATGCCCCACTTGTGCAGCTGGGAGAGGATGGGATGCTGCGGCAGCCGCTGCCCAAACTTGCCAATGGGGGTGCCCTGGCCGCTTGGGGCTGGGAGGGCCAGTGCACTGCTCACCCGTGGGGACCCAGCAGCCAGCTGGATGGGCCCTCTAGCTGAGCCTCCCATGACCACCAGGGGGCATTCATGGGACCTTCTGCAGATGAGGAGCTTGGTTCCCAGGACTGGCTTGTGTCTGAAGACTGCCCGGTGGATCAGAGTGTGACACCAGTGACAGCAGCTCCACCCTCCCATTCACCTTTGCCAGCTGCCTCATGGTCATGACACTAGTCACAAGAAGGGAAGAAAGGGTCAGTAGCTCCCCTCCCCAGCCACTCCCTCCCACCTACCAGATTCCAACTCTCTCTCTCTCTCTCTCATACAGCCTCATGAATAGTTTCTACAACAGACACCAGATAACTGTCATCCTATACAATTGTATTCTTTCAGGTTTATAAGAAACAGCGCTGATTCCATCATCTTCTCCATCTTTCCAGCTGCTATAAAATGGTATTTGCAGCACTCTTTACAAGATACATCTCATCTCATCTCCAAGCATCTCCTGATGCTGCTAAGCAAAGATGATAAACATCTATGGATCAGCAACCTTGCAACCATCTGTCTCTAACATAAGATAACATAGGTCATGGTAATTTCTCCAAAGTGCATCCGTCCTCTATTGAGATGAAACCATTCAGGCATGTGGTAAATTCAGATAGATTCAAGATGTGACAACAGAGAATTTCCTGAGTCCCCCAGAAAGAGTAACCTAAAACAGTGGTTCTCAGCCTTGGCTGCACAATGGAATCACCTGGAGAGCTTTAGAAAAACTGATGCCTGGGTCCCATCCCGAGTTTCTGATTTACTTGCTCTCGAGCGCAGCTGGGTGCCAGAGTATTTAAAAGCTTCCTGGATGATCTGATGTGCAGCCAAGCTTGAGAACCACAGATCTAAAAGATTAGGGAAATGGGGCTCAAGAACAATGATTAAAGGACCGGATCTGGTTATTCCAGAGGAAGGAAGGTGACAACTGCTCTTCGGTGTCTCCCATCCACTTTCTGGTATCTGTGCTAATTGAAGGGAAGACTGTCACGAACACCTGTCACATCTTACATTTGAAAGTTCTTTTATAGTTTGCAAAGCATTTGATCTTATTTTAACCTCTCCACAACCCTGGGAGGTAGGCAGGGTAACCATGCCTAGGTGAGAAACAGGAGCCTCAGAGAGCTGAGTGATTTGCAAAGACATAAGTGGGAGAACCATTTTGGGAGAACCATTATCCAGAATTTCTGGCAGCCCAAAAGTCCAAACAATTTTATTTGCACTCTTAAACTCCTTTGTCCTCCCTGAGGCAGAACAAAATCTGTTCATGGGTAAAAGATAGGAAACCTTTTAAGAGAAGATGAAGTGACAGAGAAAAAAACCAACCAAAATGAAAAGTTCCTCAGGAAGCAGATAACAGGGAGCTGTCTTCATATGAGGGACAAAGAGCAGTGGTTATTGCTTTATTTTTTCCTGTGTATATAGGGCAGAAGATTAATATGGCAACAGAAGGTTAGATAAGCGAAGGAACTTTCTACCTTTCTCATCCGTGAGCCCTTCAGCTGGAACCTTATATGTGGCCCTTGAAACAAGAATAAAGTGGGAGGGGGGACTGTGAATTACCTCAATATGGGATTGAAGGTAATATTAAGTTCTTTGAAAGAACTAAAATGATATTACAAGAGTCAGTAACAAGGAAAACCGTTTTAATAGTAAGCTATTCAAATTTGCAAAGAATAGGTCTCTGCGAGCTTTGAGATTTTAGGTTGCTCTCATTCACAGCTGGAGTAAACTTTGGAAGCTGTTTTTTTGCAAGAACATCTTACGTGTTTTCCCATCCACTTTCTTTTAGCAACAGCATCCCCCCTTTTCACTTCATGTGATCCTAGTGGAGCTGCATTCTGGTGCTCCAGGCCCTCAGGTGGGCTCATGAATCACCAGCAATGGTAACTGGTCCAAGGGTGGCATGCATCCCAAGGAGGTGCTATCACGGCGTGTGTTGGTCACAGATCAGTAACCCGAGCATCTGCAAAGAAAACCCCCAAATCTCAGTGGTTTAACAAATCAATGTGTGTTTGTAATTCACATAAGTCCAACGTGGCCTTCCATGTGGTCATTCAGGGACCCAGGCTCCTTTCATCCTGTGGCTCTCCTCTCTTTGGGAGCCTCAGAGCCCTCTCTATTCAGCTAGAAAATGGGAAAAGAGGACAGAGAATCACGTTGGGGAGGTTTTTATGGATGAAACGAGAAGTGGAGCCTTCCACATCTGCTCACACTCCATTGGCCAGACTCACTCACACGGCAGGGGAGGCTGGAACGCCATCTAGTTGTGACCCCAAGAGAAGGAAGAAGCAGGCTTGGCGACTAGCTAGCCAGGCTCAGCCACAGGGCCTTTCTCTGGGATTGGTATATGGAGGTTGAGGTGCTAAACTGGGGTCATGTCAGCCTGGAGCACCAGCAGCCATCTTTCCTGGATGCAGAGGGGAAGTGTGACCTCCTAGAAGAAAAGTAAACCACCACACAGAGGGAGGCAGAGCCAGGAGAGGGAGAGCAAGAAAAGAGGAAGAAAGAGGAGGACAAAGGGGTCAGGGAGGAGGAGGAGGAGGAGGAGGTGCTGGAGGAGGAGGGGAGGGGAGGGGAGGAGAGAGAATACCTTCTGCTGCGTGAACTCCCCTGGTCACTAACAACCCTGGAGTACTCAATTATGGATGCCATCAGGACCAGCTACACAATTTGCAGCTACATAAGTGCAAAATTAACCTAGGAGCCCCTATTAAAAAATTATGAATTTCAAGACAGTGACAGCAATGCATTAAACCAAATAAGGGGCCTTTCTGTGTGCAGGGACCCATATGACTGCACAGGTCACACACCCACAGAGCTGGCCCTGGGGGTTACAGATGCCCTTTGGTGCTTCTGCCAGTTTGATCTGGGTTTCACCATCAACTAAAACAACTGATTGCCCTAGACTCTGTTCCCAAGAGGCTGTAAGCTCTCCAGTTTTGGAAATGATAAGAATTCTGCAGTGTGTTCATGAGTCCTAGGGTGGAGCTCTGTATACAGTGGATATCACTAGATGCTGATTGCCTGGAGGCAGTCAGTAGGCAGGGCCAGGCTGAGCTCTGGAGCTTTCTTTGGGTTCTAGGATTCTATGAATCTACCTAGAGATGTATATGTCTTTTGGCAAGAGATATGTTTCCCAAGTTTGTGTATACTTCAGTTCTTTGTAAATTAGATCCTATTTTTAGTACTTACTCTTTAAGGAACTCCATGGGGAATCGTTTTGTCAGGCCAAGAACCATTCCTTTCAGAAGCACAGATTCTCCTAAATCGAGTTTGCCTAAAGTGGGGCACACGCATGCTGTCACCTAACCCCCTGCTCTCAGTTCCACAATCAATGGCTGCTCCAAAGAACCATCTCCGAAGGCTCCAGCCCTGCCCCAATATCTCTGCATACCACCCAGCCCTCACCTCCAGACAAAATCAAGGTTTCACCAAACAGGTTGAATCACACATGTACCCCTCTCTCCGGCCCCTAATGGAGGTGACTGGATTACATGGCACTCTGTGGCTTCCCTTAGGGAAATGTTCCTGGTCATTTCTGTGTCATCTTCTGACTCCCAGAAAGAATTAATGTAAGCATTTATCTGGTCAACCTGACTAGAGCTGATCTAGGCCCGAGCACAGGGAAAGTACAGTATTTCTAGAGTCCTTCCCTGAACCTCTCTCTCCACAGAGAATCTGTTTCTAGGAAGGTCAAAATATTTAGTAGAAGTGTCTCTCTCAAGACCCACATTGAGCAAGGAAGGGCACTGGCAAAATAAGGGATTACAGTCGTCCCTCAGTTTCCCCAGGGGTTGGTTCCAGGACCCCCAGGGATACCCAAATCTGTGGATGCTAAAGTCTCTTATACAAAATGGCACAGTATTTGCATAAAACGTAACACACTCTAAATCATCTCTGGATTACTTATAATACCTAATACATTGTAAATGCTATCTAACTGCTATGTAAATAGTTGTGAATGAAAGGTAAATGCTGCAAAAATAGTTACCAGTGTGTGGCAAATTCAAGTTTCACTTTTTGGGAATTTCTGGATTTTTTTCCCCCAGATCCATGGTTGGTTGAACCTGGGGATGTGAAACCCATGGATCCAGAGGGCCGTCTTTATAGCACTCTGGATTCATTTCAAGACCACACACACGTAGATCATTTTGATCAAAAGTGCCCTTGGGAAATCTCACCTCCTCCAGGAAGCCTTCCAGAGTAATTCAGAGAAGAGTCAAAAGCTGTTTCGTCTTGTCTGTCTGGAACACCTACAGGTAACCACGCCCCTGCCCCGTCTCCTTTACGGTGACTACACATAGAGGCGCTCAGTAAATATTTGATGAATGAATGAATGATTTCTTAAGAAGTGTATTGACCACTTACTATGTGCCTGGCATATCTCAGGAGATACAAACTCAAGTCAGACATGGACCCCGGCCTCCCAGAACGAACAATCTAATGAATGATGTCCATACATCATAAACCCCTCAATTCTCACTCACAGCTTCACTCAGCCCCTGTCCTGTGTGAGCTCCAAGTTGGTGTTCACATGCACCCACGCATTAAGGCACATTTTAAAGTACGTACTCTGTGCCCAGAAGGTGGTGGAGACCAGAGATGAAAGACCTGGTTCCTGCACTTAAGAATTTCACAAACTACTGGAGGCAGTGGCCTGGCAGGGAGGTGGGGGAATGAACAGAAAACCACATACATTTCCACCACTGTGTGGTAAGTACAGTGATGAGGATTTGGGGGCTGTTCTGAGTGCACAGAGGATCTGTAAAGCTGAGAGGCAGTGAGGCATGTGGAAGGGAGCCTGGCTTCCACTCCACGTGGGCCACTTGCTTGTAACCTGAGAGAAAACATAACGCACCTCACCACAGGGTCACGAACAAATGAGATAAGGTGGGTAAACTGTGAAGGACCATTCAAATGTTAATTATTAAAGGAATTTTCTTGCTGACAAAGCCATTTCTGTCCATAGCAATATTGTTAGACTGGCTCATTTGAATAAAAGATGTATTTCTCCCATCCCTGAAGCTGCACTTTGGAGCAGCTTAATTTCCTACTGGCTTGATTTCTTTTCTACTAAGGAGAGGCTAACCTCAGTCCACTCTGCCCTGTGTTCCGGAGCCTGGATACTTAGTGAGAGCCTCGCAGAGGCCCAGAGCCCCGCAGAGGCCCAGAGCCCCAAGCAAGGGCCAGAAGTAGTTCTAAGCAGTTAGCTTCAGGACTTGGCTACACAGAGAGGAATGACTTGTTCCTGGAATGGAATTCTCCCCACACACCAAATGCCAGCTGGGAGGGGAGACCGGGCTAGAGAACTTCCAAGCTTGACTGCAGGGCTTCGGGGATGTTTCATTTGTTCCAGCAAGGGATTTGTAACTGGAACGCAACACAATCAAATGTGCTGGAAAACACTCCAACTTCTCTTAGCTTTTGAATGCCTTTCTCTGTAATACAAAAACTCTTGGACATTTTTAGAAACTTCAAAAAATCATTTTGCTATTTTTGCCTTGATTATGATAAAGTCATGGTTTTTAGTCAATGTTTTTATTTTTAGATTAGCATCTTACGAAATATAATAATACTAATTTAATACAATAGGTAATAATATTCATATGGAAACAGATGCCAATTTCTCTATTTAACAAATGAAGCAAAGTGTTAAACTGATTTAAAATAACTGTCTAAAAATGATTTGTTGTTGAATAAATTTTCAAATCACCTATTGTGTTTCGCTGGGGAACCACATGAATATTAAGACAGACTGAAATTTCACTACGTGTTGAATGATGGCATCAAAAACAGATAAAGTTTTTTCACTACCTACTATAGAATTCTTGAGATTTCCCTCGAGTTATTTTGATAAATTTTAGTGTTTTGTTTCTAAAAGGCAAGAAAAGAGGAGAAGGTTTTCAGTTGCTGTTTGCATGCGTGTCTCAAAAAATAAGACACATAGGGCTTCCCTGGTGGCGCAGTGGTTAAGAATCCGCCTGCCAATGCAGGGGACACGGGTTCGAGCCCTGGTCCGGGAAGATCCCACATGTCACGGAGCAACTAAGCCCATGCGCCACAACTACTGAGCCTGCGCTCTAGAACCCGCGAGCCACAACTACTGAGCCCGCGTGCTACAACTACTGAAGCCCATGCACCTAGAGCCCGTGCTCTGCAACAGGAGAAGCCACCGCGATGAGAAGCCCGCGCACCGCAAAGAAGAGTAGCCTCGACTCGCTGCAACTAGAGAAAGTCTGCGCACAACAACGAAGACCCAACACAGCCAAAAATAAATAAAATAAATAAATTTAAAAAAAAAAGACACATAGATGTGAAGAGTATTTTCACCAAATGAAAAGTCAAATTAGATATACTGTCTATATTGATTTTTGATGTTACTTTTCAGGGTATTAGAGAATTTTGCTTGCTCTGGAAGAACTTTAATCAAATGAAAAAAACAAGGATCTGAGTAAAGAGCATCCTTAGGCTAATTTGCAGAATTGTTATTTATGTGCAGCCATTAACTTATTGCATACTAACACTCATGTTTCATAAGCACTCTTTTAAAACAACATTTTATTGTGGAATTAAATAAACACTATATGACCAAGAATAAAACAGACTACAACTTTCTTGTCAATATGTGGGGCTTGATTAGATCCTCATTCAAAGAAATAAACTGCAAAGATCATTGGTTGGGAATAGAGAAATTTGAATATGGTTTGGGTATTAGATGATACTAAGGAATTACTGTTAATTTTGGGGGGAGTGATAGTATTGTATTGTAGTTACACAGGAAAATTTTCTTATTCCTTTGCAGTGTATCCTGAAGTATTCAGGGGTAAAGTATTATGATGTCTAGGATTTATTTTAAAATACTTCACCAAAAAATATAAAAGCAAATACGGCAACATGTTAATAACTTTTAAACCTTGGCGATGGGCATATGGAAACTCCTTACACTTTCCCCTCTACTTTTCTGTGTCTGAAAATATTCATAAGGCGAAACAAGTGAATAAAAAATAAACCACAAAGCAAAAGAAAATGTAATCGTGGAGTGGTCCCACACCCACTGGCTCCCTCTAGTGGCCAGTGGTGTTGAGCTGAGTGCAAACAGACTACCCAGTCTGGAGCGCTCAACACATCCCCTCCGACTGCCACCAGCCACTCTCACACTCACAAGGAGGCTCTCAAACTGTTTTGTTCTTTCATTTGTTGTTATTGGGCTTGTAAGACTAGAAATTGAGGCCTCATTACTCCCTTTAATGACCTGAATCCAGAGGAGTAACCTCATGGGTTTGAGTGCCACCAGCTGGGATTACCTGCGGTAGGATGACTGGGGTCTGAAGCTGCTGGGGGTCTGTCTGAGTTGACTGAGGTGGGCAGGAAAGGCTTTCATGGGAGGCCACAATTTGTTTATACCAGTTGTTCTTGTTGTTACAATTAGAGTACACACCAGACAATAAAACTTAAGTGCAGAACTCCTGTCAGACAACCCACACATGTCACCAAAAAAGTGAACACAGCTTGCACCTACATTAAAAGCAATTGAATGAACTTATTTGTGTCTTAGAATATAGAAGATGTTTAAGGTGTGTATGTTTATTTAAGTGATTCTCAACTTTCACTGATCGTGTTAATGAGCCAATCAACTCCTTCATCATGATGGCGTTGGATGAGAGGTTTTCCACCATCCTATGATTCTCTGTCCAGATTTGAGTGAAAATATCCAAAACAAGATCATTAAAAAAAATTTTTTTCCACACTAAGCTTTGTCAGGGAATATATAGATTTTCCCCCTGTTGATTTGTCTCCTCCTGGCATTTTATTTAGACTAATATTAATACTCACTTGCATTTTCTGAGCATGCACTGAGAGTTGGGGGCAGACATGTCTGCACCCATCCCCCCACACCCAGCTTCAGCCCAGAGTGTGTGGGGAGGCCGCCTGGTCTTCCAGATTTGCCATTGTTGATCCACACATTGGATAATCCACATGCCCATCATCAAGATCTAACCGGTTAGGGGTTCCCTGGTGGCTCAGTGGTTAAGAATCCATCTGCCAATGCAGGGGACACGGGTTCGAGCCCTGGTCCGGGAAGATCCCACATGCCATCGAGCAACTAAGCCTGTGCGCCACAACTACTGAGCCTGCACTCTAGAGCCCACGAGCCACAACTACTGAGCCCACGTGCCACAACTACTGAAACCCACATGCCTAGAGCCCGTGATCTGCAACAGGAGAAGCCACCACAAAGAGAAGCCACCGCAGTGAGAAGCCTGCTCACCGCAACAAAGGGTAGCCCCCGCACACCACAACTAGAGAAAGCCTGCACACAGCAACAAAGGCCCAACACAGCCAAAAAAAAGAAAAAGATCTAACCAGTTAGAAATGGAAGGACAGTGAAACCTGTAAGGAGGTTCCAGACATTTCACTTCTGCGCCTTGAGGTCATTAGAGCTTTGGGCATCACTTTCTCTGAAGAAAGTCAAAGAGCAGGCACAACCAGAGAGAAGGGAGTCAAAGACCTGGCTCTCTGGAGCAGTGAGTCAGAAGGCCTTGAAGCTTAGCTTCTGGAGGCAGCTGCTGGGGACTGGCCACCTCCCATGGGATGACACTGTGGAGTGGCGTAATGGCAACCCACCTCTGTCCCCAGCTACTGCAGACCTTCACACCAGTGCCAAGGAGAGAGATGGGTCAGACCACAGGCAGGTGGAGATTAGCCACTGGACCTGTCCCATCAGAGCCCAGGACTCAAGGATTCAGGAGCAGAGACTTACATGGATGGGAACAGTCTCGCCACCCATGGGGATCTGGCTGCAGTGAATGGTGGCAGAAGCCTGACCCTCTCCGAGCCTCAGTTTCCTCATTCACTAGTTGAGGAGTGGACCTGTGATCCCTTTCACCTCTGCCCATCCACCAGGCTGTGACCCATCTGCGACGGTGAGACAGACCAGTCACCAGCAGAGAATGGACACCAGCCAACAGGTCCCTCATCATTACCCAGGGAGAGGGGGTGAATGGGACATCCCTAAATTGGGGTAAGAACTCATGACTTGGCAAAAGGCAGGACAACTCTTCCCATTCCAGACAGAAGCCGAAGATGGGGAGCGGGTGGTGGTCTGTCTGCCCGGACCCTGCATCTCTGCGGGGCGGGGAAGGGTCCGCTCCAGCCGACTGGTGCAGGGGAGCAGGAGATTGTCGCTGCGGCTCCAAGCCCTGACTCTAGGCCTCGTGGTCCGTGGGAGAGGGCGGGCGGGGAGGGGTTGCTCCATCTTGAGGGAGTGTCCCGGGATGGGGCGGTCTCTTTGGCCCCGCGTCAGGGGCAGGGCGATGGGGAGGTTGCAGGACCCGGGATGACCCCGGCTTATCATGCCCCCCACCCCCCCCCCCCAGCCCACAGGTGGCTCTGCTCCCGGGCAGGAGAGGCGGGGTCAGTCCTCTTTTTGTGCCCGGAACTCGGGCATGCTCCAGGTCCGGGGCGGCGGCGGCGCGTCCCGCTCCACGTCCTGGGAGATGGTGCGAATGTCGCTGGCGAAGGGGGTGATGCGCGCGCGGCTCCTGAAGGTGGCCAGGCTGCCGCGGGGCCGCAGGCTCCACTGCCGGGTCAGCTTGTGCGCCTCCTCCTCCTGCTTCATCCTCTCCAGGACTTCCTGCAGCACCGAGCGGAAGAGCCGGGACACCTCCTGCACCTCGGGCTCCTGCTCTGCCATCAGCTGCCGGAACCTGGGTGCGGAGGCGGGGAGAAGAAGAGGGGGCGCGGTGGAGCTATCGCCCAGGCGTGGCACGCGGCCGGTGTCTAACCCCACGGGCGTCCCTGGACACCCCCGTGGACGATTCCTGTTTCCTCCACTTCCCCACTTCTTGTGAAGTGAATCAGAAACCACCCCACCTCCCTCGTGCTCCAGCCCATCCTGAGTTCCAGCTCTTCCACTTCTGGCCTCCATGAGACTCCTTGAGACTCAGCGTCCTCGTCTGTAAACTGGGGTCATCACAGCTACCTTTTTGTGAGGTTTAATGCGCTAACATCTGTGAAGATCCTGGCACTCACCTCGGGTTATCGATGCAGTAGTAGCGACGGACGCCCACTGCTCTCTGGGACTTTTCTGGCTAACACTCTCCCACCCTTCTGCCCTCACTGGCCAGCATGATCTCTCTGAAATGTATGTCCGATTATGTCACTGCCCTGTGATATTCCTTCTATAGCTTCCGGCCACCTCCTGGGTGAGCGTGAGCTGTTTGGCCATGCACACCAGGCTCCCTGCTACTTCCCTTGTCTGTGTTGCAGCCAGGAGTGTGGCCCCAGGTTCTCCTGGATGCCAAGCTGTTTCCTTTGCCAAAAATGTCTCTGGCTTGGAGCTCCAGAATGAAGGATAGCTAGCAAGTCCGTGTGATACCTAATTTCCTCCACCGTATTAAGAGTCAGGACTTCTCAAACCCTTCAGCAGTGAGACAGGAAATGTGATGGGACAATCATCATATGAGCATCCCCAGCCCCCCTCATGTATGAGGTTTGGTTGGTTTGCCAGCTTAGATTCTCTCATCAGCACCACTCCCATGTCCATCCCCACCCCTGTCCCCAGGGTGCTTCTGGAACTAGATACATTTGGGGGGCTTCCATGGTGCAGAATAAGAAAAATGGGGGAGGGTAAGATTCCCAGCCTGGAGGAAGAAGCGGGGGGTGGTATAAGACTGCAAAACCCAAAGGAGTATGAATAGGACTGAAGAAGGAGGAGTTTTTAAGGGGAATTTTGAAGAAAAAGGTGTACAATAGATACATCTGTTGGTTAAAGAGATGGGTGAGGGAAGATTTGGGGATACTAAGGGGGACTTTAAGATGTTTTACTGTGGATCTGTATTCCTTTACTAGTGTTCGAGAAATGCAGGTAAAGAACTTTAGTTTTGAAATTACTTTTGGCTCTTGGACTCTGCTTCCTTGATTTCAACATGCATCCAACTGAGACTGGACCGTGTAGGTCACAGCTTTACTAAGGTTACACTGATATTCAGGAACATGATTGTACTCAAGCTCTAAATGTCCAGTGCCCTAGGGCTCTGAAACCTTCACACGCAAGCACGCGCGCACACACACACATCCCTTAGACAAGCTAGTGTGAAATAGGATAATTGAGAAACCAGTTTTGGAGAGCTTATACGGGGAAACCTCTCTCAGAAGGTAATATGGAAGATGAACTGGTGAAAGAGAGGGAGGCAGCCACATTACAACCCAGGATGATAACAGTCCAGGGAGGGAGAACAGAAAGCTAGAAGGCCTGGGGTTCTCTCCTATCAAAACTCACATGTTGTTTTTGTTTGGGAAACTTATATTGGTTCGGTTATTTTTTGCACTGCTGGAAGCAGGAGGGGCGGCGGGCTGGGCGCAGGCTGGGATGTGGGTGTTTTGGCAGGAGATGGGACGCCCTCTGGCGGGGCTTCGGACCTGGGGCCTGAGATTAGCTGTGAACACTTAGGGGCCCGACGCATGCAGGTCAGGGATCTGGGGGTTCTGCAGCTAGTGGTGACCCCAAACAGAACACAGACTGTACATTTACCAGTAGGTTTGTTTTTTAGACCACGGTTTCTACTGCAAATAAACCTCAGTTCTTTTCTGCAAAAAAAAACAGTAACAAAAACCTCACGTGCCTTCAGGAGCTGCCTCCCACCTCCCTCTGGGCCCCGAGCCCTGGCCTGGCCTTCCATGGCCTCTTTCAGATTCTTCCCCCTGCCTTGCTCCTTTCAACAGATACCTGGCCCATCCAGGCTCCAGGCTCCAGTCCTGGTAGCCTCAGGCCCCTGTCACCGCTGCCACCCTCCCTGGAGCCTGCAGCCCAACCACTGGTCCCTGTCCCATTGCCAGGCGTTACCTGAGGATGGCGGGCCCACAGTAGGATGGGTGGATCTTGGCGCAGACGTCCTCTAGTTGCAGCCTCTCCCCGGGGCTGAGGTCGTAGGTGGGCCGGGGCGCGCTGGCCAGCCAGCTGTAGTCCACTCCGGTGCAGATCTTCCGGACGGCGTTGCTACGCTCCCACCGCTGCCTCTCAGCCTCTCGCATCTGCCCCTCCAGCTCCACCATGAGCGTCTCCAGCACCATCTCAGCCGGACTCCGAGACGACAGCCGTGGCGGGGCCTCGTTCCACCGGAGCCATGGGATGAGGGACATGGGCCCCCCAGGCCCTGCCGAGACAGGGCAGGAGTGTGTCTTCCTTGGGCCCGTCTGTCACTTAGGGTGGGGAGAACAAGGGGGAGGGAGGAGAGCTGAGACCCAAGTGAGAAGACCGCTCCCACCTCACAGCTGGGTGGCCTCAAGTAAGTCATTTAACCTCTCTGAGCAGTCATTTCTAATTCTGTAAGACAAGGTAATCTTGCTGTGAGAAGCAGTTGTGAATAAACTTGGGAAGTTCCAAGCACCACATAAAAGTAAGATAATTTCATGGTTATAAAAATCCACAAAGCATCCAGATGATTGAGACTCCTGAATCCTTGCTAACTCCAAACAAAGACAGAAACAAACTGTTAAAAACAAGACAACAGGCCCAAAATGGAGTCACTGATGCTAAGCCCCACATCACTAAACCAAGACTTAATTACAGTTGCGGCTCTTCGAGAAATGGAATCTTAAACCAGTCAATCAGGAATCACCTGATCAGCACTAGTTAAGTAATCTGCCTGATAGACCTCTGCCATCCCCTAAAGGCAAGCAACAAACAACCTGCTTTTTTTTTGCCTAGTATAATGTCCTTGTTCTCACTCCCTTCTGCCTATAAAACTGTCTCATTTTGTACAGCTCCTCAGAGCTCCTTGATATAGGCTAGATTGGATGCTGCCCAATTCAAATAGATTTTTTGCTCAAATATTTCTCTCAAATAAACTCTTAAAATTTTTTTAATATGCCTCAGTTTACCTTTTAACAATAGTGTATGGCTGGGCATAATCTTATCTCTATGATTTAAGGGGAAATACATACGCGCGCGCACACACACACACACTCACACACACTCAGAACATATGCCTACATCCTGTATCAATGTAACAGGAAAACACCCTAAGTTTCTAAATGCCCCCAACCTGTTGCTGAAGGAAGCTTAGGATATTATCCTGTAAATGATACAACTTAGCCACCATTCATTCATTCATTTATTCATCATACATCAATCAGAAGCATGAATTAAGCACAGTGTACATATCTGTGGAGGAACACAAACGTGAAATCATGTCTGGGCCCTGCTGTACAGCAGACACAAGACTTGATGTGTAGAAACCATAACATCAGTGGAAAGAAATAAATGTGACTGGCGAAGCATAGAGTCAGTATTGCTGGGGTGGGGGAGGGGAAGGAGTGACTGGATGATGAAAGGGGGCCTAGAAGGCTTTGTGGATGAGAGAAGGCTGATGGGTAAGTACAGGCTTCAGACACACGCACTGATGGAGATGTCCCAGGTGGAGGATCCAGCCATGGTACAAGGTGAGACGTGTGCAAGAAGCACCAGGTGTGAATGCAGGGATCCTAACTCATCATAGTATTCCCACAGGGTCTTGCTCAGTACAGGTTTGGTGAATGACTGATTGACTAGATGAATGAATGAGTGAATGAATGAATGGATGGATGGATGAACAGGTGAGCAAGTGAATGGACTGCCATCTCAGGTATTCCCTGCTGCCTGCCGGAGGTGGGTTTGTGCCTCTGACAACAGTGAAGGCAAGCTCCATTCCTGGGCTAAAAGCTGAAGTGGGTCTTTGAGGTGGTCCAACTCCCCCTCTTATACCCTTCCCCCCTTCAAGGAGCTCCCCCTTCCATGAACCAATGGTCCTCTTCCTGCCTAGACCCTCCAGTTGCAGAGAAAAGAGATTCAATGAACTCAGTCTCAACAACATGGCCATGAGGCATGTGTCACCTCCTGGGGACATATGTATTTTTAGGCAGCTCTCCCACCACCCTGCACCCATGATGCTTAGCCCAGAGAAATGAATTGTTAATGCTGGAGAATCAGACACAAATGGGAAAATTATTATGAGGTAGCAGTAGCCTTCTGGAATGGCACAAATCAAGCTTCCGACTTACACATGGAGACTTGAAAACAACCAGTTTCCTTAGCAACCATGGTACTTAGAAAATCTAATAAGGTTCATCCTCCACTTAGTCTGAGCACATCACCAATGGAGGCCTCAGATTATACCCCGACTCCTTTCTGCGAGGTTGGGAGGGAAGGACAGACCATAAGACCCTGCTATCGGGGTCAGAGGCAATTAGGACCTTTTCTTCTCAGCCTTCACTGCTTCATGTGTCCAGAATAATGTATTTGGGCAATAGTGTGGGGAAGGGGTTGGGAGATGGAGGTGGGCTCTGTCTCGTTCTGAGAGCCGTGAGCCCCAGGAACCTCTGCTTAAGGCCAAGGGATCCGATCAATCAGGCAGAGAGATGTTGTAACTGAATATGTTGTTTTTCCCAGACCGTTTGTGTTTTTAAAAGAACACAGGGGGCTTCCCTGGTGGCGCAGTGGTTAAGAATCTGCCTGCCAATGCAGGGGACACGGGTTCGAGCCCGGGTCTGGGAAGATCCCACATGCCACGGAGCAACTAAGCCCGTGAGCCACAATTACTGAGCGTGCGCGTCTGGAGCTTGTGCTCCGCAACGGGAGAGGCCGCGACAGTAAGAGGCCCGCGCACCGCGATGAAGAGTGGCCCCCGCTCGCCGCAACTGGAGAAAGCCCTCGCACAGAAACGAAGACCCAACACAGCCAAAAATAAATAAATAAATAAATTAATTAATTAAAAGAACACAGGTCAGGTGGATGCTTGACACCAAAAGAGTGAATGGTGTCGTTTCAGGTGTTCATTCAGCTCCACTGACGGCATCTCAAAATATGGCTCGTGGTCTCAGCAGGGGCTCCTGACTATGCTGGGCCATTTCATAGCTCCATGCCTTGCTCAGTGCCCCTCCTTAGCCTAGACATTTAGTTTTAGGGTCACTCCCCTCTGAAGCCTTTTCTGATACTCCCACCTCACAGGTAGATGTGACTACTCCCTACCTTGCACCCTGACTGAGCTCAGCACAGACATTTTTCATAGCACCAGGAATACTTTATGGAGTGTGGCTATCTCCCTCCCCTGACACTGTGTGTCCTATGTAGGCAGGAACTGTGCTTCATTCACCCTTCCATCCCTGGTGCTGGGTACATAGGGCAGTAGGTTCTTAATAGATGCCAAATGAATGAGCGAATGAATGCATGATCAAAGAGCAAGCCCCATGGCTCTGACCTACCCCAAATAAGAGAGCATTTGTCAGGGGTCAAGGGAAAGACAATCTCTCCTCTGGCCCTCACGGCTCCACATTCTCCCCGACACCTGGAGATTCCACCAAGATCTTGTGAATACCTGATGGGGGTCTTGGACAGCCCTGTGACTTAGCTATGGGGTCAACAGGGGAAGGGCTGTGTGTGCACCTGTAACGGAGTTGAGTTTCTATTCTATCCTTAGGGTGGCCTTTAGAGGGGTAATAATTTTAAACTGTTCTGAAAATCTTACCTGAAAATGAGAGTCGTGGGGCCATTGGGCACTTGGGATCCCTCTGCCAGAATGGTTCCCACCTCTCCGCACCCTGCGATGCCTCCAAGAGGGGCCTGACCCTCATTCCCAGGAAGACTTCTCTGGTTGACTTTCCTCCAGCCCTACATCCCAATATGCCCCCACTACCACCTGCACCTGAACACTGGGCACCCAACCCTTGAACTTCACCAGCCTGGAAGATGGTTGAGCGAGGAAGAGACTGACAAGGCATGAGGCAGAAGGATGCGACGCTCTTGAATGAGCTCTTAATATGTGCTGCCAGATACACCCTCTGAGCACCCTCAGCTACCTGCCACAACCCCACAAGCTGGTTAGCGCATGTGCCAGCCCATCTGCGGCTTTAACTCCTCTGACCGCTCCTTCCAGTGGAGATGCCGTCTCCCTGGTTTCCATTAGATCACACTCCTTGGTCTACCGGCCGCCTTGATTCACTTCCTGGAGCCACCGTCTCGGAACTCATGTGGGTGCCCTACCCCGGCCTTCCTTGAGTTGTGGCTGTTCGCTGGGGCTCTGTCAGAGGTGGTCTCCTCCTTTTAATGACCCTCATCCTTTCACATGCTTCCGATTACTACCTGAATGTTGAGAGTTCCCAAATCAAAATCCATAACCCAGTTGTCCTCCGAGCTCCAGGTCAGGGTCTCCACATGCCTCCTGGTCACCTCCCCTTGTAGGTTCCACTTGCATTTCAACTCAAGCTCCCCATCTCCCTCCCCATTGGCTGCTGCTTCTCCCAGGTTGCCAGCTTGGTGGGGGGCATAGCTTAGTTGCCCAAACTGATGCACCATCCCTGTCATGTCCCTTTGCCTCATCTGTCAAATCCTGTATCCAATTCCTATTGATTCTCCCAAATCTGTTCACTCTTTCTCCCTTCATTAGTTCAAGCCTTGACCATCTGCCAAATATATTACAGCTGCCTCCTAACTGGAAACCCAGGGCTGATCCTCCCAATCCAATCTCCACTCTATTTTCTTTTCACTATGGTAAAAAAAAAACAAAACAAAAAAACAAAAAAAAAACACCATAAAATTTACCATCAGAAGCATTTTTAACTGTGCAGTACAGTAGTGTTAACAATGTGTTGTTGTTGTGCAGTAGAACTCTGGAACTTTGTCACCTTGCAAAACTGAAATCCTATACCCATTAAACAGCAATTTCCACTCTATTTTCTGCAGTGTGATCTTTCTAAATCATAAAACTGATCATGTCACTATTTTGTTTTCATTTGATACCATAACACAGTGCATGAGATCTGTGAGCTGTATAAGGGCCTGTCTGCCCCCTACCCCACAAAAGTGTCATTGGCTTCAAAATATAAATAGAAATCTACAAACTTGAAATTAATAAATTAATAGTAATTCCAAATCCGAGTTATAAAACTTCTTTCAACTTTTTTATTAAAAAATAACTGTAGGACTTCCCTGGTGGTGCAGTGGTTGAGAATCTGCCTGCTAATGCAGGGGACACGGGTTCGAGCCCTGGTCTGGGAGAATCCCACATGCCGCGGAACAGCTGGGCCCATGAGCCACAACTACTGAGCCTGCGCGTCTGGAGACTGTGCTCCACATCAAGAGAGGCTGCGACAGTGAGAGGCCCACGCACTGCGATGAAGAGTGGCCCCCGCTTGCCACAACTAGAGAAAGCCCTCGCACAGAAACGAAGACCCAACACAGCCAAAAATAAATAAATAAATAAAAAATTTTAAAAAAAACTGTAATGTGGGTTCATTTGATGATGTCTGATGCGATGTGGAGTGAGGCCTTCAATAGTAAAGGCGTCTAGGGCCTGTGAACATCTTCACGTCATCCTATATGTAAGCCCTGGGATGCTTAAAGGCTTTCAATGATTCCCGATTATCCTAAGGATTAGACTCAGACCCCTTAAGTGGCTTCAAGCCCCTTTATCATGTGGCTGCTGTTTACGTCTTCAGCTTCACATCTCACCAAACTTCCTCTCCCCCAGTCCTCCCCCAACACGCTCTCCCACCCCACTCTCCACTCCCCTAATGCACCCGGCTCTCTCTTGCTTTCAGGCCTTTGCACATCCCTAGAACACTTTTGGTCTCCTCAATTACTGAATAAATCCTAGCTCAGCTCTTAGCTCCTACTCTGCTTCCTTTAGGAGACTTCCCAATCCTCCCTGACCAGGCTCCCAGGTTGCTCTGTGCTCACCCCGTCATGGCACAGTCACGGTGAACCATGATTGCCTGTGTGTCCATCTCCCTCTCCAGCCGGAGCAAGGAACCAGGTCTTGAGCAGCATCCTACCCAGGCCCCAGCACCAGGCACAGGGTCTGGCCTATAACAAGTGCTCAATGGACATCCATAAATAAATGGAGTGATACTTATTTTCTAACTTGTTTGGATGAATACCAGAGTGATGGATAATGTTGCCATGTGGTGCTTTAGTCCTTGCTCTGTGTGTGTGCGTGTGTGTGTGTGTGTGTGTGTGTGTGTGTGTGTGTGTGTGTGTGCAGCTGGGCCAGAAATCTACCTAGGCAATCCCTTCCCATTCCAAAATTTCTCCCCCTTTCTAAGCCCATTTTGAGGGATTCATCTTTGGGTCAAGTGCTGCCCTCCTTAAGGACCTGTATTTCTTCTTAGTCTGGAATTGCATTTAAGCTGAAAGGAGGCAGCAAGAGAATGGTTTGGTGTTGGAGGGTCTTCCTGCAGCTGGGAGAAATATAGAAGAAAGAGGAAGTGGGAGGCCTGAAGACAACTTTTGTCTCTAGGAAACCTGGCGTCCTAACATCCACTCCAGGCCTGGCGGGGGGCACTGGGCTTGAGTAGCAGGCCCACGGCTCACATGTGCAAGGAACCTGGAGCAGTGCTGTAGATGGAGGCTCACGTACCATATATTTAAATATTCGTAAGTTACAAATTAAGCTAACAAACTATTCAGTAAAATACCTTCTGCTTCCTTCCTTGTTAAATACACCTTTGTAACAACTGGGAGGGTCTGATTCAAGCTGAGAATTCTTGGGTGCCAAAGGGTTCTTCGCTGGTACATGGAGGTGTGCGTTGAGCCAGCTGCTGGCCCTCAGCCTGTCCCCTCTCTCTAGTCACACCATGAGGGGCCTTGCAAATATGCAGAGGGTGCCCCAGCTTCACGTCTAGGGCCCACCCACACCCCTACCAACGGTGTCTCTTTGGCTCCCTCAGACCTAGCGTTGCTCCCACGGTGATGTCATCCACCCTCAGGAGACTGGGCCCAGGGAGGTGGCCTGCTCTGGCTCTGGAAGTGGGCGGGCGACTGTCTGGGCAAGGAGTCCTGGATCTCAGCACCTAAGACCTGACCTGGAGGAGAAGTGACCTCAGGGTGGGCACATCTCTGTAATACCCCAGACTCCTCATCCCTGCAGGTGGGGGAAGCCAGAGCGCAGCCGGGGGTGGGGGGCGGCCTCTTCCCAGGTGGAAGGCTGTGCTCCTCACCCGAGCCGGCCTCTGAGATGGGAGCCCAGCCCACGACAGATGGCAGAGCCTGGGGCTGTGATCCCACCTGAATCCTGGGCTCTGTAGGCTCTGAGCTTCTCTGGCCCAGGGAGGTGGGCTCTCACAGGGGCCGGAGGGGAGTGTGGTATTTGAAATGTCTCCTTCCCCTAATCCCTGCCTCCCAGCCCGGGCTGGAGGCTTTGACAGAGACAAGGTTTCTGCCCGAGCTATTTCTGTCTCTGGTGCCAGCTGTTCTCACGGAGGCTCTTCAGCAGGGCTGATTAAGTTCTTAAGGGCCAAGGAGGGAGGGAGAGATGGAGGGAGGGAGAGAAGGAGGGAGGGACACAGGGACAGAGAGGCAGGTGGGCCAGATGATGCCAGAGGTGGTTGGCTTATCCCAGGGCCTCCTCAGGACCTAAGTGAGGCCGTGTGAGTCTGTGCTGGGAAGCACCTGATGGCGGGGTGTGGTCTGATTAAGACTCAAGACGCCCAGAAGGCTCATCAAAACTGCTGTTGGGTGGTCTCCTCTGGGTGCTTTGCACCGTCAGATTCTGCCTTTCCCTTGCGTTGGATTAACCCTTGTGGCAGAGCCAAACTCCTCAGTTTAGCTAAGGCCCCTCACTCCTGCTCACCTCCTGGCCATGGTGACTCCAGGACCTTCCCATTCAGGCAACAGCACCTACAATCTGCCTCCAATACATGAACATTGATTGAATCCTTATTTTTTAAAAATTAGGACATTTAGGGAAATATGAATATGAGCTGTATGTTAGGGAATGAGTGTTGGTTTTCTTGGGTATAAAAATGGTATTATGGTGATAGGGGAATCTTGACAAATAGCCCAATCTTGGGAGGCGATGCTGACGTCTTCCTGGCTAAAGTGTCACGATGTCTTCAAAGTCTTACATCTGAATCATTCAGAAAATGTTGCGTGTATATGCATACACATGCATCTAGATGGGGCAAAAATGGCAAAATATTAACAATTATTTTGTCCGGGGGTATTTATGGCTGTTTATTGCACTATTCTTCCAACTTTATTGCATGTTTGAGCAATTCGTAATTTAAAAGTCGGAAAAAAGCTAGCTCAGAACTCATTTTCTGCAGGAAGACTTCGCGATTCATTCTATCTGGTAGGCTTGACTTGCCCCTCAGCACCTCTGCACATGGTTTATGTTGTACCCGTGGGTAGTGCTGTGGCATTTCTCCACAGGTGGGTTTGGTGTTGAGGTAGCAAACAGTGGCGTGTGCTGGGTGGGTCTGGGGTGGGGAGGCTGAAGCCCAGGCCTGAGCTCTGACCCATTCACGACTCAGCAGATACAGTGGGGAGTGTGTGCAGTGTACCTGTCACTCTGCAGGTCTGGGGCTCGCTCTAGGAGCACGCGCCCAAGACAGGGATGGACACAATGAGACAAGCGATCTCAGGGCTGCAGTGGTGCCGGCCCACTGTCTGGAAGGGCGCTGACACCCAGTACAGCAAACAGCAGGCCACTGCTCTTTGGTTCCTCGTCAGTTCAGAGGAGGAAGGCCCGTGTTGGTTGCGGGGGGAGACAGTGGAGAGCCAAGGTTTTAGCAGAGAAAACCTAAGTTCAACTCCTATGCCCTTCCCTTCCTGCCCAATGCTGCCTGTCCAAGTCACCTTCATTACTCCAAGCCTCAGTTTCCCTGTCTGTAAGATGGGGTAATAAGGTACCTACTTCAGGTTACTGTGAAGATTAAATAAGGTAAAGTCCCTGTACGTGCTTTATAAACTAACAAGAAGTGGGTTCATCTAGGTCTGTGACTGTCTGTCCCTTGGGGCAGGGATTTGTACCCTGGGACCCATAGGGAGAATTCAGAGGTTTATAAACTCGGATAGGAAAAAAAAATCTTTATTTCCACTACCTTTAACTGAAATGCAGTATTTCTGTCAGTTATGAATGCAGGCCCCCGACCACGGCAGTATCAGTGCACCTGTGGCTTTATCTCCCACAGAGGTCACGGATCTTTTCATAACACTCTGAAGCTGTTATTCTTGAAATATCGTTTGTGCTCGTCACTACTACGAAATCATGGTACGTATTAGCCCTGCCACAGATTTTGTTATTTTACATGTGAATACAGAGTCACGTATATTACTATACCTGAAATTGTTTTTTAAAAATATTTTGATAGGGGTCTGGTTTCAGAAAAAACAAATTGTTAGCTGCATTTCAATATAGTGATTTCTTCTGTAATCACATGAACTTAAGTGTATGCATTTAGAAACATTTTGCCGAGAATGTGTCCACAGGCTTTACATACTTCTAAAGGGTCAAGGACCCCTTGGCTTGGTGTAAGCCTGACCCCAGCCCTGCTCCTGGCCTTGCTGGGCCCTGCTGTTGGGCGAGCTGGTGAAGGGAAAACTCAGGCGGGGAGCCTCGGGTCCAAGCGACCTTAGGAAAGCCCTCACATGTTCTATTGCTGCCCTGTGGCGGCCCTCATCAAGTCCTTTCTCCTCCATTTCTTGCTTTTCTTTCTCCTTCCTTTCCCCTTCATTACCCTCCCACCCGCACATGCTCTGAGCCTTTCCTGCAGCCTATTTTTGAACATCTCTGAGGATGATGTCTTTTCCTGGCTCCCTGGGCGACACTGTCACCAGCTGTGGCTCGTTAGATGCGCTAAAGAGAAACCAGCCCCGTCCCTCAAGGGCAGGAGGAGTCTGGTTCAGGCAGTTAGCACTGGAGGGGACCAGGGGCATCTCAGCAGTGAGAACAATGCTGGGGGGGGGGGGGGGCGGCGCCTGCGGAGTAGGTAGCAAGGCTCTGACCCCCGCCGTAGGCATGAGAGGTTCATCTGCCTCTGGTGGGTACCGAGGCCACCAGTCTCCCGCCATCGAGGGAAGGACGGTGCAGTCCCTGCGAGGTGGCTGTTTTCTCTGTACAAAGCGGCCCCACCCAGGATCCACCTCTGAAGCTGGGCCCTAACAGCTGAGCTGGGCGTCTGCAGGCCAGGGCAGGGTCTGCCCTGTGTGCCCGCCGGAACCCAGGAGCCCAGAGCAGCGCCTCCGTGGGGCTGTCCCAGAGGGCAGGCAGTGTGACTCTGCGGAAGCCGGGCCCTGGGTGGGGAGGGGCAGGGGGCGGGGCCGGGGCGGGGCCGGGGGCGGGACAGAGGCCTCGAAGCAGGTGCGGAGAGTCGGTGCTCCCCACCCCACCACCACCCCCCGCCGCCTACCGACCTTCCTCCCAGCCCTGTTTTTGCCAAGACCAACTTTACAGATTACAAACTGACCTATTCCTCTTTGGCCTCATAGAAGAAAAATAACCTGTCATCCACGAAGCCAGGCGGGACTCAGCCTGACCTGTGGGCCTCCGCCCACCTGAAACATCTGCTCATCTTTTAAGGCCCCCCTCAAGGGTCAGCTCCCCCTACAGCCTGCCCCTCACTGCCCCGCTGAGGTAGAACGGCTCTCATCACAGTGTCTGTAACACACACGTTCGTCCCTTTTGGGCTTATGTTTCTCTTTCCCCGACTCGGCTATGAGCTCTGTGAGGACAAGAGCTGTACTGGTTGAATCTGCTGGCATGCAGCAGACGCTTGCTGAGCAGTTCCTGAACGAATGAATGAGGCAGGCAATCCTCCTCATTCTGAGGCAGGAGTGCGACCAGCAGGGGGACAAGCGCTCAGGTCCAACTGACTTGTTGGTACTTGTCTGAGGGGAAACACCCTGGTCTGTTTCTGAGAGGAATTGCCCCGCTCCCTTTCTGAGGGGAGACGCGCTGGTAATTTTCTTAGAGAAGTCGCTCTGGCCCCTGACAGGAGGGAGATGCCCTGGTCCCTGTCTTAGGAGAGAAGCCCTTTGCTTTCTCTGCAAGGAGTTGCCCTGGTCACTGTCACAGGGGGAGACACCCTGGACACTGTCTGAGGGGAGATGCCCTGGTCTTTTTCCCAGAGAAATTGCCCTGCTCTCCGTCTGAGAGGGCACACCATGGTCCTTATCTGAAGGGAGAGCCCTGGTTTCTGTCTGAGGGGGAGATGCCATGTTCTCTGTCTGAGGAGAGATGCCCTGGTCCCTTTCTGAGGGGAAATGCCCTGGTCTCTATCTTAGGGGAGACACACAGGACTCTCTGTCTGAAAGGAGGCTCCCAGGACTCTACCAGAGGGGGGAGCCCTGGTCTTTATATGATAGAAGTTGCCCTGGTGTCTGTCGGAGGAGAGACATGCTGGTCCTTTTCTTAGAGAAGTCGCTCTGGCCCCTGACTGAAGGGAGATGCCCTGGTCCCTGTCTTTGGAGAGAAGCCCTTTGCTTTCTCTGCCAAGAGTCGCCCTGGTCACCATCACAGGAGAGACACCCTGGACACTGAGGAGAGGTGCCCAGGTCTCTGTCTGAGAGAAGCTGCCCTGGTCTTTATGTGACAGCAGCCGCCCTGGTGTCTGTCTGAGGAGAGACACCCTAGTCCCCTTCTGAGGGGAGATGCCCTGGTCTCTGTCTCAGGGGAGATGCCATGGTCCTTGTCTGAAGGGAGACACCTTGGTCTTCTGAGAGAAGTCACAGTGGTCCTTTTCTGAAAGGAGACACCCTTGTCTCTGTCTCAGGGGAGAGGCCCTGGTCTCTGTCAGAGGGGGGAGCCCCGGCCTTCAGATGGTAGAAATCCCCCTCCAGCTGACCAGTAGGAGGGGGCTGATCCCACGGTGGCCGCTCAGACGCTCCTTCCCAAGCCTGATCCTCTCCCTGAAGCCCCTCCCTGCTCCATCTAGACCTGCTTTCCCGAGCGTGTTATGGGGACGCACAGACCGCTCTGTGGCCAGAGGGACTGAGGCCCACACGTCACCCACGTGTCGTGGTCACTGTCGTGGCCCGAGAGCCTGCTCTGAGCCTCGCACTTCGTGGTGCTCGAGTCGCAGTGCTCAGATCAATGAGAGAGTCTCCGATTTGCATTGGCCCTTGCTTTCCCCTGCTTGGGTCCTCCCCGGAAAAGCCGAAGGGAAAAGGCGCAGGCTGGGTCCTCCCAGACGGGCTTGCTGCCTCCAGAGCCGACAGAAGCTGGGGCTCCCCGTGAGTTTATAAAGCAGGGACCAGGCCACGGCCCCGAGGACGCTGTAGAGTCTGCCACCTCTTGGGGGACAAATGGGGACAGGTGGGGCCTCCCTGTGGCCATCTGGGCCTTGTACTGGGCCGGCGCAGTGAGCCTTCCCCATCTGCCCCAGCCCCGAGGTCGCTGGGCCCAGCGCAGCCTCACCCGGCCTCTGCTGTAACCTCTAAAGGCGCGACTGCTCTTGGGATGCCGGTGGGGTAGCCGCTGTTCCCTGGGGAGGCGACCCTCTTACCTGGTTTTCTGAGGTCAGGCTCTCTGCAGGTGAAACGACCCGCGGGGGTCCTGCTTTCTGCTTCCCGGTCTGGGAGGAAAGAGTGTCTGGATCTCTTCAGGGAAATGCAGAAATTTCGGCAGCCACAGGAGTACAGGGTAGAGGGAAGACTGAATCTAAACGCCTCCTTCCTTTTTCTCTTGTGTTGCTGGTTGCTGCCTCATGCTTTTTCCTCTCTTTCTATCTCTCAGAAGTTGTGCTGAGAGAAAAAAACACTGGCCAGAGAAGGGATGCACCCTGGACTGGTGTTTGTGGTGTGTCGTGTGTGTGTGTGTGTGTGTGTGTGTGTGTGTGTGTGTGTGTGTGTGTGTCCCCAGAGGCTGGAAACACACAGTTCCTCTGATGAACCCTGGAGGCGGCCCAGGTCCTGATTGGTGGTTGCCATGGAGACCCACCTAAGCCTCTTTCACCTGAGCTGTATTATCTGAAGAGGGAGCCTCTCTGACCTGACAGTCACCTGACAAGACCCAGGGGGGGAGAGCGGGCCTGTGTCCAGATGGCATTCTCCGCCCCATCCTCCCCCAGCGAGCAGCTGGGGTGGCACAAACTGGGGGAGCCAGACCTCGCTCGCTGCACCCTCTGTAGAGCCCTAGGTGGACCTGCTCGCGGCAGATGTTTCCAGCTACTTGGTGAATGGTTCCTGGCCGGAACCCACTCTTTCCACCCACTCCCTCCACCAGGAGAGGGGTGATTCAGGAGCCGAGGGCAGGGGCCTTCACCTTTAATCACCGCATCCTCACCTGTCCTCCTCTTTGCTAATCGAAATTCTCTCCTTCCCTCAAGTCAAGCTCAAGTGCAGAAAGTTCTTCTGACGTTCTGGAGGAGGGGCGAGGCTGAGGAAATAATCCAGGGAGAGGAGGAAAGACGGACTGTGAATGCTGAGTCTGAGGTATTCGCACTAACACGAGGGGCTGGCAGGAGCCCTCCTGTGGCTGTTCTCCCGAATCCCACGTTCACCTCTGGGCCTCCTGCCTGTCTGTGCCCTGGACACTCTCACTTGCAGGCTATTCTGGCTACGGGCCCACGTGGGCCAGACTACCCCCAACAGACATTAGAAACCGACGCCTGCTGCCCTGTGGGGGGCCTCGGGGGTGCTCGAGTGGGCACTAAGCTGCATGGCAATAGACCTCAAGTGATGCTGTACCAGGTACCAGGTGGTAGAGTGACTTCTGGATACATCTTGTCCTGATTGTATTGAAGATAAAGCAGAAGGCATCGCCAAGAAGAAATTAAACCATGCCTGAGCTGCCTCGCACTGCTCACCCGCCTGCCTGCAGCTCTGACTGTGTTCCTGGGTGAAACGCCACTTTGCGCTTCCTCTGTGGCTGGTTCCACTAGGCTTATCTGCCGTCCCTCCTCATCCAGCTGCTCAAGCAGGGGTCTTGAGTCAGGAGCTGGGCCATATGCCTCTCTTGACCAGTTCACAGCCCAACCGTCCCAAAGATTGGGAAGGTCTCTTGGGGACGGGAGACTCCCATGCTCTGAGGAGCTGAAGTTGACCTCCTTGCACTCACAATTCCCTGGTGGCCTCCACCCCAGGACCAGCTAAGGCCAGAGCATCCTGGGGCAGGTAGCCAGGAGTCCCCACCTCTGAGCATCCCACCGCTATCCTGACACCCTGACACAAGGGCAGAAATTCCAAGGTGGGGAGAATTTCCATGCTGGGGAGAAGGGAAGAGCGGGCTGAGAGGGCTCTGCTCTCCCTTTGGGAAAGTTGCTAAAAAGTGACGAGAAGAGGTCAGTGACTAAGTCACAGATTCGTTCATGCAGCACGTATATCTAGAGCACCTGTTGTGTGCAGGCATACCAGTTGCTGGCTGAGGGTGCGTGATCCCATTCCCCTCCCCCTCGCTCCATGCTTCCCAGCCAAGCCCCCCGTGAGGCTGGGTCAGATGAGTAGAAGGTGGAATTCTTGCAGGGGAGTGGGGAGCAGAGACAGTATTAGGCTTCAGAGCTAAATGCCTTTATCTTCCTGCTGTATAATCTTGGGTCCACCACAGACCATTCTATTTGAATGAAAAAATTCATCCCTTGGATTAGTCTTAAAACCTCACCCTCGGATGGGAGGGAGACGCAAGAGGGAGGAGATATGGGGATATATGTATATGTATAGCTGATTCACTTTGTTAGAAAGCAGAAACTAACACACCATTGTAAAGCAATTATACTCCAATAAAGATGTTTAAAAAAAAAACACCTCACCCTCAAACACACACACACACACACACACACACACACACACACACACACAATTAATGTAAAAGAGGTCATGCCGGTTCTGAGCCATCAAAGGAAGATCCCTCTGCAGCAGTGTGCTACGGACTCCTGACCTGGGACTCTGGGGAACATGCACGTAGATGACCAGGTCCTGAGCATCCTCCCTCTCGACACAGCTGGCCCCTTCCCGGTACTTTTCAGTGACGCCTTCAACCAGGAGAGGGGGGTCATCACCTCCCTCCTCCCTCCCCCACCTGCTGCCTTGACACCACAAAGAGGGCTCAGTGTTTGTGTTGACTGCTCATTTCTTTTCATCCGTTAGCCTGTGGAGGCTTTGTGATTATCCACGCTGAGTGTGAGTTTGTACTGGGGAGAGAAGGTGGTTGTAGTTTTTTTCTCGCATTCGGCATCAATGGGGGTTGTCAAAGCATAGGTAAATATTCAGCAACCATTCCATTCAAATGGAGAAACACCAGTGGGACCCATGACATTGCCTCACAGATGGTGTTTGATGAATAAATTGGAGATGTGGAACTACTAAGTCATTTGGGTGCAGGGCTGGATTAAAAACTGTGAGGAAATTGGAGGAGAGCCCTGATCCCAGATGTCAGGCTGCTCTTGTCGGGTGCTCTTCCTGTTCCCTTCTCCTTGGCTTCCTTCCAGGCTGTGGGAACCAGTCCAAACCATTCCTAAGCACTCGGTCATGCCTTGGGTTTTCAGAGCCCTGCAGAAGATTTGTGTAACCTGACTGAGAGTGAATGAAACTGACACAGTAGTCATAGGTACAGAGCAGACTTGCATTTACCCATACTTCTCTCCGGGCAGCCCTCCTTCCACTCCTGTGGCCACATTTCCTTCTCCAGCCAGAGGAAGCATTGCAACTGACTACAGGAAAATGAGAACCTCACCGTCTCCCAGCTGGCTTGCTTAAGCCCCTGCTCCTTCTCTCTCTCCTTCTTTTCCCTTTCCCCTCTCTTCCACTTAGCCTCATTCTGTTATATATATATATTCTGTTATATATATATAATTCATTTATTCACTAGGTGTTTATTGACCATCTATTCTGTGCTAGACGGCACCTTCATGCCCCATTTCTGTAGAATTCACTCACCACTGACTTCTTTTAGGTTCTGCCCTATGGTTTGACTGATCTGAGAGCCTGGGCAAAACCGGCCAGCTGTCCATCAAAGAGTCCTGACATGTCTTCCGGACACCTCCCCTCTGGTTTTTCCATCTTCATCCCAAGGAAATAATTACTCCACCCCATCTTGTCTGATGCCTTTGTGCACGATGCACGCTTTGCCCCAAATGCCCTCTACCTGGGTGGGGGGGCGGGGGGATGGGTCTTACTTATCCCTGGAAATCTACTCTAGTGGTAAACCTCAGTGAACTTTGTCTGCCCAGCTGTTCCCTCCTCTCCACTCTCTGAAGCTTCATTCTTCTCTCTGTATATACAATCAATCCTCATTACTCACAGTTGCAAAGCTGTCTACTCACTGAAATGTATTTGTAATCCCCAAATCAATGCTCGTGGCGGTTTTGTGGTCATTCTGGACACAAACAAAGCATTAAAAAATTCGACATTCCCAGCCGAAGTGGAACGAGGCAGTCCTCTGCCTTCCTGTTTCGGCTCTCAGACTGTAAACAAATGTCCTTCTCCCAGTCTATTTAGTGTCACACTTTTCCCACTTTGTGCTTTTTGCTGGTGATTTCACTGTCTAAAATGGTCCCCAAGTGTAGTGCTGAAGTTCTGTCTACGGTTCCTAAGCACAAGAAGGCTGTGATGTGCCTTATGGAGAAAACATGTGGGTGGGTTAGATGAACTTCATTCAGGCGTGAGTTTTACTGCTGTTGGCTGTGAGTTCAATGTTAATGAAACAACAATACATATGAATAAGGTGTCTTTGAACAGAAACACACATGAAACAAGGTTGTATATTGACTGGCTGACAAATATGTCCTGACCAGGGGCTAACCTGGAACCTAGCTGTGTATTTCCCCCAGGAGCAGTGGTTCAGTTCTGGCAGCGACATTCAGAACATGACAACTGCAAATAGTGAGAATCAGTGGAGCTTCACGCTGCTGGCTGAGCCTCCCTGCAGAATAAGGACTCTTCAAGGGCTAGGAGCCCAAGCCCCAGCACGTGGTGAAAGGTCAACGCACTTAGAGAAGGCGACAGCCAGAGCACCCTGAGCCTGCTGTCGGTGCTCAGCGGATGTCCTGGACCTGCTCCTGCCCTCCTGAGCCTGCAGGAGCCTGAGGTGAGCTGTCACAGGCTCAAGGACCCACAGACCACAGACGTAAGCCAGACAGGAGTGGACTGTGGGGGGCTGAGGTCACCCATGGGCGAGAGTGTGCACAGGCCAGCCGAGGCGGGTGACGTGAGGGCTGTGGGAGGGTGGTCCAGGAGCCTGGACACTCTACAGTGTAGGATGCCACTCCAGGTCCAGGGGGTAAGAAAGCAGGGGAGCCCCTTGCGCTCAACCTGGAAATGCTTCTGGGAGGAGGTCAAGTACCGGCAAATCAACGGGAAGAGGGGGCCATGATGTGGCCCGACATTAGAAGAACAAAACCTGAAGTGACACAAGCTGCTGCGGGCCCTCTGGGTGGGTACTGACATGGGGCCACAGAGGGGATGCCCTGGGCCTGGGAAAGAAAAAAAGGTGGTATTAGTGAAAGACGCAGGAGCAGGTGTGGTGTGCCGGATGAAACAAATTGTCACACGTGGACCTGAATGTCCCACGTGAATCTTAATAGATTCTGAAATCAGTTTCCAAAGAAGAATGCTGGTGAGTCCAGGGCAATGGAGAAGCTTGGTAGTTAGTACGCTGCCTGGCCCCTGGGGGAGTGCTCGGACTGGGCACGGAGAATGAGGGGGAGGGTGGAATTGTCTGGGAATTCTGACTTGGTGGTGGTGAGACACGACACCCGGGGGGAGGAGCAGAATGGAGGGGAAGCTGGGCTTGGCTTTGGCAGTGTGGACGGGGAGGGGCAGACGTCTTTGTGACTCCCAGGAGGACAGGCCCAGTGACCAGCCCCACACTCAGAGGATGGGTTTGGCTAAAAACAAAGATCTGAGGGTCATCAGGGTCAAGGTAGATGTTCAACCTTGGACACAGGTGAGCCACTGAGATCACACAGGGCCAGAAGAGAAGAGAGCCTGGGACTGACCCACAGGACCAGCAGAGAAGCAGGCGGAGAAAGAGCGAGGGAAGCTCGTACCGTGTGCTTGTTTCAGCTGCATTCCCGCCAAAGTCCGTACTAAGGAACAAAGGAGAGCTAAATAAGCATTGTTTGGTAATGTGTCTCCCTAGTATCCAGACATGATCCTGGGGCCCAGGCAACATTCTAGACTGGATTAAACAGGCAGTACGTGAACACTTGGAAAAGGAAGTGCAGATCAGGCAGAGTTAGCAGATGCCTACGGACAGCAGGTCAGGGGAAAGACCCCAGAGAGACTGAAGAAGGGACGTCGGGGTCAGCGGTGGTGCCCCTGCTGTCCCCATCCCCATCGCATCCCCGTGGTCCTCATCTGCATCGAGGGCAGCTCTGGCAGGCAGTTCTATTTGAACTCAGAGGCTTCTTTAATTGACAACGTCCCAGCCCAGGCTCAAAATCCCCTGAGGCCTAGAAAGCACACTGGGCCCACCTGCAAGTGTTGTCCCCAAGTTTGAGGCAGTATCACTGCGGACAATCTTCAACCAGTGGGGGCTGGGAGCTGGCAGATAAATGCTCCAGACTCCCACCCATCAGGTGAACGGTTCTTGAAGGCATGCCATCCCAATTCCCAGGGGGTTCCCCGGGGGATCTTACCCTGTTGCCCTCAGCAGTGGCCTTGACAACACACCCTTAGGCTGGTTTTCCCTCCTTCCTGTCTCACTCTCCTTGTGCCCTCACTCCTGTTTCCCAGATCACCGCCCAAGTCCTGGGAGCTGCACCCAAGTCCTCATCTCAGGCTCTGCTTCTGGGATGGCCAGAGAGGAAAAGCCAGGAATGTAGGGGTGGTCTGTGATGTTAAATACTACCAAGATTTCTAGTAGAATGATGTCCAGGAAGAACCGTTAGCAGCAGGGAGGTGGCGCAGGTCACTGGGGGACACTGCCATTGGAGCACGGGGGTGGGACAAGGACCCCAGGGGCTGCCACCCAGCGTGCAGAGTCTGCTCTTGCTCTGCGTGAGCTTTAACACAGGGCTCAGTGCCTCCCTCCATCTCCAGGAAGAAGCATTCCCTAAACCAGTGTTTACTGAAGACTCTATAGACAAGATGAATAAAGAGGTTTTCATTGCGCCCTGCACTGCAAAGTCTGTCAGTTTCCTTTGGACAGCTGACTCTGCTCAGCCCCTCTCACCAGTCACCACCAGGTCCCCCCTTTCTGTTGGCTCCTGTCTCCCGGTCCTGGACACCCCTCCTCCACACAGCCCGGCTGCCTCTCTCTGGGCTCATACATTCAGTGATGCTGGGAGGTGAGCCCAGCGTGAGGCCTGAGGTGCTGAGCGCCCCTGTCCCCCCGGGGTTCCCACAGCAGTAATGTGTCTCCTCCCACAGCGGCCTTTTATAGAGAAGACATGCCAGGCTGATCTAACGCAATCTTCCCCACCTTTCAGAGTGGATGCCTTGCTGTTGCTCTCGAAGGGCTGAGAACAATTCTTTCTGGAAGTCTTTCCCCCAGAATGTTCTCTGATAGACTCATAAGTGGCTAGAATTCCCTCTAGGAACTCCAAGTGCTCGGTTTTTCCTTCACCACAGCCTCTCTTCCCTGCACATCCCAGCCCTCATCCATTTCCCCAACAAAGGATTACTAAGCACGCGTGTTGTGTCAGCCCCAGGGCTGGGTGCCAAGGCGGGAGGTGCAGACGGCAGGTTCGTCTGTGGTCTGTGTCCTCGGGGGCTCCCGGCCAGAGGAGGGGAACCAGGACGCAGAGACGCACGCCCCACCCAGAGCAGCCCCTGGCTTCCCGCCTCCCACTCCTCTCCCATATCATCCACACCTCTTTCTTGACCCTGGGCTGCTCTACTGAGAATCCCAGAGCAGCAGGGGGTTTGACTGCCCTTCACTCCTGCACCTGCTGAGATAATGAGTTCAGAAAGGGCAAGCAACTGGCTCATACAACACAGCAAGTGAATAACAAAGCAAATCCAGGAAAAACCATACTCTTTTCTTCCAAACCACTGCCCTGCCCACTGCTGCATCCACAAACCAGACAGAAGCCCTTGGACACGTATCTTCTAAGCCTTAGCTATGACCACCAAATACATCTCATTTTTTGTGTGTAACAAGCGTGTTTATCTGGATGGGCTAAGGAGGTGGTGTGTGTGTGTGTGTGTGTGTGTGTGTGTGTGTGTGTGTGTGTTGAGCGGAATTCCATGTTATTTACTCTTCTCATAATCCTGGAAGGCTGCTTGGAAGAGGAGGTATTTCAGCCATCTTCAGAGACAGAAGGGTAGGAGATTGGACCTGAAATCTGGGGCTGATAAAGGAGTCAGGATATGTGGTATCACTGCAAGCCGAGGCTGAGCACCTGTCCTGTGTTGGGCCCTGTGCTGGCTGCTGGGAATTGCCAGAAGGCAGCAGCAGGCTCTTCAGGGTTTCTTCACCAGTGCCCTTGGTTATTTTCCCAGAAGATAAACCAAAGGCACTTTAACCTCCTGCTGCTAAACAACCAATCAGGAAAGAAGAAAGACCAGAGCCATCCAAGCAACCCCAAGAGAAGCAAAGCTGGCTGCAACCCAGTGTCAAAGCACCAGCATGTGCCTCGCTGGGCCAAGAGGCCCCTTCCATTTCTCGGTGGAAGCCAAGTGCCTTGTTAGAGCTGCCAGAAGCCTAGAATCTCTGGAAACTTCATGGAGAGGAAACTGGAAACAAGAATTGAAAAAGTTAAGGTTTAGAAACGTGCACTGACCCATACCGGAAGCAATCTAGCTGTCCAGTAATTACGGGGGGTGAGGGTGGGAGGGTACTTACAAATTATGGTACCTCAGTGTCCCAGACCTTAACCAGCCATGAGACAATAATGATGACAAAACTTGCTTCTAGCTTCCCACCCTGTGAGAAACGGTAGGCTCCACCATGGTGGTCAGGCCCGGGGATGAAGCAGGGAGGTAAAGAGCATGGAAGAAAACACCTGGGTTGAGGTAGAATTACCTTATTAGCCTAGTGAAGACTATGATTGTACATCTGCTGGGACTCTTTCCAAAATGTTCAAGTTGCAGTCTCGTTAGCCTTTTTTAAAAAAAATTTATTTATTTATTTATTTATTTATTGTTGTTGGGTCTTCGTTGCTGTGTGCAGGCTTTCTCTAGTTGTGGCGAGCGAGGGCTACTCTTAGTTGTGGTGTGTGGGCTTCTCACCACGGTGGCTTCTCTTGTTGTGGAGCACAGGCGCTAGGCACGCGGGCTTCAGTAGTTGTGGCACACAGACTCAGTAGTTGTGGCTCGCGGGCTCTAGAGTGCAGGCTCAGTAGTTGTGGCGCACAGGCTTTGTTGCTCCGCGGCATGTGGGATCTTCCCGGACCAGGGCTGGAACCCGTGTCCCCTGCATTGGCAGGCGGATTCTTAACCACTGTGCCACCAGGGAAGTCCCCCATTGCCTTTTTTTTTTTTTTTTTAAATGCGAAGTTCTTTTTTTCTTTTTAAATTTATTTATTTATTTATTTATTTTACTCATTTATGGCTGTGCTGGGTCTTCGTTTCTGTGCGAGGGCTTTCTCTAGCTGCGGCAAGTGGGGACCACTCTTCATCGCGGTGCGCAGGCCTCTCACCATCGTGGCCTCTCCTGTTGCGGAGCACAGGCTCCAGACGCGCAGGCTCAGCAATTGTGGCTCACGGGCCTAGTTGCTCTGCGGCATGTGGGATCTTCCCAGACCAGGGCTCGAACTCGTGTCCCCTGCATTGGCAGGCAGATTCCCAACCACTACGCCACCAGGGAAGCCCCCTCCCCCATTGCCTTTTAAAAACCAGAGTATAATATAGAAAAAGGACTCTTGAAGGAAAAGAGAAGCTTATCCACTTATATCCTATCTGGCAGCTTCTCCGTTTCCATTAAGTTCACATATGTTCTTGACATACATGAAGCTCAGAGAAAACTGTAGAGCTTCTTTTGAGCCTGCACATTTCTTCAAAAGGTGGTTGAGGACTTCTCTGGTGGTGCAGTGGTTAAGAATCCGCCTGCCAATGCAGGGGACACGGGTTTGAGCTCTGGTCTGGGAAGATCCCACATGCTGCGGAGCAACTAAGCCCGTGCGCCACAACTACTGAGCCTGCGCTCTAGAGCCCGTGAGCCACAACTACTGAGCCTGTGAGTCACAACTACTGAAGCCCACACGCCTAGAGCCCGTGCTCCCCAACAAGAGAAGCCACCGCAATGAGAAGTCCGCACACTGCAACGAAGAGTAGGCCCCGCTCGCCGCAACTAGAGAAAGCCCGCGCGCAGCAACGAAGACCCAATGCAGCCAAAAATAAATAAATAAAATACATTAAAAAAAAAAAAAGGTGGTTGAATTCAGACTCCCTGCCTTTCTTTGTTTTCTCAGCAGGCTAAAAAAGGACAAGCACATAATAGTTCAATCCGTAGGAACAAAAGCCTCTTCTTGGATCTAAAGTTGGGAAACATCTCTTGGGGAACATGTACTGCTAACTATTTGGCCTACGCTATGCAAGGGTGAAAACAAGTTGTACAAGACCATGATTCTGGGAATTGACTAATCTGTTTTGTGACTTCACCAAAGAAGGACTAAGCATAGAAATCCAACCTCGTAATTCAGTGGTAGAGTCATTATGCCCATGAGGGAAAATAAGTTGCAGTCAACTTGCATTTGCATCGCCCCTGGAAATTTACAAAACATTTTCACATCCTCTGTCTCATTAACAAGTACCACTCCTCCCTCACAGGAGCCTGATGAGGAGGGCAGGTAGAGTCCTGTGTGCTGGGGCTGTCAGGAACTCTCAGGGCTCACCCTCTGATTTCTGGGAGTCTCAGTAGCCATTTGCTCCCTGGTGTCTGTGATGAGTTACCCAGATCCATCCTGATCCTCCTGAGAGTGCAGCATAGAGGCAGAGGGCCTCACGGGTGAGAAGTGGGGGCCTCTTTAAAGTTTCTTCTCTCTAGTTTCAAATCTAGGCTGAGCACTTGTTTGCTGTGTGACCCTAGCTTTGTGTCCCAAGTTCTCTGAGCCCAGCTATAACTTGGAGCTAATAATAACCTTCCTTGTAGGGTTGCTGTGAGGATTAAAGGAGATATATATGGAAAGCATCTTGTGCAGTGCCCTGCTCAGAATAGCCCTTCAATAAACACCAGCTAGTCCCAGATTGGCCACCCCCAGGCTCAGTTTCTCTGTATCACTGCACTGGCACATTCAGGGGCAGAGTCCTTGGCCCCAGTCTCCTTAATTCTCTCTAACGAAAGACACCCCAACAGTGCAGACCTTAGTTCTGGGGGAGACAGCAGGGAGGTGAACCAGCTTCCTCATTCCCATGCCCCTCCCCAGACTCTGCTGGAGCCCTCAATGAGGTGCTGGAGGGGAACTCAGCTCTGTCCCCAGGGGCAGCTTCTGGCTATGGTGAAAGACTCAGTCAGGGTCCCACTGCTTCCCACTGACCTGCTAGGCCAACCCCTGAGACCCCAGACGGTGTATCCGGAGAGAGGCTTTGCTCCCTGGGCTGCTTAGGGGCTCTGTGAGACTCGGGGAAAGGAGGCTCGGACGTCCCTCAGAGTCCTCCCTGAATCTTGGGGAGACCATCACTCTGGCCCTTGTTTGTCTGTGCAAACCCAGCTATGACAGGGTGAGGCTGGCAGCCACGTCTTGAATGCCCTTAGGCCCGCTCCCTCCGCTTTGTCCCCTCCTGTCTTCTTATGGCTGCTGCTTCACACACATCGGGTGTTTGCCTGGCTCCCGGAGGTGCCTGACTTTACAATTCCTGCGCAGAGCCCCACGGCCGCTTACCTAGGTGCTCAGTCTCTCTAATATAATAACAGGAGGAAGAGCCTGGCCCTTTTTGAGACCCATCTCACTCTCACAGTAGCCCCCTAACGAACACTAAGCAACGGTGTTCTTAGTAACTCCATTTTGCCAATGAAAAAACTGAGGCTCAGGGAGTAATTGTTGAAAGTTTCAGAGCTGAAATCGGCAAACTCTAAAGGCCAGGCCCTTTGTGTTACACCAGGGACCTGAGCTGTCACCCGTGGTTCTGCTGATGGCTGCAGTGAGTCAGAGGCCCCCTCGGGCTGATGGAACAGGGAAGGAGCCTGGTTCTTAAGGAGCCTGGACCTGCGGCCAGGGCCTTATTCCCATGGCTTTCGAGAAGTGGAGCCAACCCTTGGCACGCACTGCCACCCCATGCACCCTGACCCAGAGCCCTGTTGTCCACAGAACTGCCCAGCGAGCTGCCCCCAGGCACCCTATTAGGGCTTCACCTCCTACCTCTATGCCTCTTCTTCAATCCTTATTCACTGGGGCAAACTCAACCGTCCCCAGCTCCCTTGTCTGGGGGACGGGAGCAGAGCAGGGTCAATTCTGCAGTGCTCAGAATTCTCTGTCGGCCCCTGAGGCTCCTACCTGTTTACGCAGAAGTCGGGCACCACACCTGAGAGGCTGCTCAGAGAGCTCAGCCGGGCTCCTCCTGCCCGCCTCAGTCCCCGGGGCACCTGAGCCGGTAAACATGGCAACGAGGGTCACCTGCCCTCATTACCTGGCACCATCCTGCACTCAAACTTCCCTCCCTCACAGCCAAGTAGACACGGAGACACTCAAGCCTGGGCTTCAGCCTGGAGACCAGGCTATTCTACTAACATGCAGAATCATTCTGTCCCCAAGAGTTCACTGAAGTCTCACTTCCCAAATGTTCTAGCATGGCTTCCTCCACTTTGGGGTCCTGAAATTTGGTGCTATCAAATGATGCTTCTTTTTTTTTATTATTGGAGTATAGTTGCTTTAAAATGTTGTGTTAATTTCTGCTGTACAGCACAGTGAATCAGCCATGCATATACATATATCCACTCTCTTCTAGACTCCATTCGCATATAGGTCATTACAGAGCACCGAATAGAGTTCCCTGTGCTATACAGTAGGTTCTCGTTAGTTATCTTTTATATATAGTAGTGTGTATATGTCAATCACAATCTCCCAGTTTAGCCCCCCCATTCCCCCTTGGTAACCATAAGTTTGTTTTCTACATCCGTGAATCAATTTCTGTTTTGTAAATAGGTTCATTTGTACCATTTTTTAGATTCCACATATAAAATGATGCTCGTTTATAATCCACCTTCTTCCAGAGACTGCCTTATACATAGTAGGCACTATAATACATTGGTTAATGGAGAAAAAATATATATATATTTAATTATATGCAATACAAGATCAAATTAAATTTTTTAAAATAGATACTAAGACCCAGGCTGTGGTCTTGAAATTCCATTTATCCCTGAAACTAATGATAGTTTCTTAGAGAAGAGGCTGATTCCAGGTCCAGGCAGGAAACGTACAGATGAACCTGGAACTTTGTATACTATTGGCTTGGCCAAAAAGTTCGTTCAGGTTTTTCTGAAACATTCTATAGAATGAACTTTTTGGCCAACCCCACACATAGCAAGGAAACAATCAAAGATGGCTAGGGTCTACAGACTGGATGGTAGTTGGACCAAAGCTGGTTTTATGAAGTACCCAGCCATGTTGGGGAGATGCACATAACAAGGACCTGTGGATAGCCTCTCAAAAATGTGGGCCACCCCTCGGAGCTGATGGGGGCCTCCAGCCAGCAAGAAGCCAGGACCCTCAGTTCTAGAACCTCAGAGAAATCTGTCAGCACCTTGACTGAGCCTGGAAGCAGAGTCTTCCCCAGTCAAGTTTCCAGATGAGAACACATCCTAGCTGACACCTGGATGGCAACCTGGAGATTCTAAGCAGAGGACCCAGCTAAGCTGTGTCCAGACTCCTGGCCTGCAGAAACTATGAGATAATGTTATAAATATGTATTGGGTTTTTTAAAAATTTATTTATTTATGGCTGCATTGGGTCTTCGTTGCTGCGTGTGGGCTTTCTCTAGTTGCAGCGAGCGGGGGCTACTCTTCGTTGCGGTGCACAGGCGTCTCATCTCGGTGGCTTCTCTTGTTGTGGAGCACAGGCTCTAGGCACGTGGGCTCATTAGTTGTGGCTCGTGGGCTCTAGAGCGCTGGCTAAGTAGTTGTGGCGCACGGGCTTAGCTGCTCCGCGGCATGTGGGATCTTCCCGGACCAGGGCTCGAACCCATGTCCCCTGCATTGGCAGGCAGATCTTTAACCACTGCGCCACCAGGGAAGTCCTAACTGTGTATTGTTTTAAGTTGCTAAGTTTGTGGTACTATTTTTACATAGCAAAGGAATACTAGTTGGAGACTTTCATTTCCTTCACAGGCCATGGGTAAGGAAGGCAGCACACCCTTTCCCCCATCTACCCTTGTCCCAGTATACGTATTCCCAGCTGAGCAGACGCTGAGGACCATGGCGGCTTGGACCCAGCAACTGTGGGAGGAGATGAGAGGAGGCTCCTGTGTCCTCAAGCCCCCTGCCCCCGGGAGGCTGCACCACCTGCCATAGCCTCTCTAGACAAAAAGACAGCAGAGTTATTCCTCACTGCACAGGAAGAAGCCAGGGGCTGCCTGGAGATTAGCAGTAGGGCCAGACCAGGGCAGACAGTACATCTGTGACATAGGTCAGCTCGTCCCCTCCTCCAGTGCAAAACTGACCAGGCCACTCACCTGTAACTTTTCTGGACAAACTGGGGCTATGGAGTTGGAATCACGAAATGTAGAGAATCCCGAAATCAGCAGGAGGAGGTGGGGAATGAGGAGGCTGAGGGAGGAGTTTATTTTATTTCTGTAGAGAGGAAGAGACCACTTAGATGCCCTTGGATGCTTTCTTGCTCCTGGCTCCCCCCAGCCTCCTCCTGCCGCCCCCCAAGCCTCCTCCTGCCCCTGGGATTTGCTAACTGTGATCCCACTCAGGGCCTCTACCCTTGCTGTTCCTGTAGCCTAGATCACAGGCTGGTCCTGTCTCTCTGCTCAAAAAAAAAAAAAAAAAAAAAAAAGTCACTTCCTCCCTGACACTCTGTAACGCAGGTACCCACCTGCTGCACCCTTCCAAGATATCTCTATTACCATGTTTTTATTTTCTTCACAATACTACCATCTGAAGTTGCTATTTATCCTTTTCTTCATTATTTGTCCCACTAGAATGCAAACTCAAGCCTTGTCTGTCTCATTCATGGTTGTTTCCCTGAGCACCCAGCACAGTGCAAGACTCCAAGAACTTTTTGTGGCATTAATGAGTTCTTACTCAAAGCAGTCACCATTCTAGGTGGTTCTGTGTCACAGTGATGCTTGTAGGGCCGCTTCTCAGTCCTGCCTGCTGGCTTTGGGGTAATTTCACAGGCTCTGAGTCTAACTGTTAGGCTTTGAAGCCCTGGTCTGCCTCTTCCTATGTGACCTTGGAAAAGTAACTTAACCTCTCTAAACCTTCATTTCTTCACCTGTAAAACACAATCATAATAAAACTACCTACCTTGTACGTTACTATGAGAATTAAAGGAGATTAGCACAAAGAGCCTGGCACAGAACAAACAATAAATCTGAGCTTTTCCAACCTCAAATCAACAGCACACCAACTTGTAACAACAGATGACACTTTCTTGTCCTGCTGGCTACCCTCTCTCTTGGCTTTATCTTTTGCTTTATGTTCACCCTACTTTTATTTCTCCTTTGTCCTGCTGTTCTGCCCTATCTATTTAGAAACATTTGTATTGTGATTTAGAATATATAAGACAAGGGCATAAAGCCGAACTATGCCATTTAACAAATAATTAACAGTCTCTTATGATCTTTTTGTGTTCAGCTTTATCTGTAGGGATGAGCTTTTTCATTCTTGATATTGGCTGTCAGTTTGATGTTGGATTTTTTTTTTCTTGATCAGTATCAACAGAGATTTGTCATTTTTACTGGTCTTTTCAAGGACCAATTTCTAGATTTGTTTATCCTCTCATGTATATATTTTCCCTACATCCTTTTTAATCAAAGCATGATTTACACATAATAAAGTGCACATACTTTAAGGATACCGTTCTCTGATTTTTAATCATTGTACTTACACTGTATAACCACATCTGAGTCAATATATAGAAACATTTATCATCCCAGAAAGTTCCCTCTTGCCTCTAGTTAATACTCCACCCTCCCCAGAGGCAACAACTGTTTTGATTTCTATCTCCATAGATTCATTTTGCCTGTTCTAAAAATTCATATAAATGAAATTTCTTTTGCTCAATAAATTGGTTTTTAAAAATAATTTCAAATTTAAAGAAAAGTTGCAAGAATGGTAAAAGAACTCCATATCTTTCCTTCTCACCCAGATTCCCCAACTGCTAACATTTCATCTGCTCACTCCCTTAATCTTTCTAGTTTTATATATAGTCCATTATCATTTGTCTCTTTGCTGTGTCATTTGAGAACAAACTTCAGACAAGAATGGCCCATTAAAGTGAGAGAGTGGCATGGACATATATACACTACCAAATGTAAAATAGATAGCTAGTGGGAAGCAGTCACATAGCACAGGGAGATCAGCTCTGTGCTCTGTGACCACCTAGAGGGGTGGGATAGGGAGGATGGGAGGGAGACGCAAGAGGGAGGAGATATGGGGATATATGTATATGTATAGCTGATTCACTTTGTTATAAAGCAGAAACTAATACACCATTGTAAAGTAATTATACTACAGTAAAGATGTTTAAAAAAAAAATGCCCCATTACCCTTAAGTACTCCAGTGTGGGCATCCCCCAAAACAAGAGCCCTCGCCTCCAGGCTACAGGTATGAATACTAGGAGGTGGGGACAAAGTTGGGGGAGGGGGCCACCTGGCATCTGTCTGTCACACCAACCAGAGCTTGGAGTTCATGAATAAATATAATTGCCCTCCCCGTCCATGATGTGCTTTTTTTTTTATTACTTGGGATTTATTTTTGGTTGTAGAATGACCTCTTTCCCCTGTGTATACAGTCTTGATTATTGACAATAGTCAATGAGGTGTCCTGCTCGTCTCCAGCCAAGGCTGTCCCGATACCACAGCTGGACAACTGAACACACCCTCTCCAGGGACTTTGGACAGAGTGATGCAAGGGATGGAAAACTGCATCGTTGGTACAGGGGTGAGCATACTGACTTTGTCTCTTTGGGGGAGTCAGGGCATGTCAGTAACTCACATACCTCTATAGGGGGTTGCAAGGAAATGCATAGGGGGCTCTCTATGTAAACAGGCTTCAGGTCAGAGCTGAATTAGAAGCAAAGAAAGAGCCCAAACTGGGCGGGGTTGGGGGGGGGCGGGGAGGAGGGAATGGCAGGCAGAGAGGCAAGACCTTAGGGGCAGCAGGGCCAGCAGGATGACCTATATCAACAGTTCTCAAACTTGAGCATGCCTCAGAATCCCCCAGAGGTCTTGTTAAAAACACAGAGGACTGGGTCCACCCCCAGGGTATCTGTCATTGGGACCGGGCGATGGTCCAGCCCAGTGCCCTCTAATTGTGAGCAGCAGCGACATCTTGTGGTGAGGAGGGGAACGAACCTTGCGTTCCCTGAGAACCTCAGCCCCGGCGGTGCCCTTGGGTCCAGGACGGTGAGGGCCAAGGGCAGCGCGGCCCAGGTAGAAGCCAGTAGGCCCAGTCCTTGCCCCAGAGTGTGCAGGCACCTGAATGCCTCATTTTACTCTAGAGACGGGGAAACCTACTCTTGTTTCCTGGAACTTTCAGCTTCATTTCAGAATACTTCCATCTTGATTTTTGTAAATAACTTTTTTCCCTGGTCTTTTCACCCCCAAAAGGCCAAGGCCTGTGAACCAACACCTTGAAGTCCCAGCCACACATGGGGTGGTTCCCAAGTCAGGAGACTGACTTTTGGAACGAAGTCCCTCACTAAACAATTGCTTTCAGCCCAAAAGAGCACTGGATGACATGAGCTATTATTATCCCTGGTAGCTTGACATCAATCTTTGGCAGGATTTTCTAACTGATTAAGGTTGTAGTAATGATGTGTGAGTGGGTGGAGAAGGGAGCCTGTAGGCCTGGGCAGTGCCAACCTCTGTTTCCTCTGCTCATGTAGTTGGTAACCTGGTAGACTGGGGCGTCAGAATTTCTGGAGTTGGGCAGACGCTGGGGAAGTGAAGCAATGCTGGCTGGGCTTGTGTCTGAAAGAGCTGGGTTTGATTCCCGGCTCTGCCTCTGCGTTGTGAGTCCTGGAGCACCTCACCTCTGACCAACTGAGTTTGTTCATCTGGAAAATGCGGGGCATGACATCAGTCGCTTATGCGAAAGTGCCCTGTGTGGCACCGGATGGACTCTGGGTAAGAGAAGGTCAACGTGTGTCATCTGGAGGCGGCGTGAGAGGTCCAGGAGGGGAAAGAAGTGAATGGTTCCATCCTCCACGCCCACCCCCATGCGCCCACCAGGCCCAGGCAGGCACCTCTGACCTCCAGCCTGGCCTGCGCCTTGGCTTCCCGGGAAGAAGGAGCAGTTGGATGAGCCTCGGAGCTGCCTCCCCGTCTGCGTCCTGTGGAACTTTCGCTTCGTGACAGGAGGAGAAATTAATCATTAACCGCCAGGTTAACGGGGCGGCCGGGGCGTGGAGGCTGTGAGGTGTCGCCCCCAGTCCGGGCGACCCCAGAGGGGAGAGGGTCACAGGCCGCCCTCGCAGCTCCCCACTCTGCGCTGTGCTGGCCAGGTGCTGGGTGCTGAGTCGCTGTGGCTCCACCAGCTACCCCCAGGCTGACCTCCCCCCGACTGGCTCACTCAGCTCAAGCCGCCAGCATCCTTTGCACCCCTCACGCCCACCTGCCTCCCATGGGCCTGCCCTGCGGCTCCTCCGCGCCCTTGCTGCAGAGCCTGGGGGGTGTGAGATGTGAGAGTGAGGGAGGAGGTGGTACCTTCCCCCACACCATAGCCCTCCCCGCGGAGAGGACTGGGCCACCTCAGCCTCACCCCCCAACACCCCACCCCCTGCCCTGGATTTGCTATTTTAGAAAGTGAGGGAGCGGAGGTCAGGAGGTGGGGAAAGTCAGCCTCTTGCCCAGCCCTGTCCTGTGGAACTTTCTGAGATGCTGGAAATGTCCCATATCTGCAGGTCCAGTACAGTAGCTAGGGACCACCCCAAAGGCTTAACCTGTGCAACTGAGGAGTTTTTTTATTTCATATCATTTTTATGAACTTAAATTTATTTATTTGGCTGAGCCACCTGCTTGCGGGATCTTAGTTCCCTGACGCCCCGCAGTGGAAGCGTTGAGTCCTGACCACTGGGCCGCCAGGGAATTCCCTGAACTTACATTTAAATAGCTGCATGTGACCAGTAGCTCCAGGCATGCCCTATCACTCCTCCATCAGCCCCTCCCCCCAAAAAAATTGTTCTGGAAAAGGTCAGTTAAATTAATGACAACAAGAAGCATGTAACTGGGACTTCCCAGGTGGCATAGTGGTTAAGAATCCACCTGCCAATGCAGGGGACACGGGTTCGAGCCCTGGTCCAGGAAGATCCCACACGCTGTGGAGCAACTAAGCCCATGCACCGCAACTACTGAACCTGCGTGCTGCAACTACTGAAGTCCACGCGCTTAGAGCCCCTGCTCTGCAACAAGAGAAGACAGCGCACAGCCACAACTAGAGAAGAGTAGCCCCTGCTTGCCACAACTAGAGGAAAGCCCGTGCACAGCAATGAAGACCCAACCCAACCAAAAAAAAAAAAAAAAAAGCATGTAACTAACACAGCGTAAAACATCATTACCCTTCCTGCACGGGTCAGGAGCTCGTGCCGAAGAACAGCTGCACAGAGACCGGTAGTAGGGTTCGGAGGGGCAGGACGCTCTCCCAGCACCTCCAGGCTGTCTTCTGTGAAGCCCACTCCTGAGGTTAAAGCCTTCTTGGGTGCCAGGAGAGCTGTAAGACCACCAGTGGAGATGCTCCAGAATTCCAGGCCCTCCCACCTCCAAATCCCAGGGAATTCTCCTTTCTCGAATTCCCCAGTCATGAGGTTGAGGAGGTCACTTAACATTTAATCTGGCACCTACCTGCCAGCACGTAAAAGGTCACTGCTCCAGCCAAGTTTCACTTTAACTGCAGTGGAGGCTCTGAAGTGACTACACCGGGCAGGCTGACCCCAGGTGCCGTCTGCACCGAGTGGAGTGGAGTGAAGCGGGAGAGGCCCCGCAGGAGGCTGTGGTCCCGGGGATGAGGCCACAACAGAAACCAGAGAGAGCGGCCCAGACTGACTGTCCCCACAGCCCAGAGCCTGTCGGGTGCAAATCTGCCCACATGATCCCCATGCCTCCCTCCAGTCTGACCCTCTGAACCCCAAGGGATAGCCGAGAGCGTGCAGGTGGGTGAAAGGGACAGGCAGTGGGCCATTAGTGCAGAACTGGGGTCGTGGGTGCTGAGGGGACAGGGTTCTGACCCTTGCTGGTCACTGCAAACCTATGTGATGACACATAATTTCTGTCTCAGTTTCCCCAGCTGTGAACGTCACTAATCATAACCATCCGGGTTGCTTCCAAGGCTTGCTATAGGGTTTAAATCAGATAACAGATGTCATTCATTAATCTATTCATTTACTAAGTGTCTATTAAGGACTTGCCTGGAATATGGCAATCCATCTTCTCAGTGGCGGCAGAAAGATCCAGAGTTCCTGCCTACAGCATGGTAAACACCAAAGCCGGGCAATTGTGCACACAGGCCCAGCACGAGCCTTCCTCAAACTGTGTAAGACAAGGCCTGCTTAGGGAAGAGGAGCGGGGAGCAGGGAGGAGTGTCTGCAAGGGTGGAGGAAGGCAGAGGAAAGGGGATGGGGAGGGGGCTGTGAGCTCACCAATCCCAGTAGAGCAGCCCAGTTGCTCCCAGCAGGTCCTGGGGAATAGTTGAGCTGGGTGTGACTTGAGAGCCCACGTCTGCCCAGCCCATTCACGGGCCTCTCAGCCCTGTCTTCTCTGGTCCTTGCCTCCGTCTCCTCTCTCTTCCTCAGCCCCAGCCTCACTGTCACTTTCTCCCCTACCTGCCCCTCCCAGCCTCAGCGAGGTGGGTTTGGAAATGGAGAAGCCTGCGGGAAACCCACCTAAAGGGCCCCAGCAGGAACCAGCCTTACTCCACATTTCCAGCCCAGGCTTCCTGGGGCCTCTCCCTCTGGCAGAGACTCCACCAAGAGTGCCTGGACCAGCCTTGCCTGATGGTCGGTCCTTGCATGAGGGGCTGGGCCGGTGGGGTCCTCTCATAAGAGGCAGGTGCTAGGCTGGGACTCCTGGGCGCAGTGGGTGGTGGACCAGACTATGTGGTCAAAATGGGCTGGGACCAGGAAGGCAGAGGTAACGGGATGCTCAGGGGAGGCCAGCCTCATCTCCGGTACTAGGTGATTAGCAGGTCTCCTCTGACAGAGGCTGGCACATCAGCCTGATGCCCCAGAGCCCAGACTCAACCTGTCTTGTTACATCTCTCCCATCAGGCTGGGAACTTCCCAAACACACAGCCATGTTCCTTCTTCATCTCACACCTCCCACGTGAAAAGTTTATCCCTTAGAGTTCGCTCAGCACTCACTGAGCACCTGCCAGCCCGCAGGCCAGGCCTGCTGGGAGTGGAGCAAGGCATCAGGTGTTCCCTGGCCTCCTGAGCAGCTGGCCAAGCAACCCTGGGCCCCAGCTGTACCAGCTGTCAAGCTCGGCCTCCTGGGCACACAGTGCTGGGAGAAGCTCATGGGCAAATCTTCCCTGCAGTTGGCCAGACATCACTGTCGACCTCCTCATCACCTTCTGGGACACGCGTGGACCCAGAGTCCCTCTCTCTGGATGTTCACATGAGCCTGTTGGCATAGATGGAAGTTGATGGTGGTCCTGCAGCTGATGTGGGACCCAGAAAGGTCCTGCTGCCCAGCTCTTCCCTCTGCCTGCTCCCCAGATGGTTCCAGCCAGAGGTCAGCCAGTCAGCTCTGGGGGCTGAGCACCTACTGTGTGCAGAGCTACTGTGTGCTCAGTGTGTGGTGGTCACCTTTCGTGTTGCTGCCCATCATCCCTTCCCCCTTATTCTGGCAAAAGCCTTCCAATTCTGAACCACCCCCCTGTAGTCTGTAGGATTCCTGTAAGTCCCGTTGCCAGGAGGGAGCATGTGGTCCAGGCCTGGCTAGTAAGAGATTCACCCCACCCTCACCTGGCCACAGCAACTGGTGCAGAGATCAGCATCAAAACGTTTGCTGGAGCTAGTGGGGGAGAAACGCTCTCTGCTGGTAGAACATGTGAACCGGGGACGGCTGGTGAGGATCTGGCCACCGTGGGAGGAGAGCCAAGGAACCAAGAAAGACTAATTCCCAGGGACATCCCCTGAGGTCCTAAAGCAACCGTGCCTGGAACTGTCAAGCATCTACATTTCCTTTTTAACTTTAATTCAAGTGGGATTTTCTGTCACTTGGAACTAAAAGAGAGGAGGGTGCAGGGAGAAATAAATAGAGGAAGTGAAGTGGTTTCTACCTTCAGAAAGGCCCCAGGCTGAGAGGAAATATGGTTTCCTTTTTAGGGTCTCTGAACACATGATCTTTCATTTTTAAACCTGTGTGTGTGTGTGTGTGTGTGTGTGTGTGTGTGTGAAATATACATTCAGATAAGTTCTTATACTTTTAATTTCTCTACTAAGTATTACATATTCATAATGAAAAATATACCAAAAAAGAAAAAAAAAAAGGGAAGGAAGGTCAGTTGTAGACCACTGTTATTCTTTTTCTAAGTGTTCAAAAATGACAGTAGTGTTGGGTACTGTGGTCCAGCGGTTAAGACTCCCTGCTGCCACTGCAGGGAACCTGGGATCGATCCCCTGTTGGGGAACTAAGATTCCGCCTGCTGCAGTGCGGCCAAAAAAAAATGATGGTAGGGTCATACGGTACATATCACTTTAGTCTATTTTTCTCCCCACCTACCAGAACATGGTGATCTTTAGGAACACAAAAAGGAAACCATTAGAAGATAAGTTTCACAATGCAACTGAATTCACATGCATCCCACCACCTAGCCTCCCACCTTGTTGCAGGAAGAGGCCCAGGAGACACTCTGTGAACAAAAAGTGGTGATTTCTCTTCACTGTGTCACATTCAGAGGAAGTCTACAAAACAGAATGTTCATTAATTCACTCATTCAAAGAGTAAATATTTCAGTGCCTCCCATGTGCCAGGCACTGAAATATTTACGTGTTCAGGGTATGATGAGCAAAACCAGATATGGTCTCTCCTCTCATGGAGCTTACAAGATGGTGAGGAAAAGTCTTTCATCAAATACTCACCAAACAAACGTAACACATGAGCTGGGACAGCTGCTCTAAGAGCATCACAGAGGAGGATTGACCCCCTCAGGAAGGCTTTCCTGAGGAAGTGGGGTTTGGGCTGGGATCAAAGGGATGAAAGGTGTCAGCCAGGCCATGGGAGGGAGGTGAGCATCTCATTCAGGGGAGCAGCACGAGGAGGGCGCTGTAGCTGGAGAGAGTGTGGCGAGTGTGTGTGAAGGTCATTGTGGCTGGAGTGGAGGAAGGGAGAGCGTCTGGCATGTGACACCAGAGCAGGTAGCAGAGAGAAGTAGGAGCCAGAGGATGTGGGACCTTGGAAATCACATTAATAAGTTTTGGCTTTATCCTAAGAACCAAGGGAAGCTACTGAAGTCTCCCCTAGTAGGTGTGTGTGACCGGAGTAGGTCTGTATTCCGTTAATGTCACATGACTGCATTGTGAGGAATGGATTGGGTAGGTCCAAAATGGGCTCAGGGGTAGCAGGTAGATGGCTATTGCAGTAGTTGAGATGTGAAAGGTCAGGGTACCTTGCACTAGGGTAATGACACAGGAAGTGGGAAAAGAGAGGAGATTGGAGAAGTATTTAGGAAATAAAATCAGCAGAACTTGGTAACTGGATATGGAGGGTGAGAGAGAGTGTGCGTGTCAAGGGAGAGTCCTGGGTTTCTTCCTGGCTGGCTCAGCTGGGCGGGTGGAGCTACCAGTCAGCAAACCAGGAAATGCTGTAAGAGAACCAGGCTGGAAGAAGATTAAGTGTTCTGTCTTAGACACCTTGAGTTGGAGGAACCTTTGACACGTCCCAAAGGAGATGTCAAGTAGGCAGTTGGATATATCTCAGTCAGGATCTCGGAGATAATATGTGTGAGTCATTTGCAAACTGTGTGCACTGACCCATCAAAACAACCAGCTGGGGTGGGTTCTGATCCCACTGTGCTTCAGGGATCAAACCACTGACCCCTCTGGAACCCAGTGTCCTCAAGTATTCGGTAACCTGAACCTGTGAGCATATGGGGATGACGCATTGCCCAGACGTCCCGGAATCCCCCCACCAAAACCAGAGAAAGAAGTTTCCCCGTTTGGAGAGTGTTCCTGGCTCTGTTAGATTGGTCATTGGGATCTTCTTGCTGTGACCCTGGCTGTCCCTTCCCTGGTCAGATCATAGACCATCCTAAGCCCCTCAGATTCCTATTCTTGAAATAGGAAACCCCTGGCCCCTCATCCTTGTTAGAATGGAAGAGTGAATTGGATGAGCTGCCTTGGCCCATGGTGAGGCAGATTCTCTGAGGAACGTTAAGGTCAAAGGGTGTAAACTGTGAACAAGGATGATTCTTACCACAGATTCTTACCATCCGGGGCACTTTCCCCAAGATTTTGCTTTCCTTCCTTGTCCCCGGCCTGCTCTCGCCTGAACTTTCTTCTCTCTGTACTCTTCCCAAAAATGTGTTGCTGGGTCTCCATGCTGTTTGCTTATTTCACAAACAACCCAGTTCTTGATGATGTCCCAGGTTCTGTGGACCTTGCTTGGCCAGAGTAGCCCATGGAATAATGCCTTCCTGGAGGGTGTCACTCTTTGACACCCAACCCCCTCTCCTGGGTCGTGGCCAAGGGCTAAGAACCAGTCAGGGCTCATTATTAATGTCTATTATGTGCTTAGACACTGGAGAGATAAAATGGAAAAAACCCAATTCTGGCCCCGGAGAAACCTCCCTCCCAATGGTTTTGAAGTGTGATCTGGACTATTTTTCCCTAAATTCATTACCAGCCTTTTCACCATATTAAAGTCTCCTTTCCATTCGCTCACTTAGCTTTTGAGTTTGTCCCCCCAAATCATTGATACAGTGGTTATCATTTACAAAGGCTTATTATGTACCAATCTTAGTGCCAAGCTCTTCACATCCCTTTATTTCATTTAATCTTCAAAACAACCTGTGAAGTAGGTTCTGTGTCTCCTACTTTTCCCTCGATGGCCTGAAAGAGGTGAAGTTGCTTTTCTGAGTTCAAACAGCTGGGGTTCAAAGCCAGGTCAAACCCAGGTGTGGTCTGACTTGACAGTGCCCTGCTCTCACTACTCGGCCACCTTTGTCGAGATGGCTGAGTGTTTCCCGCCTGAAAGCTTGGTGTTAGCCATGAAGTGCCAGTTTAATTAGAATGGAGGCCCCAGGAGTGCAGGAACCTTGTCTAATTCAGCTCTCGTCCCCAAGCACCTAGAACAGTGCCCGGAAAAGATTTGTTGAATCAATTTGAATGAAGGAAACAGTTTGAAACCCCCTCTCCTCACCCACTATCACCAAACACAGCTTTGACAACTATCAACTGCAGTGTAAGTACGTTAATGACATAATGAAAGTGAATCTCTAGTGGGGGGGCTCGGGTACCCTCCAGGTTAAAGGCCTGAAGCAGAAGCTGATGAAGCCATCAGTAACCGGATAGGTACTTGCACTTCTCAGGTATGTTTGAATGTCCACCTTTAGACCAAGGAGCCTAGCTCTGTGCCAACACTTGCATTTGCCAGTGACCTTTAATAAAGGTAAAAGTTTTCTTAGCAAACAATGAAGCAACACTTTTGAGAAGAAAAGAGTAAACTGAAGCAAAGGTCATTATTTTCTAAATTTGCTTTTCTGCTGAGAACTTTGGGTGTTGGCATGGCTCTATTCAAAGGCTCCCAGCCCTTCAGGTCAAAGCCCACTCTCCTTACTACACGTGCATCTCATCCCTGTCTCCCCTCCGGCCCGCGTCATCCCTAGCGACCGTGTCAGACCTTCCCTCACCTCCGGGTCTTTGTCCTTGCTCTTCTCTCAGCTTGAATCTCCTTTCCCTTCCTCTTTGCCTGGTTGAATTTTATTCATCCTTCAAATTCTAGAAAGTCTTCCCAAGTCCCCCCCCCCCCCCCGATACCCCCAACCCCACCTTCCTGCACACACCATCTGGGGTCAGTGACTCTCTCTATGTCCCTATGACACCAGACACATAACACAGCAAGATATTCTGGTCCTTATCCCACATTCCACCTCCCCAGACCCCCCCTGTCTGTCCTAGTCTCCCCAGCAACAAGCACAGAGCCTGGCCCATGGCAGGTATTAGGAAATCACACTGTGGTCAATTGCTCAACCACCTTATCAAATAGTTGTCTGTCAACCAAAAATTAATCAGTCAACCTAAAGAAATGGAAAAGAAATGGAAAGAGAAATGGAAAATTTTATTTGAGCCAAGTGTGAGGAATATAACCTGGGAAGAGCATCTCAGAAAGCTCTGAGAAGTCTTCTACCTGTTAGAAGTCAAGGCATCCTGATGTACGTTTTTTGAAACAGACAGCTGTACATCAAATGTATTATTGACAGTTTACATAATCCAGATCTAAGCATCATCATGGTGGGTCATGTGACCCCTTACAAGATCAAGAAGGAATGCTCTCTTTTAAGGATTTGTCTTGTTGATGCTGGGAGAATATTGTTGTTTATGGTTGAGCAGGTATCTCTGCTGATGGGGGAGGTTTGGTCCATGCATAATGCAGATACACAATGCTCAGTGGAGCGGGAAGAGGAGGCCAAAGGGCAGAGAAGTGTTTTTGTTTAAATTTTTCTTGTCTTGCCGTAAAATATGAATTTTATTTCACATGTAGAACCACTTATTTAGTACCTACTGTGTGCCAAGCCTCTAACGTGTGTCATTCATGCCTAAGCCTTACAACAACCTTGCAGAGTAGTTTTGATCACTCCTCCTTTAAGAAGATGGAAGCTGGAGCTCAGAGAGGTTCCGTAACTTGTCAAAGCACACCTACTTAGAAAGAGGCAGAGTCTGGATGTGAGTTCAGGCCTTTAGGACAATCTCCCATTCCTGCTAGCTCCCAGGCTTCAAGTTACACAAATCTCTGTCATCTCCAAATTTCAAACTCTATAACACAAAAGATAATTTTCTTATCGGCTATGTGAGCTTAGATAAGTCACTTGACCCCCCTTGGTCTCAGTTTTGTCAAGTGCAAGACGGTGGCTGGGGGGAGGGGGGGGTGAGGGGGGGCACATGAACTCCAAGGTGCACTATGGCACAGAGGTGGTGTAATTGTACAAATCAGGAGCAGGTGGAGCTTCACCTAAAGGCAAACAACACTGGGGCATAAACCTAGCTAGAATCTGCCTCTGTTTTCTAATCTGTGGACGTGCACAGGGCCTCAGGGAGTGTGTACAGACCCCATACAGACCTTCCAGCTCCCGGCAGTATGCACACAGCCTGTGAGCATTCCAGACTGCGTGTGCAAAGACCTCCTGAGTCTGCCAGGCCCGTGGGTGTTTGCTTTCTGCCTCTGGGCATTGCCTCCTACTTCTTCTAGGCTGGCCTCCCCTCAGGAGAGATGAACTCCAGCCGTTCCTGAGGAGATGAATCGACAGCCTGTCGTGCGTGGGCTGCTCTCACCAAGCTCGGCCAGGCCATTCCTGCTTTCTGGGCCCTGCAGAGGCCTCACCCACGTGCCAAGCCTTCCCCAGCCCAACACGCTTCCTCTTGTTCCCCTCCATCCAGCTGTCCCACTGCCCCATCTGCTTCTCAGGTGGTGGAGCCATCTGCAGGAGCATAAGGCGGACCCACGCCCCACCCAGAACAGAGGGAGTCTGTCAGCAACACAGTGGAAGAGGCTGGGATAGCCGTGGGAAAGTGCCCTGGAAAGGCTAGCAGGGCTAAGGGGTCATAAGTATATGTTCATGATAAAAAAAAATCACATAGATGGCAAGAGAGTGAGCAAAGAAAACTGAAAGACAGAAAGGAGAAGTGCAAAGGGGTAGGACCTCCACAGTCCACGGCGGGGCTGAATTCTCTCCAGGTTGCCCAGAGTCCTGTCCTTGACCAATCAGAAGCCAGCTGGGGTTCAGGTACCCCAGGGCCACTCAGGAGCCCTATTCTTGTTTGATCATGAACCCAGCAGCCACTGTGAATGCACATGGGAGGGATACAGGGCCCTGTCCCTGATGGCCCCCTCCCTCCTGCCCTGAGGCCCCAAGATGAACAGAGATGAGTTGTGGCTGAAACAGGGCAAGGGGGGTGGTAGAGTGCAGGGTCTCTGGAAAAGAAAGGCGTTTGATGTCAAAGCCTGCTTTGCAGCAGGAAACAAAACTTCACAAGGATTCAGGGGGTGGTACCTCATCTGGCTTCCTTCCTTCCGGCCCTGGTCTAGAAAAAAGCCTGAAGCCAGAAAGCTCCTCATCCCCACACACCCCGCATCCCTCTACCCCCATCCTCCCAGCAGGGGGGCTCCCTTCCCCCACTCACCCTCCCCGACCCGATCCGTGGCTTCCCTACCACAGGGAGAGGGGCGGGTGGGTTCCATCCTCTGGATGGGGTCCTCACCCCTGCAGTCCCTGCCCAGCCAGGGCTGTGGTGGAGGGGAGCCCAGCCCCCTTCTCGCCCACCAGGGCTCCTGGGCCCCAGCACCTTAGAGAAGGAGGGAGGGGAGATTGGGCCCCGGGGAATCTCCCTGGGCTGTACTCTAGACAGTACATGAAAAGCATGCAAATGCGGTACAAAAATAGCATGCAAATCAACACATCTTCCACCAATTCATCCTTTATGTTCCCCTCCTCCCCCAAGGGTCCCATCATCCTTTAGGCCGTGGAGGAAGAGGTTTCTTTATACTCCCCACCTAACAGCCTCAGGGACTTTTATTCTGCTTTCCCTTCCCGACCCCTAACCTCAGTCCTTCCTTATCTTCACCCCACCCGGCCGATTGCCTGACCTTCGGTAGTTTGAGAAACAGGGTGCTTGCCACCTGGGCTGCGGAACCTTCAGGAGGGGCCTCGTTGTGGGTTCAGACCCTAAAACAGGGATGGGGTGGAGTAGAGAAGGAGGAGCCTCGCTGGGGGATCCACTCCTAGCTTCTGACCCGTAGGCACTTTGCCAAAGTCCAAAGACTCCAGACAGGGTGTGGCAAGGGCGTGCTTTGCCTCTGGCCCTTTACCCAGGCCAGACCCCCTGTTATTATGATTACTGCTACTCTTGCTATTTTATCATTAGGAAAGAGTCCCTGGACCCCAGAGAGTGGGATTCAAGAAGCAGAGTGGAATTTGATTATGGTAATCATTACACAATGTGTATCTAGATTGTACACCTTAACATAGATTTTTCACCTAAATATTTACAATGTTTAGTTGTCGAAAAAGAAAAAAGAAGGAGGAGGGGGAGGGGAAGGGAGAGAAGGAGGAGGAGGAGAAGGGATGAATATCATCCCTGAACTGAGATAATCAGCCAAGTTTAGAACTTAAGCATTTGGAGAGTTAAATGTAAAACAGTTGCCTCAAGCTACCTGGAGTAGTTTCACAGACACAGGTTCTTTTAGAGAGCCGCCTAGGGCCCAGGCTGCCTTTAAGGGACAGAAATGGAGCTCTGTCCCCTGTTCTCAAACTGCCGGGCTGGGTGCCTCTGCCCCCATACCTGGCCCATCACTGACTCCAGCAGGGCAAGCTCAGCCTGGCCCTGCCTCTTGCTGGCCCTTCCACAGTTCAGCTGGAAGGAAGGCCCTCACCTTCCCAAGCTTGGCCCAGACTCAGACTGGGCCTGGCAACAGCTCTGGGGTAGGGAGGAAGCCCAAGGACCTGTGAGCTTGACCCGGCCCAGGACAGGAAAGGCTTCAGCCAGTTTCAAAGGCTCTTTAGCGAAGGGAAGGAAGCCACTTTGGGGTGGGTTCCAAGAGCAGACCAAGGTCCTTCCAGAGGGGGGGAATAAACGAGGATGCCAGGCCTGGAGCCTTGGGAAAAGTGTCCCAGATCCTGCCTGTGGCTGAGCTATAGAGTCCAGAGGGAGCAGAGAAGAGGACCCAGATCTGCCCCTAAACTCAGCACTCATGAACAATTGAACTCGCAGCTCCTACACTAGCTATACCTTCATGGCCTGGCCTCCAGAAGTGGGAGACAAGTGGCTATAAGTGAGCCCACCTCGGGATATCATTCCCGTGACACCAAGTAGTACTCTATCCCCAAACCCCAAGGGGTGAAATTCTCTCCTCCATCGAAAGGCTCTTATTTATTTATTTATTTAACTTGAAGTACAGTCGATTTACAATATTATATTAGTTTCAGGTATACAGCACAGCGATTCAACATTTTTATAGATTGTACTCCATTTAAAGTTATTAGCAAATATTGGCTATATTCCCTGTGCTGTAAAATATATCCTGTAGCTTATTTTATATACAGTAGTTTGTACCTCTTAATCCCCTACCCCCTCTTGCCCTTCCCCCCATCCCTCTCCCCACTGGTAATCACTAGTTTGTTCTCTGTATCTGTGAGTCTGTTTCTGTTTTGTTATATTCATTCACTTGTTTCATTTTTGAGATTCCACATATGAGTGATAACATATAATATTTGTCTTTCTCTGCCCAACTTATTTCACTAAGCATAATACCCTCTAGGTCCAGTCATGTTGTTGCAAATGGCAAAATTTCGTTCTTTTTTATGGCTGAGTAGTATTCCATTGTATACATATACCACATCTTCTTTATTCATTCATCTGTTGATGGACACTTGGGTTGCTTCCATATCTTGGCTATTGTAAATAATGCTGCTATGAACACTGGGCTGCATGTATCTTTTCAAATTAGTGTTTTCATTTTCTTCTGATATATACCCAGGAGTGGAATTGCTGGATCATATGGTAGTTCTATTTTTAATTTTTTGAGGAGTCTCTATACTGTTTTCCCCAGTAAATGCACCAATTTACATTCCCACCAATGGTGTACAAGGGTCCGCTTTTTTCCACATCCATGCCAACACTTGTTATTTGTGGTCATTTTGATGACAGCCATTCTGACAAGTGTAAGGTGATATCTCATTGTGGTTTTGATTTGCATTTCTCTGATGATTTGCATTTCTCTGATGATTTTCTCTGATGTTAAGCATCTTTTCACATGTCAAAGACTTTTAGAACAGTGACTCTGCAGCTTACCTTAGTGCCCACTCTTCAGTTCATGTCTCACTGTAGTGCTTTCAGCTGCAGCCTAAGTCCCTTTTTCCTCATTGTTATCAGGAAAGAGAGTACTGAGTCTGAAAGGGATCTTGATAAAGTCAGGCAGGTCGTCTCCCCACCCCACACTGACCGCCTCCTGGGTCAACCCAGACAGGGCATCCCAGGGAAGTCTGCCTGCTCACACCTAAATTCTCACTTCCAGCGCATAAGCAACTCACGCGCGCCGGGCCTGAGCTCTGCTAATGTCATTATGTACTTCACCTGTTTAATCAGCAGAACATCCCTGGGAGGTATGTGCTCTGACAAGCCACATTTTACAGACAAGGGCATTAAGGCTTGGAAAGCTCTGCTATCTTGCTCAAGGCCTCGTTGTTAGTAAAGGACAGAGCTGGGACTGGAATCCGGGTTTGACTGGCTCCTTAATGACCACTCTGGGCTCCCTTTCCCTCATGCTCCCCAAGTGCTCCTACATCATGGTGGCAGAGGTGAGCTCACCAAGTAAGGACTTACACTGACCTTTTCTTTTTTTGACTGTGGGCACCATCAAAGCCTCACAACATCACATCATGTGAATGGCAACAACGGGGCAAGTGTCCCTGGAAGGCACATCTTAAAGTTAATTGGGGCAAGCCTCTCTTCCATTCAGCCCTCCCCATTTTCCTTCTTTGTCTGGATACTGCTTCCTCTCCCAGGAGTCCAAGATTTTTAGTTCTTCAGCCTCTTCAATGGGGGCAACAGACATCATGGAATATCTCACCCATCTCTCCCCTCTCCCTTGGACCAGAGTGCTTGGCTCATCTTCTTGAAGCAGCTATTAATTCTGATAGAAAGGGAAGAAGTAAGGAGCTGAGTGGAGAATTGGGGAAGAGGGAACAAGACCAGATTCTACCATGGTAGGTGGGTTTCCAGGCTTAAATTCATTCCAGAATAAATAGCACTACCCACCTTTCATTTGTGGGCAGATTGGAGATGTCACCCTGACACTAGCACAATCCACTGGGGTCTCAGAAGCACCTGGACTGTCCCACAGGCCAACCCCACAGACCCCTACCCAGCCCACTGGCTACCCACAGCTCCCCAGCCCCAGGCCTCCTGGGTCCACGAGGAGTCCTTGATTCCCTGCTGAGAGCTTCACCAAGACAGGGAAATTTTGGCTCCAAAACCCAATATTTCCAGTCCTATCTTCTGGGAAATGGCCAGGAAAGTTGAAGGGGGATAAGGCGTCATATTCCTGATGTTAAAAACTCTCCAATCTCATACACTGATGGTGGAAGTATAAATTGGTACAACCTGGAAAACTTTTTGGCAGATACACTAAAACTAAACATAAGCCTATCTTAGCAAGGTTATTTCTTGTATATAATCAATAGAAATTAGTGTTTATGTTCACCAAAAGACATGTGCAAGAGTGTTCATTGTAGTTTTATTCATAATACCTCCAAACTGAAAGTAACCCAAATGTCCCTCAAAAGGAGAATGGATAAATGAATTGAATATACGCTGTATAGCAGTGAAAAAGAATGAACTGCTACATACAGCAACAAGCATGAATCTCAGAAGCCAGACATAAAAGAGTGCTTATGATATGATTCCATTTCTGTGAAGGTCAAGAACAGGCAAAATAAAATATAGCAGCTACCTCTGCCTAGGGCAAGAGTATTTTCTGGGAGAGTGCATGAGAAAGCTTCTGGGGTGCTGGAAATGCTCTCCACGTTTATCTGGGTTGGGGTTTCACAAGTATACACATGTGTTACATATGTAAAGATCCATCTGGCTGCACACTCAAGATCTGTAACCCTTGTTATGTAAGTTATGTCCAGCCACCTACCCACCCCCACCGGCACCCCCCAAAAAAAGAAGGCAATAAAAATATTAGATGATTTTGTTTTGATTTAGTTTGGGTTTTTTTGTTTTGTTTTGGATCTAATTAATTTCACTGCTGGGAAAAATTAGCTGGTGGGCTCAAGTCTAACCTAAGTCCATCTTATTATAGATAAACACTATCTCATCATTTATGGCTCAGGTAGAAAATAACTGTTCCCCAGTGTCTTGGCTAAGTCAGAGACTGGCTTCCTGTGAGTGAGTGAATGTGCGTGTGTGTGTGTGTGTGTCTGTGTGTGTGTGTGGTGTCTTACGTTATGTTCAATTACACGATGAACCACCATAAGGCAGGGATGGTACGTGTGAAATTCCCTTTAACACTGCACCACCCACAGGGAAATTTATTTCAACAAAATTTATGGGTGCCTACTATGCACTATTCTGGAGACTGGGGAATATAGCAATAGAACTGACAAAAATCCCAGTTCTAGTGGTACCAATTAAGGCTTGTGGCCAGTGATTACGGGGGGAGGAAAGATCTTGGGGGCCCTCACATCGTCCTCCTTTTCCAGCGAAGAACCGGGAGCTGCCCCTCTGTGGGCTGGAAGGGAAAGTGGGATGTGCACCAAGAGAGCTGTCGACCGCAGTTGTTGCCAGTGTTTGCAAATGGCTAGAGGCGGTTTTAGCTGCGATGTAAGGTGGGTCATCTCCCCAGAGCAGGCAGGGACAGTCCCTACCATGTCAGGTCATTAGGGTGGCAAGTGTAATGGAAGGTTGATGAGCTGCAGAGCGGACACATTTTGATTGATTCCTGGTCCTATCACCTCTTCTCCATGTCACTGTGGGCAGGTCACTTAATCCTCTCTACCTCCTTTTTCTCATCTGTAAAATGGGATGGTCATACCTACCTCAAAGAGCTATTTGTGTAGATTAAACAAGATAGATCAGTGCTTGCTTGGTGCACAGTGGTCGTGAAATAAATAGTAGCAATTCAAATTACAGTTGATCCTTGAACAACATGGTCTGAACTGCGTGGATCCACTTACGCGCAGATTTTTCCCATAGTAAATAATACAGTACTGCACAATCCACGGTTGGTTGACTCTGTGGATGCGGAACTTTGAATACAGAGGAACCGGGGCTACGAAGAGCCAACTGTAAAGTTATACTCAACTTTAGGTCAAATGTACGGAGGGTCGCGCCCCTAACTCCCACATTGTTTAAGGGTCAACTGTAATTGGAGAGACAGAAGGTACACATGCATATGAAGTCCTTCACCCATCTCCCACTCTGACCTAAAGGAGGCTTATTCCCACTTCCTCAGCCTTGCACCCAGCAATTCAAACTCCTACACTCTCTGCCAAATCAGGACGCTTCCACCTTCAAATCCCAAGACACACCTTCTTCAGCAAGTTTTCCCGAACTAACTTGTCCCTTCATGGCAAGTATCCCCACTGCAGACCTCCATATCTCTGCCGCCCAGTGAGATGCCCTCATGGATGAACTCCTATTGTTTTGCCCATGAGACAAAGAGATGCTTGTAGGCAGGGGCTGTGTCTCCCGATGAGATTAGAATCCAGACACCAGCCACTTTGGAGTCCTCCATGCAAAGATCTTCAGAAGCCACACTCCTTTCCACCTCAAGGTCTTAGCATGTGCCACTCTCTGGCCCTGGAATGCTTGTCATTCAGCTTCTCTCACCCCCTACTCCCAGCAAGTTGCCCAAGGAACTCTTAGATACTCTCCAGGACTCAGCTTAAACACCACTTCCTCCAGGAAGCCTTCCCAGACTACAATTCCTTATTTTACCCTCTTGTGGCAACCAGTAATTCTTCAGAGCACTGACAGCTAAAACTAGTTAAGTACAAACAAGGCTCACCTGCGAAACTGGAAGTTCAATGAGGACAGGTACCTTGTTTTCCCTGGTATAATCTCAGCTCTTAGCTCTGTTCATGGTACGTAGTAAAAGGGCAATGAATACTTGTTGAATGAGTGAATGAATGAATGAATGAATATAGCCTCTCCCCACCACTCCCAGGTCCCAGCATGAATCTGTCCACAGAACATCCTCAGGGGCCAAAAAGAAGGACAGGCTTAAAGACCTTCTGCTTTCAGCCGAGGTCTATATCTTTGTGGCAACTTGCTGCCTTTTCTTGGTTGAGCCTTGAGTTTCCAGGTTTTCTGTACGTTGCAATCCCCCCATCCCCTCAAGGAACACATTCCCCAGTCAGAGGAAAACGCTCCAAAGGGTTTCCCCCACCAGGAGGGACTGGCCCGCGGCTGGTACCACAGCAGCAAAACCACAGGCTAAGTATACCCTGCTTTGCATCCTGTTTGCTTTGAAGCACACCTGGCAGACACGCATCACAGGCTGGGAATTGCGCCTCACCCACTCACCACTCCAGCTCCAGGAAGCAGCCCACAGACCTCCACTGAAAGAGCCCACTGCATCCTCGGGTCCACACCTCCCCCACCCCGTGCCTGTGTTTTCCTTTGCTCAGTTCTAAGAGGTGGAGGGTTCCCACCAAAGCCTTGGGAAGCAGCCAGAACCCATGGGGTTACACGGCGTGGATTCCCACCCCAGCAGACCGTGGCCCAGAAAGTGCTGACTCAGGAGGGTCTGGTTACTGCCTGCTCCTCCAGCTGCAACAAATCACTTCACTTCGCTGAGCCTGGTCCCTCATTGGTAAATGGGGGTGGTGGAGAGATCATATCTGCGCTTCCCGCCTCCCAGGGTGGTCATACAAGCCAACCAGGGACATGGAGAAGAGGCCCTGCAGTGGACTAGCCACCATACAGGGCGCTGAGGAAATAAAGATGAAAGATGCCGGTCCCTGCCCTCAGAGAGATTAAGTCAGCAATAAATGAGCAAAGAGACACTCATAATACAGTGTGATTGAAGAGTGGGAGGGGTGCCACCACCAATGGGCCATGATGCACACAAGAAGAGCAGATGCCAGGGTCACAGACACCTGTGGAGTGTGTAAGATTGTCAACTGGGAACTCAGGCCAACCAGATCGCAACTCTTGCCCACTAGCTGTGTGACCTTGGGCAAGTTACTTACCCTCTCTGTGCCTGTTCTGGGCCTCATAGATGTGTGGTGAAAATGAGGGTATGTAAATGAACCTGTGTAAAGTGCTTTGATCAGTTCTGGGGTAAAGTAGGTGCTAAATAAGTGTTAGCTGTCATTATTGTTATCAGTATTAATTCATTCAACAAAGACGCACAAGGCTCTATTTTAGGCACAGGGACATGTCAGTAAACAAAACAGACTGGAAAGACCTGCCCTCGTGGAGCTTGCATTCTGGAAGGGGAGCAGGACAACAAACCAAAGAAGCATGCTATTTAATACACTTGATGATGAAAGAGCTTTGGAAAAGAAGGCAGCAGGAAAGGGGAGTAAAGAGCCCCCAGCATGGGGGAGGGTTTCCATGTTAAGTGCGGTGGTCAGGGAAGGCCAGGTGGGAAGGCGAGGGTGAGCAGAGGCCTGAAGGAGGTGAGAACGAGCTGAGCCATGAGGAGCCGGGGTCCAGACAGAGTGGCAGCAGTGCCTTCTTCTATGCTGCCGTGAATACATCTTTAGCTGCAAAAGCAGGTTTAGTGAGGATTAAATCAGAAAACCAATGGCAGGCACACACTAGGCGCAGGATACATGTGAGCTCCTACACAGGGCTCTCTCCAGTCATTAGAGAATTCGGGTTTTCCAGAGCAGAGAATGCTTCCTTCCCAAACACCTCTAAGGCCTCTTCGCCTCTGCCTGGGGCCCTCGTGGGCGGGATCTGAGCTGGGTGCTGAGTGTCCTTTAGAAGACTTACGAGCCTGGGCCTGGAGGTTGGAGGGTGAGTGCTGGCCCATCGCCTTCTAGCTGTGGGATCTCAGCCAGGGACAATAATAACAGCTGTCACTTGTGCCAGGCACGTTATCATTTCATCCTTCCACCAGCCCTGGGAGGCAGACGAAAAAGGTGAACCCCAGAGAGGCTCTCACAGCCAGAAGGTGGGGAAGCCGGGGTCTGAGCCTAGCCCGTGGGACCCCAATGCCCCAGCTATCAGTAGGGTTGCCAGATTTACCAAAAATAAACAAATAAAAGCAAAATCAAAAACAGGACACTGGGTTAAATTTGAATTTCAGATAAACGAGAAATCATTTTTTAGTATAAGTCTGCCCAAATATTGCATGGGACATACTTATCCTAAAAAACTATTCATCACTCATGTGAAATTCAAATTTTTATTTTTTTTAAGGCCATGCCATGGGGCATGCGGGATCTTAGTTCCCTTCACCAGGGATCAAACCCGTGCCCCCTGCAGTGGAAACACAGAGTCTTAACCAGTGGACCGCCAGGGAAGTCCCTGAAATTCCAATTTAACTGGGCGTCTTGTATTTTACCTGGCAACCCTAGCTCTCAGCCGCTCTATCACACATCTCCCAGCATCAGAGGTCACTGTCTCTCGAGCGTGGTGGAGAAACTAGAGGTGAAGGCAGTGAGGAGGCCAAGAGAATTCCCGAACGCCCCTTGCTTGAGGTGAGCTCTCAGTGTGAAGGTGTGCGGGCGCTCACCCCAGCCTGTCAGTAAACAGGCAAAAGGCCCCTGCTCTAGCTCCTGAACTTTAGGGGACCCAGATCTGACCATCTTCTGGCCAGAAGAGTCTGAAGGGCCAAGATGGGTCTCCCTGCCCCCCACCACATACAGTACTGCACCCTGCAAGTCCCTGCCCAATGAGCCCACCGGCAGGGCTGGTAGGGTCCCTACCTGAGCCTACTGAGGGCCGGCCATATGACCGGTGGGAGCACTCCTGGCTAGAACTGCCTGATAAAATACAGGATGCCCCAGCCTGGATGGGAGGGGAGTTTGGGGGAAAATGGTTACATGTATACGTATGGCTGAGTCGCTTTGCCGTGCACATGAAACTATCGCAACATTGTTAATCAGCTATACTCCAATATCAAATAAAAAGTTAAAAAAAAGAAATACAGGACACCCAGTTGCATTGAATTTCAAATACACAAGGAATAATTTTTTGATATAAGTATGTCCCAAATATTGCAACTTTTCCCTGGGTCCAAGGACTGGCCAGGGGCTACTGTTTGGCAAAGTGTAGCCCTGCAGGAAGGGATGTCTACCTAGGCACTCGTGGCACTGGCGGCCCCTCGAGATACAGGACAGAGCCAGGAGTGGGAAGAGAAGGGAGGTGGGCCGCCGTCTGGGAACATCTTTGTTCTGCGCTGAGCCCCACACAAGCCAGCGCAGCCCACCCATCTCTGCCTTCCCCGCCCTCCCATCTCTAGGTCAGCAGCCCCGCATCCCCCAGAGGGACCTAGGGGGCTGGCCAGCTTCTCCTCCCTCCACTGGGGGGCCTCCAGTGACTCACCTTAGACACCAGCCCCAAAGCCCCTCCCTCCCTATCCCAACACCACCCCCAAGACTCCCTCTGCTTCCCTCCTGTGGCCTCCCCTGCCTCCCAAAATCTGCTTCCCCCAGCAGAGCCCCGAGGGCATCGGCCCCAGAGATGCGCTGGAGAGATCCGGTAGTGGTTGCTCTGAACTAGACAAGTCTGATTCAGCCAGCCCCAAGCCGGGAAGGTCAGACACTGGCCAGCAGGGAGGGCAGCTGGTGCAGGAGGTGGACATGAGGGCGGGTGGGAGCTCAGATGGCCTCCTTGACTCATTCTAGAACACTGCAGAAAATACTGTTCTCTCTTCTGGAGGAGCTTCTCACCAGGCTTGAGGTGAACGGTGAAGACAGTGAACACCCACCCCTGGGCCCCAGGCTGCACAAGGGGCTCTTCTGTGGATGCCTCCCATGCCCCAACCGTCCCTCAATCCTGGCGCTGAGCTGGTGCCTGCAAATTGCTTAGAACGGTGCCCGGGACACGGAGCACTCAGCATGCTGGCCGTTATCATCGTCACCCTTACTACGAGTGGCACCTGATGACGCATTTCTAAGCTCATCTTGCCCATGGGATGGTGAATTCCTAAGGTCGGCGTTTTGTTCATTTTAGTGGTCCCAGTGTCTGGCATGAACAACTGTGTGCTCAGTAAATGTTCGTCTAAGGAAAGGATGGATAGTCTTTGATCATTCCTATTTCATGTACCTGACTATCCCCCAGTCCTCCCCATGCTATGGGTGCAGGCGGACCACAGTAAAATGTCACTGACTTGTATCTTTGTTGCGCCCCCTTTCACAAGGCCTCAAACCCCTGCCAACTCTCGACACCCCCCATGCCCTGCCCCGACCCCAGACGCCTCTACCTGGATTTCTGCCCCCCAGGTGTGCAGCACTGGGTGTCACCAGGCACAGCTGCCAGTTGCTTGGAACTTGGGCGTCTTTGGTTCTGGACTGTGAGGGTGGATACTTCTCCCCTGGGGTTACACTTGACTGGAGGGGCCAGAGTCTTTGTGGGAATGGTCTTCCTGTTTTATTTAGAGTCCCCTCCCTGGGGCTCAGACAGCATCAGGCTGGGCTGTCCCCTCCTGTGATGACATGCAGGTCACTTCTCCCCTCTAATGTTGGGGACTTGCCTCCTTGCTGGGGTAAATCCTCTCCACAGTGGTTCCAGGAACTCGGGACAAAACTTCTATAGGTCGGGGGAGGGTGGGATGAACTGGGAGATTGGGATTGACATATATACGTGAATATGTACAAAATAGATAACTAATGAGAACCTGCTGTACAGCACAGGGAATTCCACTTCGCTGTACAGTAGACACTAACACAACCTTGTAAAACAACTGTACCCCCAATTAAAAACAAAAGACAAAAGACTTCTATAGGTCAGCTGAGCTAAGAACAGATGCCCTCAGGAACCTACACGCAGAGGCAGGGCCAAATCCAAAGCTGAACTCCAGAAGCTGTGCGAACAAAGAAGAGAAAGGGAAATCTCTCCTAGCAGCCTCAGGAGCAGCGGATTACATCTCCACAGTCAACTTGATGTACCCTGCATCTGTGGAATACCTGAATAGACAACGAATCATCCCAAAATTGTGGTGGTGGACTTTGGGAGCAACTGTAGGCTTGGGGTTTGCTTTCTGCATCTAATTTGTTTCTGGTTTTATGTTTATCTGAGTATAGTATTTAGAGTTTATTATCATTGGTAGATTTGTATATTGATTTGGTTTACTCTCTTCTTTTTTTTATATATAGATATATATATTTTTTTCCTTTTTCTCTTTTTGTGTGTATGCGAATGCTTCTTTGTGTGATTTTGTCTCCATAGCTTTGCTTTTACCATTTGTCCTAGGGTTTTCTCTGTCCATTTTTTTTTTTTTAGTATAGTTTTTAGCGCTTATTATCATTGGTGGATTTGTTTTTTGGTTTGGTTGTTCTCTTTCTTTCTATTTTTCTCCCTTTTTTATTACCTTTTAATTTTTTTTATTTTTAATAATTTTTAAATTTTTTATTTTAATAACTATTTTATTTTATTTTATTTTTCTTTCTTCTTTCTTTTTTTCTCCCTTTTCTTCTGAGCCCTGTGGCTGACAGGGTCTTCGTGCTCTGGTTGGGTGTCAGGCCTGTGCCTCTGAGGTGGGAGAGCCGAGTTTAGGACATTGGTCCATCAGAGACCTCCCAGCTCCACATAATATCAATCAGCAAAATATCTCCCAGTCATCTCCATCTCGACACTGAGACCCAGCTCCACTCAACAACCAGCAAGCTACAGTGCTGGACACACTATGCCAAACAACTAGCAAGACAGGAACACAACCCCAACCCATTAGCAGAGAGACTGCCTAAAATTGTAATAAGGTCACAGGCACCCCAAAACACAAGACAGAAAGCGGTCCTGCCCAGCAGAAAGACAAGATCCAGCCTCATCCACCAGAACACAGGCACCAGTTCCCTCCACCAGGAAGCCTACACAACCCAGTGAACCAACTTTAGCCACTGGGGACAGACACCAAAAACAACGGGAACTACGAACCTGCAGCCTGTGAAAAGGAGACCACCAGGGAAGTCCCCCTCACAATGTTTTTAAATACGTAAGACAAAATACATAGAGTTACAAAGGAAACTAATTATGTTGAAATTGTTATCAAAATACTAAAATTAATTTGTGCTATAAAAAAAAAAAAGACTTCTCTAGGTCAGCACCACCAGCCAGACACCTCTAAATGCTGCCTTAGGGCCCCTGCATGGGGGACCCTTGCCATGGCTACTCTGAGGAGTCATATGCACACACACCCTCACACACAATCTCTCACACACACAGCCTCACCCTCACACACTCGCTCCCATGCTCATACCCTCATCCCTCCTGATTTCCTCTACTGCCAGCAGCTCACAGATAAGTTACAATGTGACCAAAGCACAAAGCACATACTGTAGTGAAGTTGTTTACTGCTCAGGAGCCCCAGTTAGTGGGGGTCATTGAAGTTTTTAAAATCTCTATTTTCTCCTGTTTCAAGATCAGCCCTGCCCCTCTACATCCCCTTCTCCTAGACCCCTGAGTCCCGCTGCTGCCCCTCTCTCAGCCCAGAACTTCTTGCTTGTTGTGCCCCATCAACACCCCCAAAGATCCAGAGCTGGGGAGACCCAACCCTGACCCCCAGGTCAGACGAAGGGGGACAGAAAGGCTTGGCATGTCCCCCTGCCACCGCTGGATGCTTCACTGGACCAGTGAGAGCATCAGAAGGACACGTGCTCAGAAGCAGAGGCTGAGGGCTCCCTTGCTCCAAGCATCTGAGCCCAACTTGGGGCCTGCCCTGCTGGGCACACAAAGATTTCTCGGTCCCAGGCTCAGCCTGGGCATTGCTGTGAGCCCCGCATGCTGCCTCCCTCTGTGTCTCTCTTTCTCAGCCCTCCTCCGTCTTCTCCTCATCTCTGCCCAGGCCCCCCTCTGACCCTGCAGGTCCAGCTTTGCTCTCCCCGCCCCCATTGCCACCCCTCACTGCCCCTGCTCCTTCCCATTTCTCCCTCTCCATCTTGCTGGCTCCATCCCTCCGAGTCACTTGCTTCCCCTCTGTCCTCTCCTGGCCTGGCAGCTGGTGGCCCCCTCCTCGTCGCCTGAAAAGCAGGCCCTTTAAGAAATCCCCTTCTGAGAGAGCCACCCTCAGACCTGGGGACAGGAGGGGCAGATGGGGGAGGGATGGAGAGCAAAAATAGCTCTTTATCTGAGCCTGAGGGAAGCCAGGGCCAGGGAGGAGCAGGAAGGTTCCAAGGCCGGAGAAGAGGATGAAGAAGCTGCCACCTGGGTCTGTGCCTGGAGTAGGTCCCTGCAGGGAGCCCCTGGCCTTTGAATGCCTGGGATCTGCAGCTGATCATTGGAGCAGTGGGACCTCGCAGGCACCTGGGCTCAAGGCTCCTGATCAGGGTTCGCAAGAGCAGGTGATGGGCCCCAGGACACTGAGGTGGCTCTCAGAACAGTCAGACCTGGGTTCACGTATTCATTCCATTCTCCATTCCCAGTTACCTGGTGCCTGCAGGAAGCCAGGCACAGCGCTGCGGCTGGGGGCCTTGCTGTCTGGATGGCCCCAGGGGACCCTCTCCCGCAGCCTCCGTGGGCCTCACCTGGGCCTCCCTCCAACAGGGCACTAAGCAAGCAGGGCCTCATCCCGCCTCCACGGAGCTCAGGGTGCAGGGGTGACAGAGGACTTGCTAACCAGGCAATTGCAAGGCGGAGAGACAGAGGCTGCGCTGGAGAAGGTACAGGGTGCGGCGGGCCACAGGGCTGGCCCCTAACCCAGGTTTTGGTGGCCAGGTTCTTGGTTTCCAGAATATGGTCGCTGTGTAATCTGATCCCACTCTACCTTTCTTGCCAACCTCTTGCCCACTGTCCCTGTGCCCCCAACACATACCCCAATTCACACCACTCTAATCAAACTGGTCCCATCGGTCCCTGTGGACTTCCCTTCAAGTGAACATCCTGTCCCTTCCGCCCACCCAAATCTCCACATCCTTGTGGACCCACCCAGGGCCCCACCCTCTGTGGACCCACCCAGGGCCCCACCCTCTGTGCAGGTCGGACCATGGGAAGCTCTCCCTGGTCCCCCAGCCCCTCAGTTCCAGCCCATGCCCTGCAGGCACTGATGGATGCCCGTTATTCCACATGCGTCCTCCCCAGCTGCTGCGACGTTGCCCAACGACAAGGACGTGTCTTAGGTATTTTTTTCCAGAGACATAAATCAGCACCATCATCATGCTTATTATGATTTTATTTAGATTAACATTATCATGTGTATGAATTCTCCCACAGAAAGAAACTCTCATTTGGTAAGAGCTTTCAATGTACCTATGATTCCGGGACATTATTTCATTTAATCTTCATTGCACCCCTGGAGAATGGACATTGTCACTCCTATTTTACAGGGGAGGGGAATGGCAGCTCCATGCAGAACAAAAGCAGAAAGACTAGATTCAGCACCACTTGGTACAGCTGGTCCCTCCCTCCTCCTTGAAGCTCTCTTTTCATGTGGCTTCAAGGACACCAGTCTTCCCTCCTACCTTCCTGTCTCTCCTTCTCTTCTCCTGGGCTTCTCAGCACCGGAGTCCCTGAGGCCCAGCCCTTGTCCTTTTGTCTGTCTGCACTCCTACTCCCCAGGATCTCATTCAGGCTCCTGGCTTTAAGCACCATCTATGGGACACCAGTCCAAGATGCATTTGCAGTCCTGACTCCTGTGCCTAACCACCTGCCTGACTTGTGCAGCAGGAGTGACGGATATCCCTAAGGCTGTAGCTCGAAGCCTTACTCCTGAGCTTCCCCGCCCCCGCCAAAGCCTGCTCCTCCCTCATCTTCCCGTCTCAGCTGACGGACGCTCCATCAGTTGCTCAGGTAAATGCCCTGAGGTCTTCTCTGCCTCCTGTTTTCCTCCCACTCCCAACTTCTCCACCTCCACTGCATCTGCGCCTCTCGTTTCTCGCCTGCACATCCCACCAGGCTCTAGCTGGTCTCCGTTTCCACCTCTTCCCTGCACAGCATCGAGAGGGTCTTTTACACATAGAAGTCCGCTCACGTCACTTCTGTGCTTAGAAATGGCCTCCATTCTCCAGCCCTGGATCCCCCCTCCCTGATCCTCATCTCTTTCTACTCTGCCCATCACTCACTCCAGCTCCTGCCCTCCTGCCCGTGCCCTCTGGCCTGGAACACGCATCCCCTGGAACTAAGTGGGAACTGCTCCAGTTCCCTGGCTGCCCTGTTACGACTGCAGCCAAATCTATGCCAGTCCTAGCCGCACACGCACTCCTGGTCCCCCTTTTCTGCTCCGCTTTGTCTTTATTTCACAGACCTTATGATCTGATTTACTTCTTTCTTATGGTTGTAACATATTGTCTCCTCATTCCCCACCAGAAGCAACCTGGGGGCACGGGTCTCTGTCTTTCTAGTTCTCTGCTGTATCCCAAGCAACTATGATGGTACCTAGCATATAGTAGAGGCTCAATAAATACGGATGACAGAATGGACAGATTATTCCTTTCTCCTCTTTCACTTCTCTGTGTGCAGGAACTTTATGAGGCTTATCAGGAAAGCTGGCCAGGTAGACAGGCTGCATTTTCTTAGCCCAGTGACTTAGGAACAAGGAAGAGAAGATCTTAGAAAGCCAGGAAGCTGCCGGGGCAAGCTTGGCTGATCTTACTACAGACAACAGCTGCTCAGGTTGGACTGAGCTCTGCGACCTCTGCCTGTGGCCCCTCATCACCCTCCTGTCCTGAGCTGGAGGGGCCCAGATGAACTTGTCACCCTCCCTGCCCATGTCACCCAGCCTGTCGTGTGCCCCACCCATCACCCTAACCTGCTTCCTCTCATTCACTCCTCACAGCTTTTCCAGACCCCTCCCTGCCAGCGGAAGCTGCCTCTTGAGTTCCAGTCACACACATGCCTCTTTGATGTGGATGCCATCAGCACTGGTTACAACATAAATATTACCCCAGCCCCACACATATGCACCCCTAGAGTGTTTGATACCACAGGAACTGCTATGGAAGGAAACTGATTCCATTCAAATCCTAGCTCCACTACTAACTAGCTTTGTGAGTGTGGACAAGTCTACTTAATTTCCTCATCGGTAGGTAGGGAATTGCTGCTGCCTCTTAGGGTTGTTATAAGGGTTAAAAGAGGTTATATTTGCAGAGAATCCAGTGCTGCACCCGGTACCCAATGGGTGCTAAGTAATGGCTACTACTCTCATGAATACCTACTTCTTGGGTGTCTATTGTATGCCAAGCACTGTTAAATTCACCTGGCCCCTTGGAGGGGAAATGGTCCCTCTTAATGGGCAGTATCAAGATGAAGGGCTGCAGCCCAGAATTGCTGCTGGAATTCTGCCTTGGATGACAAGCAGATGGAAGACATGGTGTATGTGACTTGTGGCTGGATGGGGAGAGACACCCAGAAACTCTCCTAACTCCTTGCCGTCTGAGAAATGAGTGACGTTTATTAGGGAGAAATATCAACCGGCAGTGGAAGAAGACTTGAGGCTAATCTGCAAAACCCATGGAGAGAGAAAGGGTTGGGTGTCAGGCAACTCTAGTTCAAACCTCAGTTCCATAGAAAAAAGACTAGAAAGATATGCACTTCTCTGCGTAGGGCTTGCTTTCTCTCCCCAGACCTTCTATCCACATGCTGTTGGCAATGGTTTCCCAGTAGACTGCCACCTCTGCGTCCCCAGCATCTCTGACATCAGTGGGCAGTGCGGGAGGATTGCTGGTCACCAGTGAGGGCTGCATATTGACGCCATCGTCACTAGAGTTGCCATTGCGCTGTGTCTGCTTATGGGCACCACACTCCATACATTTGTTATGCCATAAAACTCCTGACTCCCAGTTAGCTGAGCTAGGTGAGCTCTGCCTGAGAGGGTCAACACTTCCAGATGTCTTTAAAGCAAGAAATGGAAAAACAAGAACCATCTCTGCTGCTATGAACCTCCAGGCAAAGTTAGGGAGGCCGAGCCGCCCTTCCCCACCCCTGCCTGGCTTCCAAAACTCTGCACCTCACTCTCTCCATCCCCAGGATCTGCATTTAAATTACATATTTAAATATTCACAGTTTGGCCTGAAATAGACTAGAATCATGAAGCTTGTAATGTCTCCCAGGGATTACCAAAATCCCTTAATCCCCTTCTTTCCTATAATATCATATAGGGGAACTGATTATGACAAAGGTATTTTTAAATTGCACAATCATTTTCAAAAACATGGCTCTAGAGTATGTCAAGGAACGTCTTCTCTACCAAAGAGTCAACCGTAGTTGGACTTTTGCACCAAATTGTGTGTGTGTGTGCGTGTGTGTGTGTGGTGTACGTGTACATTTTAATCCCAGCTGCCTCACTGACCTTGGGACCTAGTACAGGTGCTCAGCACCCCCATCCTCACCGGTAATGGCCATTTGACATTCCTTTAAGAATCCACTGAGCCCCTTTTTCTTGGCAGGCAATTCTCCAGGCCTTGGGCACAGAGCAAACAAAACAAATGAGACTTAATCTTTTGCATGGGGGAGCCAGACAGTCAATTATGCATCTCAGATCATTTTAAGTACTTAGAAGAAAAATAAAGCAAAGTAGGGGCACAGTGACATGCCTTTTAAGCTGCTGTGTGGATCACGCTAAATGCCAGGCCCTCTGTGGGTGTCTAGTTTCCTTGTCTCACCCCATCATCTCCTGCAGCACTCTGGCCAGATGTGAGAATGCCCCACCCACGCTCCTCACATTGTGATGTATTTTTCCTTTTTCTCCTTGTCAGCAGAAACCAGGATAGAAATGGCAGTGGACATGGGGATGAGCATGTGAGAAGATTTCAGGGATACTTTTCTATTTCTTCCACAATTATTTATCAGACCTACTATGTGCCAGGCAGTTGGTCTGAATAGTCTTTTTAAAATTGGAACGCTTTACATAAACAGCTTTAGTTCTGGACCCTCTTGACAAATTGGAAGCTCTGGCAGTACTGGGCATGCTTTCCCTCGGGACAACAATTAGCCAGTGCCAAGAGGTAGCTGCTTACTTCAGAGAGCGTGAATATTCTCTGGTTCACTAGCCCTTATTGTCTCTGACTCCTGGCCAGTTTCACTCCCTGGCTCGGCTGGCTGTGGCAGTCATTGATTTGAATTTGCAAGCCCAGACTCAAGCTTTCACTATAATGAATACATACAAACTAAAATAAGAATACTGAAAGAAACAATTGTCAACTTTTTGACATTCTGCCCATGGAGAAGTGAAGTCTGTGTCCCTCCCTTGAATCTGAGTGGCTTGTGCCTGCTTCAGCCAACAGAGTCAGTGGAAGTATCCACATGTGACTTCAGAGGCTAGAACATAAAAGGTCATGCACTTCTGCTTTGTTCCCTGGAACACTCACATCTGGAGCCCTGAGCTATCATGTAAGAGGTCCAATTGCCCTGGCAATGCTATGCTGTAAGGAAGCCCAAACCATATGGAGAGGCACGTGCTGGCATTCTAGTCGATAGCTGAGCCCAGCCTTTGAGCCATCCCCGTCCAGGCACCAAACATGTGAGTTAAGACGTCTCCAGATGATTCCAGTCTTCAGCCATTCAAGTCATCTCTAGCTGTTCAAGCCTTCTAGGCTGAGGCCCCAGACACGTGGACCAGAGACAAGTTATCCCCACTGTGCCCTGTCCAAATTTTTGACCATACTAAAATGTTTGTTTTTTATATCACATTTGGGATAGTTTGTTATGCAGCAATAGATAATTGGAACAACGTCCATTGGGAAGTATCAGTTGAGCTCAGAGCTTAAGTATAACTGGGTAAAGAGTGGAGAATTGGGGCAGAGCATTTCAAACAGGGGGGACAACAGGTACAAAAGCCCTCTGGTGGGAAGAATCTGGCAAATTAAAAAACAACAAAAAAAGAAAAAGAAAAAAGAGAAACAACAAAGAAAGCAACCAGAAATCTTTCCGGGTATTTCGAGCACAAAGGTATTTAATACGGGGAATTAAATGTTTAAAAAAAATTGGGAGGACTGGGAAAAATAATTGGAATGGCTGGAAAAACAAGTCTGCAAAGCTGCCACTATAATTCAGATTTGGTGTTAGCTTTCAGAGAGTCAGGAAGTTACAAGAAACACAGGAAACTTCCCACAGTGATCTCTCTCCTTTAGGAAGGCAGGTGATTTGAAAAAAAGCGCCCAGAGGCCTCTGCAAATCTTCTGTCTATGAACCCAAAGCTAATGTATTTGTCCACTGCTGCCCTGCTAGAGAAATATTATTTCTGCTTCTTTTCTACTTCCAAGTCTATCATAAGTGCCTCTTGTTTGTGAAAACTAACCCAGATACTTCCTGGTAGGGGATTCTGGGAAATGCAGTTCCTAGGCTTCTAGCCCCTGTGGTACTGGGGAGAGCACAGAGGGGATGGGGGGACTGATGTCACAGGCAATCTGGCACACCTGGCCTCTCCATTCCTTGACGTCTTCACTTCTAGTGGTCTTGGCCTCTACCTCACTTCAGCTGCTCACTCCATGGTCATGTCCTAGATATGTTATTACCAATAACTACATAATCTCAGTTTCATGCCTCTTACCTTCCCATCTTCCCAATTCACTCCCTCTAGTACCTGAACTCCAATAATTCCTCAGTCCCCTGAGACTTGCCCACCTTTCCTTTTCCTTTCAACTCCCCAATGCCCTTCTTACCCAGTTTAGATGATCCAGTCAATCATTATAATCACTCATTTGCATACACCCTCAACTCCCTTGCCCCTGTAATGTACTCTTCACTGTACCCTTCTGGAAAAACACCAACTTTGGTTAATTCTAGCTCTCTACCTAGTTAACACCTGCACTGCAACAGCTAATCATGTCTAGAAAACATCAACGGTGCTAACTGACCTTACTTTAAATTCATAGCCAATTAAGGTCAAGTGGACACTTCTGCTTCCCAGCAATCCCACCTCATTTCCCTCTTCCATCCACCCTCCCACCCTCCAAGAGGACTATTTCATATGTTCCCCTCTCTTCCCAACACCTCCTCCTCTATCATCAACTCTCAACTGCTGCATTTACTTCCCCATTTTACTGAGAAAACACAAGTAATTACAAGAAAACTTCCACATGCTCCCACCACATCTGCCAGCTTACGTCTGGACCCCTATATTATGCTTTTCCTCCTGTTAGTATGGATGAACTGTTTACACTCCTACATGAAGCCAAAGCCTTCACTAGAGCCCATCCTCTCTCATCTACCCAAGGACTCAGACTCCAACAGTTTCTCTCCTTCATCGTCAGATTTTCACCCTCTATCAGATCACTCCCATTAGCCTATGAATACATTATTATTTCCCCTATCTTTCAAAAATAGCCCTCTCCTAATCCCACATCCCCTACCAGCTACCTCTCCATCTCTGCTTCACTTTATAGCAAAACTCTCCAAAAGGGTCACCCATACTGCCTTTAATTCCTAACCTCCATTCTCTCTTGACCCTACTTTCATCGGTTTTTTCCCCCTCACCTCTCCACAGAACACACCTCTAGGTGACTAATTCCTTGCCAAATAATTGATTCTTGGTTCCCATCTCACTTGACCCCTCAGGACATTTTAACCCCCTTGATCACTCATTCCTCAAAACACTTTCCTCCCCTGGCCTCCAGGACACTGACTGCTCCTGGTTTCCCTCCTACCTCACTGGCTTCTCCTTCTCTGTGTCCTTTGCTGGCTCTTTTCTGTCTCCCGACCCCAAAACATTGAAGTGCCCTAGAGCTCTGTCCTTGGAGTTCTCTATCTCCTCAAAAGCCCATTGAGATTGGTGGTCATGATACTTATTTAGGCCTATTCTCAACCAGGCTCATGGCTTTAAATACCTCCTTTAGCTGCCAACTCCTAAATTTATATTTCCAGCCAGATCACTCCACTGAATTCCAGACTCAAACATCCAAATACCTATTTGATACCTTCTCTGGGATGTTTAACAGTTATATCAAATTTAAGACGTCTATCACCAAATTCCAGATCTGGTCCCCTGAACCTGCTTCTCCTATAGTCTTCCCATCTCTCTGTGGGGCCAATCCATCCTTCCAGTTGTTTGGGGGAAAAGCTTGGAGTCATCTCTGACCCCTCAGTTTCTCTCATACCCCTATCCAATCTGTCAGGCAATCCTGACAACTCTGCAGAGTGTGTCTGGAATTTGGCCACCACTCACCACCTCCAGCACTAGGTCTGTGTCCAAGGCTCCATTACCCCTCTCCTGGATCATTACAAGAGCTTCCTAACTAATCTTGCCCTGATCTTGCCCCTGCCCTCCTTCATTATATTCTCAAGAAAGCAGTGAGAGGATCCACTTAAAACCGAAGTCAGATCATATTGTACTCAGCTCAAAATCCTTCATCTCACTCAAAATAAAAGCCAAAGTGCAAATGCCCTAGTACTTTTTGGATCCTATCTTCTGTCTCCTATTCTGTTTTGGCCACACTGGCCTCCTTGTTTTTCTCAAGCATGGAAAGCTTGTTCCCACCTCAGGACCTTTGCACTTGCTGGTCTCTCTTCCTGCCATGCCCTTCCTCCATATCTGACTTGTTCTTTGTTTTCTTTTAGGCCTTTGCTCAAATGATTCAAATGATCAAGGACACTGAGGTTCACAGGAGTATCCTCAAAACCTAAAACAATGCCTAGCTCATGGTTGGCGTTCATTACTATTTGTTGCATTAATTTAATGAGTAGCTGTGGAGGTCACAGGTGATAGATGAGGCTGAGAGGTGGGCAGGAACCAGATCAGCAGGCTTGCCGGTCTTGCTAAACATCTGGAGGAGGGCTGACATGATCATGATTGCGTTTGGAAAAACGTCCCTGGGCTCCAGGAGGGAGAAGACCTCTTCTAGACAGTGACTCTTGTCTTTGTGGGGAGATAAGATTATTTGCTTTCCAGAAAGGCCTCTTCCACTTAGAGGGAGCAGAGGGCTCTGGGACTAAGGAGGTCTCTGCATTTTGACAAGACTCAATACCACACGGGGCTGTAATTATGGGTAATCAGCCCTGTGCTTCTGAGTCAGCAGCTCAATCAAGCCCTTTACAGAGACAGGTTGCTGCCCCGCCTCCTTCCTCCAAACCTCCTGCACTTGGGAGCCTGCTTCACCCTGCTGAGGCCTCACTGCTCCAGGAAGCATTAGAACGTGCCCGACGTGACATTCTCCCACCTCCCTTGTCACCCAGTCTCACCCCTCCTTGTCCTCCTGCACTCCTTGACCTAAACAGATTTCAGGGGAGGTCAAGTCCAAGGGGCGAGAGACCAGCTGAGCTTCTCTGTCCCCCAGACAGTAGGCGAGGAAGGCATGGGGGCTGAGTGGGGAGCAGATGCCGCCTGCAGACCCTCTGAGCATGGAGCCCCCAGGAGCCAGGACGCTCAGCCCTGGGGCAGCCCTCAGTTTAAAGCTCCCTCTTAACAACACTCCAGCTATCCAAACAACTAGACTATTTATTCAGCATCTCTTTGGCCTACTGGGCTCCTCAAACTAAATTTGCCTTCTGCACATTCCTTGAGGGTTTTAATAACCTACCGTTAAGAACAAAAAGTCCATTTCTACTAAACTAATAAATCAAGCCAAGGTGGAAATACCTTTCAAGGACCTCTCCCTTCCCAACTCAGCTGGACTTACACTGCAGAGGGAAGCAAAATTAATTCTGACTTTGCTGCCAAGATGCACCTAATTATTTAACTTCGCCAAGGAAGCGGGAGGGAAATCACAGTTAGCGAGGCAGAATGTTCCATCTCCAGGCACTCAGGAGTGCAGGATTCTTTCTTACCTTCTCACATGCTGGGTTGCAGGATTCTTGCCAGCTGCTGACCTCCCGAGCCCTGCTCTAGTGGCCTCGCCTGGCACACACCACCTCATGAGGCTGCAGGGCCTCGTGGGGAGTGCCAGGCTGAGCCAGGGGCAGCCAGTTTAGCTCTGTCACCAGCCACAAGTTACAGGCCAATCCCAGATCAGGCATCCTACAAGTGCAGGGCTACTGGCAGCAGAGATCAGACAGAAGGGAGCTCCCTGAAAGATGACAGGCCAGACAAGAGAACCAGCAATTCAGACAGAGAGCAGTCTCCCTCCGGCTCTTCCAGCTCAGCACTCGTGTCCATCCAGCATTTCCACTTTCTCCTGACCCGAGAAAAGTTCCTCTTTTCCCAGGTCCTACTCTTAAAAATCTAAGTACAGTGAAGTTGCTTCATTGGCTGATAGATTCACCCGTGAGGAGAAAAAAATTCTGTCCATTTTTGGGGAAGGGAAGAAGAAGAAGATGGGACAGAAGGAAACAGTTGAGTGCCTTCTGTCCACTCTCACAGGGTAGCCTGGTATTTTGAAAGGTGCCTCGGTATCTGAGCTTGGAACAAGCAAGAGTTGGGTTCGAATCCCAGTTTGCCTTGTTTTAACTATGTGGCTTTGGGCAAACTATTTCACTTCCCCAAGCCTCTGCAGTTACATCTGTCAAATAGGGATAAGTGTACCTCCCTTCAAGGGTGTTTGCAAAGACTAAGGTGTTAAGGGGTAATAACAGAACCTAGAATTCCTTGTCCAGCCAAACTAGACTCTCTCTGAAATAAAGGTATATCCCCAAAAGAAGAAAAATGAATCCATGAGGGATACGTAAGTTTCAAGAAGTAGTAAGCTGGGGACTTCCCTGGTGGTGCAGTGGTTAAGAATCCACCTGCCAATGCAGGGGACATGGCTTTGAGCCCTGGTCCAGGAAGATCCCACATGCCGCGGAGCAACTAAGCCTGTGCGCCACAACTACTGACCCTGCACTCTAGAGCCCGTGAGCCACAACTACTGAAGCCTGTGTACCTAGAGCCCATGCTCCGCAACAAGAGAAGCCACCGCAACAAGAAGCCCGCACACCTCAACAAACAGTAGCCCCCGCTCGCCACAACTGGAGAAAGCCCGCGGGCAGCAACAAAGACCCAACAGAGCCAAAAATAAATAAATAAAATAAATAAAATTATTTTTTAAAAAAAGTAGTAAGCTGAAATACATATGTGTGTCTGTGTATGTGTACATATACAAAAGTGTATGTATGTATATATGTATGTGCGTATGTATATCTACTGGTACAACATACATATTTGTATGTTGTCTCTATAGTTAGGTGTATATAAACGTTTACTGTAAAAACAAGCAAAAACAAACAAAAATTCCTCAAACTAGACCCTTGTTAAATTTAGTAATTACGCTTTGTAATATCAACATGGATGACATGGAAAGACAGCCACACTCATGGATTGAAAGATTTAAAATTACTAAATTCAGTTTGATTTCTCCTGAGACCTCTCTCATTGGCCTGCAAATTGCCATCTTCTCGCTGTGTCCTCACATGGCCTGTTCTCTGTGAAAACACATCCCTAATGCTTCTTTCTTCTTATAACAACGTCAGTCGTAGTGTATTAGGGCCTCACTCTATCAGCTTCATTTTAACTTAATCACTTCTTTGAAGACCCTGTCTCCAAATATGGTTACATTCTGAGGTACTGGGTGTTTGGACTTCAACATATGAATTTGGGGGAACGGACACAATTCAGCCCATAACATCATTTAATGGGGAATGGACAGTCTTTTCAACAAATAGTTTTGGGAAAACTAGATATCCACATGCAAAGAATAAAATTGGACTCTTACCTTACGCCATATGAAAAAATTAACTTAAAGTGATCAAAGACCTAAATGAAAGACCTAAAACTAGTTTAGAAGAAAACATGGGGGAAAAGCTTCATGACATTGGATTTGCGAGGATTTCTTGAATATGACACAAAAAGCACAGCAACGAAGGAATGAATAGATAACTTGGACTTCATCAAAATTAAAAAGTTTTGTGCCTCAAAAGACACTATCTAGAGAGTGAAAAGACAACCCACAGAATGAAAGAAAATCATATGTCTGATAAGGATTCATGCCCAAAATATATAAAGAAATCCTAAAATTCAACAACAAAAAACAAGTAACCCACATAAAAAAAAATGGATAAAGGACTTCAAAAGACATTTCTCCAAAACAGATATACAAATGGCCAATAAGCACATGAAAAGATATTCTACAACACTAGTAACTAGGGAAATGCAAATTAAAACCACAACAAGATGCTGCTTCACACCCATTAGGATAGCTGTCATTATAACAGTGGAAAATAACAAGTGTTGGGAAGGAAGTGGAGAAATTAGAACTCTGGTGACTTGCTGGTAAGAATGTAAAATGGTGTAGCCACTGTGGAAAACAGTATGGTGCTTTCTCAGAAAGTTAAACATAGAATTACCATATGATCCAGCAATTCCATTTTTAGGCATACACCCCTCAAAATTGAAAGCAAGGGCTCAGATACTTACATATCAATGTTCATAGTAGCATTTTTCACAATAGCCGAAAGGCGAAAACAACCCGAATTTTCATCAACAGATGAATGGGTAAACCAAACGTCATATATCCTTACAATTCAGCCTTAAAAATAATAAAATTCTGATACATACTACAACATAGATGAACCTTGAAAATATTATGCTAAGTGAAGTAAGCCAGATGCAAAAGGACAAATTTATATGAGTTCACCTATGTAAGGTACCTAGAATAAGTGAATACATAAAGACAGAAAGTATCATAGAGGTTACCAAGGTTCTGGCGGAAGAAGGTAAAGAGGAGTTATGCTTAATAGGGATGCAGTTTCTGTTTGGAATGATGAAAACATTCTGAAAAAGGATAGTGGTGATGGTTGCACAACAATGTGAGAATACTTAATACCACTGAATTTTATGTTTTAAATGGTTAAAATGGTACACTTTGTTATGTATATTTAAATCACAATAAAAAAATATGTCACAAAAATGTCAGCATGGCTGGATGTGCAGTAAAAAGAGAGAGGAAAAAAGTAAAGATATGTCATGTTTCATATCTTACTCAAGGAATTAATATAGATAAGACTGAATTCTAGACATTGTTAGAAAATAGTAGACTTAAGAATATATGTTAAATATTTTAAAGGGTTGAAATACCTGCAAGAATATAAGTAGAAGGTAAAACTTTCTAATAAGTAGAGGCAATAAAAAGCAGAAAATAAAAATAAAAGCAAAACTATAAAGTATGGAAATATAAAACACACACAAAATGTCATGACCAAGTGTAAAATAAATCAGTAGTCTCAGTCAATATGAATAGGTTAAATTTGCTTATTAAAAAACTGAATCTATGATTGGATTTTTAAAAAGTATACAGCCATAGGCTTTGAACAAGAGATATTTATTATTTAATGACATAGGAAAATGGAAAATAAAGAAATGGAAGAAGACATGTCCTGCAAATGTAAAGAAAATGAAAGTAGGTGTAACAATACAAATGTCAGACTAAATAGAATTCAAAATGAAAGCCATTAAAAGTGATAAAAAGGAATATTTTATATTAATAAAAGGACCACTCTCTCAAGAAGATATTATATATACTATATATATTAATTATATATATATTATATATATAATAATGATGAATATTGATATGCATAAAACACATTGAGGGCTTCCCTGGTGGTGCAGTGGTTAAGAATCCACCTGCCAATGCAGGAGACATGGGTTCGAGCCCTGGTCCCGGAAGATCCCACATGCCGCAGAGCAACTAAGCCCGTGCTCCACAACTACTGAGGCTGCGCTCTCGAGCCCGCGAGCCACAACAAGAGAAGCCACCACAATGAGAAGCTCGCGCACCACAACGAAGAGTAGCCCCCGCTCACTGCAACTAGAGAAAGGCCGCGTGCAGCAACGAAGACCCAATGCAGCCAAAAATTAATTAACTAATTAAAATAAAAAACACTGAAATATATAAAGTAAAACCTGATAGACTCACAAGTAGGTATTGACAAATATACAGTTCACACATTTCTCTCAGAAAATGACTAATCAAGCAGACAAAAAATAATTACAGATATGGAGGATTTAATAACACAAATTAACAAATTGCTCCCAACAAACAAATGAAATACATGTGGAATTTGAAAAAAATTGATCATGAATTGACCACAAAAGAAATTTCTGCAAATTCCTAAATGTTGACATCATACAGCCTCATTCATTAACCAAGATACAGTAAAATTAGAAACCATGAAATAAACAATAGCTCCCCAAAGTTTTACATACCCTTGGATTAAATAAGAAGTCAAAATGGTGATGACATATTCTTTGGAAAAGATCCAGAATGAGATTAGTACATATCAAGATCTGTAGGAATTCAGCCATATCAGTAGTCAGAAGAACGTTCACAATCTTAAATACATATTAAATAATTGTAAAGTTGGGACTTCCCTGGTGGTCCAGTGGTTAAGAATCTGTCTGGCAACGTGGGGGATGCTGTTCGATCCCTGGTCGGGGAACTAAGATCCCACGTGCCTCAAGGCAACTAAGCCCGAGCACCACAACAAAAGATCCCACATGCTGCAACTAAGACCTGACGCAGACAAATAAATAAATAAATAAATATTGAAAATTCAAGAAAATTAATTGACAGATTATTAGAACTAATTAGAGAATTTAACAAGATGGCCAAATACAAAATCAAGATGTAAACAAAACAGAACCAAAAAAACGGTAGCTTTCATACACTAGTCACCCCCTTAAACAATGTCATAGATAAACTTGCCAAAATATTTGAACCTGAATCTAATAAGGATTTTAGATCTAACTACGTTCAGGAAATACTGGGTACATTAAAGACAGAGTGCAGAGGCAGATACATCTTGAATGTGGGAAACTTTTCAGGACAATTGACCAGCTTTTTCACCAAATTAATGACATGAAAAAGTGAAGGGGTAATGATGGATACATGTCATTATATATTTGGCCAAACCCATAGACTATACAACACCAAGAGTGAACCCTAATGTCAACTGTGGACTTTGGATGATTATGACCTTTCAATGTCAATTCATCAATTGTAATGCATGTACCACTCTGGTGGGAGATGTTGATAATACGGGAGGCTGTGCACTTAGGGAGGTAGATGGGAAATCTCTGTACCTTCTTCAAATTTTGCTGTGACCTAAAACTTCTCTAAAAATATTGTCTGTAGGGACTTCCCTGGTGGGCCAGTGGTTAGGACTCCACGCTTCCGTGCATGGGAGGCGGGATCGAGCTCTTGTTGGGGAACTAGGATCCCACATTCCATGTGGTGCGGCCAAAAAAAAAAGAAAGTTAAAAAAAAAATTAAGTCTTTATAAAGAATTAAGTCTGGACTTCAGAAACAAAACAGACATACAAACAAAAAAACCCAGCAGGGACTTCCCTGGTGGTGCAGTGGCTAAGAGTCCACTTGCCAATGCAGGGGACACAGGTTCATGCCCTGGTCCGGGAAGATCCCACATGCTGCGGAGCAACTAAGCCCGTGCACCACAACTACTGAGCCTGCGCTCTAGAGCCTGCGAGCCACAACTACTGAGCCTACATGCCACAACTACTGAAGCCTGCACGCCTAGAGCCCGTGCTCTGGAACAAGAGAAGCCACCGCAGTGAGAAGCCTGCCTGCCACAAAGAGTAGCCCCCATTCACCGCAACTAGAGAAAGCCCGCGCGCAGGGATAAAGACCCAACACAGCCAAAAATAAATAAATAAAATAAATAAATTAAAAAAAAAAAAACCCAGCAATATATGTTGCGATATGAATAAATCCAAAATGTAGTAGCCAGGAATATCATTAATAAAATATTGTCTCTCTACCATTCATAAAAAAATTAAAGTGGTGAGGGGAGGGACAACGGCTAAAGATTAGAAGAAATTAAGAAACATACCTGCCAACTTATTTAGATACAATTCAAACAAATTTGAAAATATATCTTTAAACAATCAAGAAAAATTTAACCTGAACTGGGTATTAGGTATTACTGAGAAATTTTTGCTAATTTTGTCAGGTATAATTATTAATATTGTTATTATTTTTAAAGCCTTATCAGCTAGAAATAAATATCGAAGTACTTATGGGTGAACGAAATAATATATCTGTGAATTGCTTTAAAATACTCAAGCCAAAAAAAAAAAAAAAAAAAGGAAAGAACTGTATTTATTCAAGCTAAACCAAAAATAAATATAAACTATATATATATTTGAACCCTACCTCATCCATTCCCCAAAATAAAAATGTTTATTACCATGGGGCATAGAATTTCTACTGCAACTTGATTCAAAAAGCAAAAACTATAAAGAGAAAATTAATTAATTTGTCCACATCAAACATATAAACATCTTGTGTATAAAAAGACACCATTAAAAAAAAGTTAAAAAATAGGCAATGGCCTAGGAGAAACATAAATAATATCAAGAATATATTTTTAAAACTCTCATAAATTAGTATAAAAGAGATAACCAACCCAAACAAGGAAGTTATGGAAAGAATTTGAATAAGAAATTCACTGAGGACTTCCTTGGTGGCGCAGTGGTAAAGAATCTGCCTGCCAATGCAGGGGACACCAGTTCGAGCCCTGGTCCAGGAAGATCCCACATGCTGTGGAGCAACTAAGCTAATGTGCCACAACTACTGACCCTGCACTCTAGAGCCCGTGAGCCACAACTACTGAAGCCCACGTGCCTAGAGCCCGTGCTCCGTAACAAGAGAAGCCACTGCAAAGAGAAGCCCGCACACCTCAACAAAGAGTAGCCTCTGCTCACTGCAACTAGAGAAAGCCCGCGAGCAGCAACAAAGAACCAACACAGCCAAAAATAAATAAATAAAAATAAATAAATAAATAAATAAATAAAAAGAAATTTACTGAAGAGGAAATATCAGTGGCCAATAGCCAATAAAGACATGAAAAGACACTCTACTGATATTCAGATATATACAAATTAAAATAAAATTGAAGTACCACAAACTTTCGACAAAAACCTTACTTTAATAATATGAAAAATTTTCAAGAACTCTCATGCATTGTTGGTGGGAATTCAAACTACCATTCTGAAGGGCAATTGGTGGTATCTATTAAATTTAAATTACGTATACCACATGACATTTCTTAAAATCGACTTTCTTTTTTTTAAATAATTAAGTAATTAATTATTAATTTTTGGCTGCATTGAGTCTTTGTTGCCACATGCAGGCTTTCTCTAGTTGTGGTGAGCGAGGGCTACTCTTCATTGCAGTGCATGGGCTTCTCATTGCGGTGGCTTGTCTTGTTGCGGAGCACGGGCTCTAGGCGTGCAGGCTCAGTAGTTGTGGCACATGGGCTTAGTTGCTCCGCGACATGTGGGATCTTCTGGGACCAGGGCTCGAATCCATGTCCCCTGCATTGGCAGGCAGATTCTTAACCACTGCGCCACCAGGGAAGTCACAAAATTAACTTTCTTAAAAGGCAGATCCAAGTGCATGAGGAAACATGGTTAAAGATATTCATTGCCACATTGTCTCAAAGAGTGAAAAACTAGACCACCCTAAACATCCATCAGTAAGAGCCTGACCAAATAAACTCATCACTAGGGAACACTGCATATCAGTTACAAAGGAAAAGGTAGATCTTTAAGAACTACCTTTGTGGAGTTGCAAAATGTTGCAAAATGATTCAGTTGGGAAACACCTCCACAGAAAACAATCCTGCAAAAATTAATACAGGTATTAATTATATATAAGTAACATATATATATACACATATAATAATATATATATACATATGTATATGGCTTGAAAACCTATTTTAATATAATACTCATATCAATTTAATACCTATATATGCATATACACATAGGTATTTATATATATTAATATATATGTATTTGTATTTATATACATAGGAAAAGGTCTTGAATGATACCAAATTGAGGATCTTAGAGGGATGGCGATTAAAGGACAAAACCGTATTGAAACCATGTAACTAAGATTGAGACTTGAACCCAAGCACCAGGACCCAGCCAAAACCCACACTGGGACTTGAACCCATGGTCTTTTAACTGAGATCACACACATCATCTCAGGACTTAAGGAAGCTCAGGTTCTTGACGTCTTG